>NC_135548.1:14819994-15181244 GCF_045843805.1 Urocitellus parryii
GGATTGCTGATGGGAATGCCAAGCATCTCAGAAAAGTAAAAATTAGCATGACTGGTAAGGATCTCTCTGGAGAATCCCTGCTTGCATAGATAGCCACCCAAGTTGCATGATTAGGAGCTGTCAGTGCCACAGTGTTCAATTAAAGAAAAGTTTTTCTCCAGGCTTCTTTCCTCCCTATTGTTCTGTTCCCCTGAATGTCAGGGAGGTGTTTGCCTTAGGGCACTCCTTTGGGAATCCTCCAGAAAACAGTTTCAAACGGAAAGGAAGAGGCCCAATCTGTGCCTTTTAGGTAAAGTGCTTTGTAAAGGCTGCATCTGAATCAGACTCTTGGCCCTGTGTGTGGCTGTGAATTACATTCTCAGCACCCCAGGAAACTCAAGAAAAATCCCATGTGTCCATGCACATCTAAAAGGATGAAAAAGAAGTGTAATATTGGATGAAGTCTCTTGCCTTCCTCTGGTCAGGCTCCTGACACCGATGAAGTAAGAACAGGGATCCTCTGGGTCAAATGAGTTGTTGCAAGCCATCCAGTAACTAGCACACAGGTGTTTGGGTGTTTTCATGAGTCCAGTACACATAAAGAATCTACCCCTGGCAGGCAGGAGGCCTCGAATTTGAGAAGCAGACCAGTGTTAACTACAGGCCCATTTTATCTATCCTGATTCTCAGGAAGGGTGTCCAGGCCACCATGACATTTGGCACATGATGGGCATGAGACCTTACTTTGCACACCATCTTAGACTGCTCCCCCTATGGAAACCCCCAGCCAGAATGTTATGATGAGTATCTGTATGGAAGAAGAGGAGGGCCATGTGGGAGTGTTTTTCTTAGAATAGTGGTCTTTTGTGTGGTGGTTGGAAAAGATGAGTGGGTCCACCTCAGCTTGAACTCTGGTGTGATGCCTTTAGAGACTCAGTTCTGGAACTGATCCCAGAGAACTCTTGCCAGGAATCGAGTTGGGATTTTACAAGGCCAGGCATTAGAGGAGCCCTTGGAAACTGAGATCTAGGCCGAGGGTGGCTTCCTCCACAGCACTGGGAATCTCAGCCAGGATTTCACATGATTTTGCTGTTAAAGCCTTTTCAGCTATAGTTGAGAGCCAAAACTCACATGAACCTCATATTTTAGACCCCCAATGGGCCTGGATTCCTGTGACATTTCTCCACTCCGTGAAAAGCCTTGCCTGCATGCGATCTCCAGAGCTTTTACTGAAAGGAGATTCCTCGACACCTAATTTCTCGTGAATGAATCAAAACCCACAGTGCCAAATTCTTCATTCTTGAAATATGGCTAGGCCAATAACGTGAAGGTTTTGAGAATCCCATGACCAGAAATCCCTGGAGAACCTTTAGATCTCCTGTTGCTCATCATGACTGAACCCGCCATTGCCGTTTTTGACTGAGTGGAATTCATGACCATGGTGAAGAACAGAGATGTCAGTGAGTAGGAGCCAGCAGGGAACTGGGTCTGGAGCAATGGAGTGCAGGTGTGTGACCAACATCTGTGGTGAGCCCCTGTGGTTCTGTCATTGGTATCCAAATGACATGTGACTGACAAGGTGCAGCCAGCAGACCCTAAAATGTAAAGGCATGTTGTTGTGGGGAGAGGATCTGGTGCGATGCTCAGAATCAAGTTGCTACGCTCAAGTGGGAAAGATATATGGGGTAGCAGCCCAGTTTGTGTTTTTTCCGTCAGACCCTGACTCACCCCACGTGACAGAGCTCCCTCCAGCACTGTGACCCGGTTGACCTTTATGTATTTCAAAAACAAACACCAAATTTCCAGGGAAGCTGCAAGAAATGCCATTAAAACTGGACTGTGAGCCAAAGGCTTCACAATCCCCCCAAGGGGGACACTCATACCCCAATGGCCACAGTTTACCTACAAAGAGAGGATTCAGCTCTGCTGCCTCCTGTTCCTATTGGGAAATAGGAAACCATGTCCTCCTGTTCACATAGCCTGAGACCAAGCTTTCCTGGTCTCACTGCAAAGGAAGCTAAAGCACAAAGCTATATTTGTAGTGCACAAATGTCAGAGGCAGATAGTCAAGAAATCATTAGGCCAGCAAAGTTCCATGTTTGTGGAATGTTCACCCTGTCCTCTACCATTGGGATCTCTTGTGCCACACCCAAGTTTGTGAGCTCCTCAGAATTTCCAATTCCAGATATGTATTCACAGGTTTTGTTCCCCTTCTCCTCTCATTGTGTCTTATTTGGGGTGATAGTAATGTCAAGGCATTGTGGTGGATGACAGTGGAAGATTGTTTTGTGGCACGTGTTCGCATATATCTTAGACTTGTTTTTCATTTTGCCCTTTGAAATATTGAATCTCTGTGTCAATACTTATACTACCTTGATTCTTTAATGCCCATCTGGGTGGATTTATAATCAACTTTTCACAAGATATTTCTCAGAAATATACATTTTCTTGACATATATATTCATTTCTGAATTCTCAAAATGAACTTCAGTGAATATTGAGTACTAACCCTAATATTTCGTCAGTAAGTGACCCAGTTTAACATCAATGAAAGTCTATTCATACGGGACGTGATGTGTGTTTTGAAGTAAATGGTCATTCAAAATTGTTAAATTCCTATTTCTTCGTATCATAGGATGTATCATTTCATCCAATATTCACAAATTGACATGCATATGATTCACTTACATTCATTCCCTGTATCAGAACCCATGTATTTCTCCATGTTGCTTTACTTGCTTTTTCATGAGATTTCTTTTATAAAACATTACTTTTGAATTCCATCATCATTTTCGAAGCAAAACTCACAGTTTGGTGTAATTAGTAACCCTAATATTACCACTAGACGTACACCTACTTGGATTGAATGTTTATCTGAATACCAGATTTCATGTATTTTTTAAAATATCAATTCAATCCATTATTTAAAATAGTAACCAGTTATATTTTTTATTCACCTTATGGTCTATTCATGCATCATCTCTATATACGTAAACCCAGGGTGCACCTATTTTTATCCCCAAACTCTAAATGACAGGGTTTGAAAACATGCTCCCAGAAATGCTGGAAGAAATACACATGTCACCTCCTCCCTGTATTCCTTTCATCACATCATCTTCTGGACACCAAATGCAAAACTCACACTCACCTTATGATTCTTCCAAAGCCTGATTTTAATGAGAGCATGGATTACTAAAATCATCTAAGTCCGCTTTGCCTATTGTTTTCAATATTCAATCCTATGGTGAGCGTACACTTGTTTCTTCCTAGGGTAGTGTATTCAACCACCCCCCTGTTGAAAATATCCCTGATCTTATCACTCATTTTGTACTTTGCCCGATCTCCTAACATCCCAATTGATATCTATTTCCCCAAGTGCCTTGTTGTGACTCACTCTTCATGTGTGCTGACATTCCCATTTACACTCTAATAGAAATTCATTCGATTGCAAAAAGGGCCTTTTGCCCAAATCCTAAACTCACTCTTCTTCCTTACCCTACACTGGAATCCTGTCTACTATCTCAATATCACTGGAAGTTCTCTTTCACATTCAGTGGTCCCAGGTACAAGATCTTATGCCATTGTATATGGATTTAGAGGATTCACCTCTGCAGAACATAATTCAAAACTAGGTATCCAAATCAAGGGCCCAACACCCTTGTGTGCTTCAGCTCTTACCTAGTTTTCACCTTCCATTCTTATAAATATCCCAGTTGCCCAATCCCCGTATTCATCCAGCAGAATGACTCCTAAGCCAAATCGAACCTGATATGACCCTGAAGCAGACTCTGTTCCCTCAATCTATTTTCACATAACAGCAGGTCCCGAGTTGATCTTGCCATACAGGTATGTAGGGAATCCTCCAGCTGCTGAGAAGCTCAAAGGTAGATGCAGAAATGATCCCTGGAGCCAATGTAGGCAGCTAGGTAGGACCTGTGATGTGTAAAGTCATCTTCCATGGCCAACAACCCAGTGAGGATGAAGGGATGTGGCTGAATCAGCCTCTCTCTTCTCAATGCAGGGAAGATGGACACAATCAGGCCTGGGTGGGTTGCTGATCCCGGGCTCCTAGTGTATATAGACCTTTATGACTTGTGAAAATGTCACAGGAAGGTGGGGCAGCCTCCCTCTCATGGGACCCTTGGAATCAACTGTTAGGACAACATCGTTGCCAAGGCAGTGACCTCATTCTCTTCCCTGAAGGAAGTGACCTCACCTCACTTCCTTGGTGATGGAACTCTCTGAACGTGGGATCCAGGAGGCGAGGCACCCAGAGGCAATTCCAGTCCCAGTGGGCTCCCTTGTTTTTTCTGTACCAAGGCCAGAGTCATTCTTTCTTGGCACCTGGTGATGTGTGGGTAGCCAAATGCCTTGAATGGTCTGAACAGGGGCCTTTCCTTAGAAAGAAGTGTTGGCACATTGCTGGCTCCTGACAACTACACAGAGAAGGCCAAAGAGACCAGAGCTGAGACAGGACCGGCCACTGCTGGGGAACAAATTTTCACGCACCAGTCAGAGGTCAGAGTGGATAGATGCAGACCAAATACAGGGGTGGTTTGTGTGTCTTAGTGGGTGTGTGTTTCAATTTGGCATTTTGTCTCATGTTCTGAGATCATGTAGGAAAAACGTGTTTGTTGTTGTTGTTGTTGTGGTTTGTTGGTTTGAAATGGACTGTTAACTAGTGAGTCTTTCTATGTCAGTGGATCCCACTGGGTTTGTGGTTAAAGAGAGTAGAGAGAAGAATGCAGCCGTGAATGTGTCCTGTCTAGTGGAAATCTTTGCAGGACTCCTCAAGGCCAATTGATGAATGGACTGCTGCTTGTCTTGCAGATGGGAAGCACCTACCAAGATCCCAAGTTCCTGTATTCTTCCAGAATTTTGGCCACTCTCTGAAGGGGTTCGTGTTTTTGTGAACAAGATGGGTACCACCTTCAAGCTCTGTGACAAGGCCATTGACTGGATTGCTGATGGGAATGCCAAGCATCTCAGAAAAGTAAAAATTAGCATGACTGGTAAGGATCTCTCTGGAGAATCCCTGCTTGCATAGATAGCCACCCAAGTTGCATGATTAGGAGCTGTCAGTGCCACAGTGTTCAATTAAAGAAAAGTTTTTCTCCAGGCTTCTTTCCTCCCTATTGTTCTGTTCCCCTGAATGTCAGGGAGGTGTTTGCCTTAGGGCACTCCTTTGGGAATCCTCCAGAAAACAGTTTCAAACGGAAAGGAAGAGGCCCAATCTGTGCCTTTTAGGTAAAGTGCTTTGTAAAGGCTGCATCTGAATCAGACTCTTGGCCCTGTGTGTGGCTGTGAATTACATTCTCAGCACCCCAGGAAACTCAAGAAAAATCCCATGTGTCCATGCACATCTAAAAGGATGAAAAAGAAGTGTAATATTGGATGAAGTCTCTTGCCTTCCTCTGGTCAGGCTCCTGACACCGATGAAGTAAGAACAGGGATCCTCTGGGTCAAATGAGTTGTTGCAAGCCATCCAGTAACTAGCACACAGGTGTTTGGGTGTTTTCATGAGTCCAGTACACATAAAGAATCTACCCCTGGCAGGCAGGAGGCCTCGAATTTGAGAAGCAGACCAGTGTTAACTACAGGCCCATTTTATCTATCCTGATTCTCAGGAAGGGTGTCCAGGCCACCATGACATTTGGCACATGATGGGCATGAGACCTTACTTTGCACACCATCTTAGACTGCTCCCCCTATGGAAACCCCCAGCCAGAATGTTATGATGAGTATCTGTATGGAAGAAGAGGAGGGCCATGTGGGAGTGTTTTTCTTAGAATAGTGGTCTTTTGTGTGGTGGTTGGAAAAGATGAGTGGGTCCACCTCAGCTTGAACTCTGGTGTGATGCCTTTAGAGACTCAGTTCTGGAACTGATCCCAGAGAACTCTTGCCAGGAATCGAGTTGGGATTTTACAAGGCCAGGCATTAGAGGAGCCCTTGGAAACTGAGATCTAGGCCGAGGGTGGCTTCCTCCACAGCACTGGGAATCTCAGCCAGGATTTCACATGATTTTGCTGTTAAAGCCTTTTCAGCTATAGTTGAGAGCCAAAACTCACATGAACCTCATATTTTAGACCCCCAATGGGCCTGGATTCCTGTGACCTTTCTCCACTCCGTGAAAAGCCTTGCCTGCATGCGATCTCCAGAGCTTTTACTGAAAGGAGATTCCTCAACACCTAATTTCTCGTGCATGAATCAAAGCCCACAGTGCCAAATTCTTCATTCTTGAAATATGGCTAGGCCAATAACGTGAAGGTTTTGAGAGTCCCATGACCAGAAATCCCTGGAGAACCTTTAGATCTCCTGTTGCTCATCATGACTGAACCCGCCATTGCCTTTTTTGACTGAGTGGAATTCATGACCATGGTGAAGAACAGAGATGTCAGTGAGTAGGAGCCAGCAGGGAACTGGGTCTGGAGCAATGGAGTGCAGGTGTGTGACCAACATCTGTGGTGAGCCCCTGTGGTTCTGTCATTGGTATCCAAATGACATGTGACTGACAAGGTGCAGCCAGCAGACCCTAAAATGTAAAGGCATGTTGTTGTGGGGAGAGGATCTGGTGCGATGCTCAGAATCAAGTTGCTATGCTCAAGTGGGAAAGATATATGGGGTAGCAGCCCAGTTTGTGTTTTTTCCGTCAGACCCTGACTCACCCCACGTGACAGAGCTCCCTCCAGCACTGTGACCCGGTTGACCTTTATGTATTTCAAAAACAAACACCAAATTTCCAGGGAAGCTGCAAGAAATGCCATTAAAACTGGACTGTGAGCCAAAGGCTTCACAATCCCCCCAAGGGGGACACTCATACCCCAATGGCCACAGTTACCTACAAAGAGAGGATTCAGCTCTGCTGCCTCCTGTTCCTATTGGGAAACAGGAAACCATGTCCTCCTGTTCACATAGCCTGATACCAAGCTTTCCTGGTCTCACTGCAAAGGAAGCTAAAGCACAAAGCTATATTTGTAGTGCACAAATGTCAGAGGCAGATAGTCAAGAAATCATTAGGCCAGCAAAGTTCCATGTTTGTGGAATGTTCACCCTGTCCCCTACCATTGGGATCTCTTGTGCCACACCCAAGTTTGTGAGCTCCTCAGAATTTCCAATTCCAGATATGTATTCACAGGTTTTGTTCCTCTTCTCCTCTCCTTGTGTCTTATTTGGGGTGATAGTAATGTCAAGGCATTGTGGTGGATGACAGTGGAAGATTGTTATGTGGCACGTGTTCGCATATATCTTAGACTCGTTTTTCATTTTGCCCTTTGAAATATTGAATCTCTGTGTCAATACTTATACTACCTTGATTCTTTAATGTCCATCTGGGTGGATTTATAATCAACTTTTCACAAGATATTTCTCAGAAATATACATTTTCTTGACATATATATTCATTTCTGAATTCTCAAAATGAACTTCAGTGAATATTGAGTACTAACCCTAATATTTCGTCAGTAAGTGACCCAGTTTAACATCAATGAAAGTCTATTCATACGGGACGTGATGTGTGTTTTGAAGTAAATGGTCATTCAAAATTGTTAAATTCCTATTTCTTCGTATCATAGGATGTATCATTTCATCCAATATTCACAAATTGACATGCATATGATTCACTTACATTCATTCCCTGTATCAGAACCCATGTATTTCTCCATGTTGCTTTACTTGCTTTTTCATGAGATTTCTTTTATAAAACATTACTTTTGAATTCCATCATCATTTTCGAAGCAAAACTCACAGTTTGGTGTAATTAGTAACCCTAATATTACCACTAGACGTACACCTACTTGGATTGAATGTTTATCTGAATACCAGATTTCATGTATTTTTTAAAATATCAATTCAATCCATTATTTAAAATAGTAACCAGTTATATTTTTTATTCACCGTATGGTCTATTCATGCATCATCTCTATATACGTAAACCCAGGGTGCACCTATTTTTATCCCCAAACTCTAAATGACAGGGTTTGAAAACATGCTCCCAGAAATGCTGGAAGAAATACACATGTCACCTCCTCCCTGTATTCCTTTCATCACATCATCTTCTGGACACCAAATGCAAAACTCACACTCACCTTATGATTCTCCCAAAGCCTGATTTTAATGAGAGCATGGATTACTAAAATCATCTAAGTCCGCTTTGCCTATTGTTTTCAATATTCAATCCTATGGTGAGCGTACACTTGTTTCTTCCTAGGGTAGTGTATTCAACCACCCCCCTGTTGAAAATATCCCTGATCTTATCACTCATTTTGTACTTTGAGCGATCTCCTAACATCCCAATGGATATCTATTTCCCCAAGTGCCTTGTTGTGACTCACTCTTCATGTGTGCTGACATTCCCATTTACACTCTAATAGAAATTCATTCGATTGCAAAAAGGGCCTTTTGCCCAAATCCTAAACTCACTCTTCTTCCTTACCCTACACTGGAATCCTGTCTACTATCTCAATATCACTGGAAGTTCTCTTTCACATTCAGTGGTCCCAGGTACAAGATCTTATGCCATTGTATATGGATTTAGAGGATTCACCTCTGCAGAACATAATTCAAAACTATGTATCCAAATCAAGGGCCCAACACCCTTGTGTGCTTCAGCTCTTACCTAGTTTTCACCTTCCATTCTTATAAATATCCCAGTTGCCCAATCCCCGTATTCATCCAGCAGAATGACTCCTAAGCCAAATCGAACCTGATATGACCCTGAAGCAGACTCTGTTCCCTCAATCTATTTTCACATAACAGCAGGTCCTGAGTTGATCTTGCCATACAGGTATGTAGGGAATCCTCCAGCTGCTGAGAAGCTCAAAGGTAGATGCAGAAATGATCCCTGGAGCCAATGTAGGCAGCTAGGTAGGATCTGTGAGGTGTAAAGTCATCTTCCATGGCCAACAACCCAGTGAGGATGAAGGGATGTGGCTGAATCAGCCTCTCTCTTCTCAATGCAGGGAAGATGGACACAATCAGGCCTGGGTGGGTTGCTGATCCAGGGCTCCTAGTGTATATAGACCTTTATGACTTGTGAAAATGTCACAGGAAGGTGGGGCAGCCTCCCTCTCATGGGACCCTTGGAAACAACTGTTAGGAGAACGTGGTTGCCAAGGCAGTGACCTCATTCACTTCCCTGAAGGAAGTGACCTCACCTCACTTCCTTGGTGATGGAACTCTCTGAACGTGGGTTCCAGGAGGCGAGGCACCCAGAGGCAATTCCAGTCCCAGTGGGCTCCCTTGTTTTTTTCTGTACCAAGGCCAGAGTCATTCTTTCTTGGCACCTGGTGATGTGTGGGTAACCAAATGCCTTGAATGGTCTGAACAGGGGCCTTTCCTGAGAAAGAAGTGTTGGCTCATTGCTGGCTCCTGACAACTACACAGAGATGGCCAAGGAGACCAGAGCTGAGACAGGACCGGCCACTGCTGGGGAACAAATTTTCACCCACCAGTCAGAGGTCAGAGTGGATAGATGCAGACCAAATACAGGGGTGGTTTGTGTGTCTTAGTGGGTGTGTGTTTCAATTTGGCATTTTGTCTCATGTTCTGAGATCATGTAGGAAAAACGTGTTTGTTGTTGTTGTTGTTGTGGTTTGTTGGTTTGAAATGGACTGTTAACTAGTGAGTCTTTCTATAGAGTCAGTGGATCCCACTGGGTTTGTGGTTAAAGAGAGTAGAGAGAAGAATGCAGCCGTGAATGTGTCCTGTCTAGTGGAAATCTTTGCAGGACTCCTCAAGGCCAATTGATGAATGGACTGCTGCTTGTCTTGCAGATGGGAAACACCTACCAAGATCCCAAGTTCCTGTATTCTTCCAGAATTTTGGCCACTCTCTGAAGGGGTTCGTGTTTTTGTGAACAAGATGGGTACCACCTTCAAGCTCTGTGACAAGGCCATGGACTGGATTGCTGACGGGAATGCCAAGCATCTCAGAAAAGTAAAAATTAGCATGACTGGTAAAGATCTCTCTGGAGAATCCCTGCTTGCATAGATAGCCACCCAAGTTGCATGATTAGGAGCTGTCAGTGCCACAGTGTTCAATTAAAGAAAAGTTTTTCTCCAGGCTTCTTTCCTCCCTATTGTTCTGTTCCCCTGAATGTCAGGGAGGTGTTTGCCTTAGGGCACTCCTTTGGGAATCCTCCAGAAAACAGTTTCAAACGGAAAGGAAGAGGCCCAATCTGTGCCTTTTAGGTAAAGTGCTTTGTAAAGGCTGCATCTGAATCAGACTCTTGGCCCTGTGTGTGGCTGTGAATTACATTCTCAGCACCCCAGGAAACTCAAGAAAAATCCCATGTGTCCATGCACATCTAAAAGGATGAAAAAGAAGTGTAATATTGGATGAAGTCTCTTGCCTTCCTCTGGTCAGGCTCCTGACACCGATGAAGTAAGAACAGGGATCCTCTGGGTCAAATGAGTTGTTGCAAGCCATCCAGTAACTAGCACACAGGTGTTTGGGTGTTTTCATGAGTCCAGTACACATAAAGAATCTACCACTGGCAGGCAGGAGGCCTCGAATTTGAGAAGCAGACCAGTGTTAACTACAGGCCCATTTTATCTATCCTGATTCTCAGGAAGGGTGTCCAGGCCACCATGACATTTGGCACATGATGGGCATGAGACCTTACTTTGCACACCATCTTAGACTGCTCCCCCTATGGAAACCCCCAGCCAGAATGTTATGATGAGTATCTGTATGGAAGAAGAGGAGGGCCATGTGGGAGTGTTTTTCTTAGAATAGTGGTCTTTTGTGTGGTGGTTGGAAAAGATGAGTGGGTCCACCTCAGCTTGAACTCTGGTGTGATGCCTTTAGAGACTCAGTTCTGGAACTGATCCCAGAGAACTCTTGCCATGAATCGAGTTGGGATTTTACAAGGCCAGGCATTAGAGGAGCCCTTGGAAACTGAGATCTAGGCCGAGGGTGGCTTCCTCCACAGCACTGGGAATCTCAGCCAGGATTTCACATGATTTTGCTGTTAAAGCCTTTTCAGCTATAGTTGAGAGCCAAAACTCACATGAACCTCATATTTTAGACCCCCAATGGGCCTGGATTCCTGTGACCTTTCTCCACTCCGTGAAAAGCCTTGCCTGCATGCGATCTCCAGAGCTTTTACTGAAAGGAGATTCCTCAACACCTAATTTCTCGTGCATGAATCAAAGCCCACAGTGCCAAATTCTTCATTCTTGAAATATGGCTAGGCCAATAACGTGAAGGTTTTGAGAGTCCCATGACCAGAAATCCCTGGAGAACCTTTAGATCTCCTGTTGCTCATCATGACTGAACCCGCCATTGCCTTTTTTGACTGAGTGGAATTCATGACCATGGTGAAGAACAGAGATGTCAGTGAGTAGGAGCCAGCAGGGAACTGGGTCTGGAGCAATGGAGTGCAGGTGTGTGACCAACATCTGTGGTGAGCCCCTGTGGTTCTGTCATTGGTATCCAAATGACATGTGACTGACAAGGTGCAGCCAGCAGACCCTAAAATGTAAAGGCATGTTGTTGTGGGGAGAGGATCTGGTGCGATGCTCAGAATCAAGTTGCTATGCTCAAGTGGGAAAGATATATGGGGTAGCAGCCCAGTTTGTGTTTTTTCCGTCAGACCCTGACTCACCCCACGTGACAGAGCTCCCTCCAGCACTGTGACCCGGTTGACCTTTATGTATTTCAAAAACAAACACCAAATTTCCAGGGAAGCTGCAAGAAATGCCATTAAAACTGGACTGTGAGCCAAAGGCTTCACAATCCCCCCAAGGGAGACACTCATACCCCAATGGCCACAGTTACCTACAAAGAGAGGATTCAGCTCTGCTGCCTCCTGTTCCTATTGGGAAACAGGAAACCATGTCCTCCTGTTCACATAGCCTGATACCAAGCTTTCCTGGTCTCACTGCAAAGGAAGCTAAAGCACAAAGCTATATTTGTAGTGCACAAATGTCAGAGGCAGATAGTCAAGAAATCATTAGGCCAGCAAAGTTCCATGTTTGTGGAATGTTCACCCTGTCCCCTACCATTGGGATCTCTTGTGCCACACCCAAGTTTGTGAGCTCCTCAGAATTTCCAATTCCAGATATGTATTCACAGGTTTTGTTCCTCTTCTCCTCTCCTTGTGTCTTATTTGGGGTGATAGTAATGTCAAGGCATTGTGGTGGATGACAGTGGAAGATTGTTATGTGGCACGTGTTCGCATATATCTTAGACTCGTTTTTCATTTTGCCCTTTGAAATATTGAATCTCTGTGTCAATACTTATACTACCTTGATTCTTTAATGTCCATCTGGGTGGATTTATAATCAACTTTTCACAAGATATTTCTCAGAAATATACATTTTCTTGACATATATATTCATTTCTGAATTCTCAAAATGAACTTCAGTGAATATTGAGTACTAACCCTAATATTTCGTCAGTAAGTGACCCAGTTTAACATCAATGAAAGTCTATTCATACGGGACGTGATGTGTGTTTTGAAGTAAATGGTCATTCAAAATTGTTAAATTCCTATTTCTTCGTATCATAGGATGTATCATTTCATCCAATATTCACAAATTGACATGCATATGATTCACTTACATTCATTCCCTGTATCAGAACCCATGTATTTCTCCATGTTGCTTTACTTGCTTTTTCATGAGATTTCTTTTATAAAACATTACTTTTGAATTCCATCATCATTTTCGAAGCAAAACTCACAGTTTGGTGTAATTAGTAACCCTAATATTACCACTAGACGTACACCTACTTGGATTGAATGTTTATCTGAATACCAGATTTCATGTATTTTTTAAAATATCAATTCAATCCATTATTTAAAATAGTAACCAGTTATATTTTTTATTCACCGTATGGTCTATTCATGCATCATCTCTATATACGTAAACCCAGGGTGCACCTATTTTTATCCCCAAACTCTAAATGACAGGGTTTGAAAACATGCTCCCAGAAATGCTGGAAGAAATACACATGTCACCTCCTCCCTGTATTCCTTTCATCACATCATCTTCTGGACACCAAATGCAAAACTCACACTCACCTTATGATTCTCCCAAAGCCTGATTTTAATGAGAGCATGGATTACTAAAATCATCTAAGTCCGCTTTGCCTATTGTTTTCAATATTCAATCCTATGGTGAGCGTACACTTGTTTCTTCCTAGGGTAGTGTATTCAACCACCCCCCTGTTGAAAATATCCCTGATCTTATCACTCATTTTGTACTTTGAGCGATCTCCTAACATCCCAATGGATATCTATTTCCCCAAGTGCCTTGTTGTGACTCACTCTTCATGTGTGCTGACATTCCCATTTACACTCTAATAGAAATTCATTCGATTGCAAAAAGGGCCTTTTGCCCAAATCCTAAACTCACTCTTCTTCCTTACCCTACACTGGAATCCTGTCTACTATCTCAATATCACTGGAAGTTCTCTTTCACATTCAGTGGTCCCAGGTACAAGATCTTATGCCATTGTATATGGATTTAGAGGATTCACCTCTGCAGAACATAATTCAAAACTATGTATCCAAATCAAGGGCCCAACACCCTTGTGTGCTTCAGCTCTTACCTAGTTTTCACCTTCCATTCTTATAAATATCCCAGTTGCCCAATCCCCGTATTCATCCAGCAGAATGACTCCTAAGCCAAATCGAACCTGATATGACCCTGAAGCAGACTCTGTTCCCTCAATCTATTTTCACATAACAGCAGGTCCTGAGTTGATCTTGCCATACAGGTATGTAGGGAATCCTCCAGCTGCTGAGAAGCTCAAAGGTAGATGCAGAAATGATCCCTGGAGCCAATGTAGGCAGCTAGGTAGGATCTGTGAGGTGTAAAGTCATCTTCCATGGCCAACAACCCAGTGAGGATGAAGGGATGTGGCTGAATCAGCCTCTCTCTTCTCAATGCAGGGAAGATGGACACAATCAGGCCTGGGTGGGTTGCTGATCCAGGGCTCCTAGTGTATATAGACCTTTATGACTTGTGAAAATGTCACAGGAAGGTGGGGCAGCCTCCCTCTCATGGGACCCTTGGAAACAACTGTTAGGAGAACGTGGTTGCCAAGGCAGTGACCTCATTCACTTCCCTGAAGGAAGTGACCTCACCTCACTTCCTTGGTGTTGGAACTCTCTGAACGTGGGTTCCATTAGGCGAGGCACCCAGAGGCAATTCCAGTCCCAGTGGGCTCCCTTGTTTTTTTCTGTACCAAGGCCAGAGTCATTCTTTCTTGGCACCTGGTGATGTGTGGGTAACCAAATGCCTTGAATGGTCTGAACAGGGGCCTTTCCTGAGAAAGAAGTGTTGGCTCATTGCTGGCTCCTGACAACTACACAGAGATGGCCAAGGAGACCAGAGCTGAGACAGGACCGGCCACTGCTGGGGAACAAATTTTCACCCACCAGTCAGAGGTCAGAGTGGATAGATGCAGACCAAATACAGGGGTGGTTTGTGTGTCTTAGTGGGTGTGTGTTTCAATTTGGCATTTTGTCTCATGTTCTGAGATCATGTAGGAAAAACGTGTTTGTTGTTGTTGTTGTTGTGGTTTGTTGGTTTGAAATGGACTGTTAACTAGTGAGTCTTTCTATAGAGTCAGTGGATCCCACTGGGTTTGTGGTTAAAGAGAGTAGAGAGAAGAATGCAGCCGTGAATGTGTCCTGTCTAGTGGAAATCTTTGCAGGACTCCTCAAGGCCAATTGATGAATGGACTGCTGCTTGTCTTGCAGATGGGAAACACCTACCAAGATCCCAAGTTCCTGTATTCTTCCAGAATTTTGGCCACTCTCTGAAGGGGTTCGTGTTTTTGTGAACAAGATGGGTACCACCTTCAAGCTCTGTGACAAGGCCATGGACTGGATTGCTGACGGGAATGCCAAGCATCTCAGAAAAGTAAAAATTAGCATGACTGGTAAAGATCTCTCTGGAGAATCCCTGCTTGCATAGATAGCCACCCAAGTTGCATGATTAGGAGCTGTCAGTGCCACAGTGTTCAATTAAAGAAAAGTTTTTCTCCAGGCTTCTTTCCTCCCTATTGTTCTGTTCCCCTGAATGTCAGGGAGGTGTTTGCCTTAGGGCACTCCTTTGGGAATCCTCCAGAAAACAGTTTCAAACGGAAAGGAAGAGGCCCAATCTGTGCCTTTTAGGTAAAGTGCTTTGTAAAGGCTGCATCTGAATCAGACTCTTGGCCCTGTGTGTGGCTGTGAATTACATTCTCAGCACCCCAGGAAACTCAAGAAAAATCCCATGTGTCCATGCACATCTAAAAGGATGAAAAAGAAGTGTAATATTGGATGAAGTCTCTTGCCTTCCTCTGGTCAGGCTCCTGACACCGATGAAGTAAGAACAGGGATCCTCTGGGTCAAATGAGTTGTTGCAAGCCATCCAGTAACTAGCACACAGGTGTTTGGGTGTTTTCATGAGTCCAGTACACATAAAGAATCTACCCCTGGCAGGCAGGAGGCCTTGAATTTGAGAAGCAGAGCAGTATTAACTACAGGCCCATTTTATCTATCCTGATTCTCAGGAAGGGTGTCCAGGCCACCATGACATTTGGCACATGATGGGCATGAGACCTTACTTTGCACACCATCTTAGACTGCTCCCCCTATGGAAACCCCCAGCCAGAATGTTATGATGAGTATCTGTATGGAAGAAGAGGAGGGCCATGTGGGAGTGTTTTTCTTAGAATAGTGGTCTTTTGTGTGGTGGTTGGAAAAGATGAGTGGGTCCACCTCAGCTTGAACTCTGGTGTGATGCCATTAGAGACTCAGTTCTGGAACTGATCTCAGAGAACTCTTGCCAGGAATCGAGTTGGGATTTTACAAGGCCAGGCATTAGAGGAGCCCTTGGAAACTGAGATCTAGGCCGAGGGTGGCTTCCTCCACAGCACTGGGAATCTCAGCCAGGATTTCACATGATTTTGCTGTTAAAGCCTTTTCAGCTATAGTTGAGAGCCAAAACTCACATGAACCTCATATTTTAGACCCCCAATGGGCCTGGATTCCTGTGACCTTTCTCCACTCCGTGAAAAGCCTTGCCTGCATGCGATCTCCAGAGCTTTTACTGAAAGGAGATTCCTCAACCCTTAATGGCTCGTGAATGAATCAAAACCCACAGTGCCAAATTCTTCATTCTTGAAATATGGCTAGGCCAATAACGTGAAGGTTTTGAGAATCCCATGACCAGAAATCCCTGGAGAACCTTTAGATCTCCTGTTGCTCATCATGACTGAACCCGCCATTGCCGTTTTTGACTGAGTGGAATTCATGACCATGGTGAAGAACAGAGATGTCAGTGAGTAGGAGCCAGCAGGGAACTGGGTCTGGAGCAATGGAGTGCAGGTGTGTGACCAACATCTGTGGTGAGCCCCTGTGGTTCTGTCATTGGTATCCAAATGACATGTGACTGACAAGGTGCAGCCAGCAGACCCTAAAATGTAAAGGCATGTTGTTGTGGGGAGAGGATCTGGTGCGATGCTCAGAATCAAGTTGCTATGCTCAAGTGGGAAAGATATATGGGGTAGCAGCCCAGTTTGTGTTTTTTCCGTCAGACCCTGACTCACCCCACGTGACAGAGCTCCCTCCAGCACTGTGACCCGGTTGACCTTTATGTATTTCAAAAACAAACACCAAATTTCCAGGGAAGCTGCAAGAAATGCCATTAAAACTGGACTGTGAGCCAAAGGCTTCACAATCCCCCCAAGGGGGACACTCATACCCCAATGGCCACAGTTACCTACAAAGAGAGGATTCAGCTCTGCTGCCTCCTGTTCCTATTGGGAAATAGGAAACCATGTCCTCCTGTTCACATAGCCTGAGACCAAGCTTTCCTGGTCTCACTGCAAAGGAAGCTAAAGCACAAAGCTATATTTCTAGTGCACAAATGTCAGAGGCAGATAGTCAAGAAATCATTAGGCCAGCAAAGTTCCATGTTTGTGGAATGTTCACCCTGTCCCCTACCATTGGGATCTCTTGTGCCACACCCAAGTTTGTGAGCTCCTCAGAATTTCCAATTCCAGATATGTATTCACAGGTTTTGTTCCTCTTCTCCTCTCATTGTGTCTTATTTGGGGTGATAGTAATGTCAAGGCATTGTGGTGGATGACAGTGGAAGATTGTTTTGTGACACGTGTTCGCATATATCTTAGACTCGTTTTTCATTTTGCCCTTTGAAATATTGAATCTCTGTGTCAATACTTATACTACCTTGATTCTTTAATGTCCATCTGGGTGGATTTATAATCAACTTTTCACAAGATATTTCTCAGAAATATACATTTTCTTGACATATATATTCATTTCTGAATTCTCAAAATGAACTTCAGTGAATATTGAGTACTAACCCTAATATTTCGTCAGTAAGTGACCCAGGTTAACATCAATGAAAGTCTATTCATACGGGACGTGATGTGTGTTTTGAAGTAAATGGTCATTCAAAATTGTTAAATTCCTATTTCTTCGTATCATAGGATGTATCATTTCATCCAATATTCACAAATTGACATGCATATGATTCACTTACATTCATTCCCTGTATCAGAACCCATGTATTTCTCCATGTTGCTTTACTTGCTTTTTCATGAGATTTCTTTTATAAAACATTACTTTTAAATTCCATCATCATTTTCGAAGCAAAACTCACAGTTTGGTGTAATTAGTAACCCTAATATTACCACTAGAAGTACACCTACTTGGATTGAATGTTTATCTGAATACCAGATTTCATGTATTTTTTAAAATATCAATTCAATCCATTATTTAAAATAGTAACCAGTTATATTTTTTATTCACCGTATGGTCTATTCATGCATCATCTCTATATACGTAAACCCAGGGTGCACCTATTTTTATCCCCAAACTCTAAATGACAGGGTTTGAAAACATGCTCCCAGAAATGCTGGAAGAAATACACATGTCACCTCCTCCCTGTATTCCTTTCATCACATCATCTTCTGGACACCAAATGCAAAACTCACACTCACCTTATGATTCTCCCAAAGCCTGATTTTAATGAGAGCATGGATTACTAAAATCATCTAAGTCCGCTTTGCCTATTGTTTTCAATATTCAATCCTATGGTGAGCGTACACTTGTTTCTTCCTAGGGTAGTGTATTCAACCACCCCCCTGTTGAAAATATCCCTGATCTTATCACTCATTTTGTACTTTGAGCGATCTCCTAACATCCCAATGGATATCTATTTCCCCAAGTGCCTTGTTGTGACTCACTCTTCATGTGTGCTGACATTCCCATTTACACTCTAATAGAAATTCATTCGATTGCAAAAAGGGCCTTTTGCCCAAATCCTAAACTCACTCTTCTTCCTTACCCTACACTGGAATCCTGTCTACTATCTCAATATCACTGGAAGTTCTCTTTCACATTCAGTGGTCCCAGGTACAAGATCTTATGCCATTGTATATGGATTTAGAGGATTCACCTCTGCAGAACATAATTCAAAACTATGTATCCAAATCAAGGGCCCAACACCCTTGTGTGCTTCAGCTCTTACCTAGTTTTCACCTTCCATTCTTATAAATATCCCAGTTGCCCAATCCCCGTATTCATCCAGCAGAATGACTCCTAAGCCAAATCGAACCTGATATGACCCTGAAGCAGACTCTGTTCCCTCAATCTATTTTCACATAACAGCAGGTCCTGAGTTGATCTTGCCATACAGGTATGTAGGGAATCCTCCAGCTGCTGAGAAGCTCAAAGGTAGATGCAGAAATGATCCCTGGAGCCAATGTAGGCAGCTAGGTAGGATCTGTGAGGTGTAAAGTCATCTTCCATGGCCAACAACCCAGTGAGGATGAAGGGATGTGGCTGAATCAGCCTCTCTCTTCTCAATGCAGGGAAGATGGACACAATCAGGCCTGGGTGGGTTGCTGATCCAGGGCTCCTAGTGTATATAGACCTTTATGACTTGTGAAAATGTCACAGGAAGGTGGGGCAGCCTCCCTCTCATGGGACCCTTGGAAACAACTGTTAGGAGAACGTGGTTGCCAAGGCAGTGACCTCATTCACTTCCCTGAAGGAAGTGACCTCACCTCACTTCCTTGGTGATGGAACTCTCTGAACGTGGGTTCCAGGAGGCGAGGCACCCAGAGGCAATTCCAGTCCCAGTGGGCTCCCTTGTTTTTTTCTGTACCAAGGCCAGAGTCATTCTTTCTTGGCACCTGGTGATGTGTGGGTAACCAAATGCCTTGAATGGTCTGAACAGGGGCCTTTCCTGAGAAAGAAGTGTTGGCTCATTGCTGGCTCCTGACAACTACACAGAGATGGCCAAGGAGACCAGAGCTGAGACAGGACCGGCCACTGCTGGGGAACAAATTTTCACCCACCAGTCAGAGGTCAGAGTGGATAGATGCAGACCAAATACAGGGGTGGTTTGTGTGTCTTAGTGGGTGTGTGTTTCAATTTGGCATTTTGTCTCATGTTCTGAGATCATGTAGGAAAAACGTGTTTGTTGTTGTTGTTGTTGTGGTTTGTTGGTTTGAAATGGACTGTTAACTAGTGAGTCTTTCTATAGAGTCAGTGGATCCCACTGGGTTTGTGGTTAAAGAGAGTAGAGAGAAGAATGCAGCCGTGAATATGTCCTGTCTAGTGGAAATCTTTGCAGGACTCCTCAAGGCCAATTGATGAATGGACTGCTGCTTGTCTTGCAGATGGGAAACACCTACCAAGATCCCAAGTTCCTGTATTCTTCCAGAATTTTGGCCACTCTCTGAAGGGGTTCGTGTTTTTGTGAACAAGATGGGTACCACCTTCAAGCTCTGTGACAAGGCCATGGACTGGATTGCTGACGGGAATGCCAAGCATCTCAGAAAAGTAAAAATTAGCATGACTGGTAAGGATCTCTCTGGAGAATCCCTGCTTGCATAGATAGCCACCCAAGTTGCATGATTAGGAGCTGTCAGTGCCACAGTGTTCAATTAAAGAAAAGTTTTTCTCCAGGCTTCTTTCCTCCCTATTGTTCTGTTCCCCTGAATGTCAGGGAGGTGTTTGCCTTAGGGCACTCCTTTGGGAATCCTCCAGAAAACAGTTTCAAACGGAAAGGAAGAGGCCCAATCTGTGCCTTTTAGGTAAAGTGCTTTGTAAAGGCTGCATCTGAATCAGACTCTTGGCCCTGTGTGTGGCTGTGAATTACATTCTCAGCACCCCAGGAAACTCAAGAAAAATCCCATGTGTCCATGCACATCTAAAAGGATGAAAAAGAAGTGTAATATTGGATGAAGTCTCTTGCCTTCCTCTGGTCAGGCTCCTGACACCGATGAAGTAAGAACAGGGATCCTCTGGGTCAAATGAGTTGTTGCAAGCCATCCAGTAACTAGCACACAGGTGTTTGGGTGTTTTCATGAGTCCAGTACACATAAAGAATCTACCCCTGGCAGGCAGGAGGCCTCGAATTTGAGAAGCAGACCAGTGTTAACTACAGGCCCATTTTATCTATCCTGATTCTCAGGAAGGGTGTCCAGGCCACCATGACATTTGGCACATGATGGGCATGAGACCTTACTTTGCACACCATCTTAGACTGCTCCCCCTATGGAAACCCCCAGCCAGAATGTTATGATGAGTATCTGTATGGAAGAAGAGGAGGGCCATGTGGGAGTGTTTTTCTTAGAATAGTGGTCTGTTGTGTGGTGGTTGGAAAAGATGAGTGGGTCCACCTCAGCTTGAACTCTGGTGTGATGCCATTAGAGACTCAGTTCTGGAACTGATCTCAGAGAACTCTTGCCAGGAATCGAGTTGGGATTTTACAAGGCCAGGCATTAGAGGAGCCCTTGGAAACTGAGATCTAGGCCGAGGGTGGCTTCCTCCACAGCACTGGGAATCTCAGCCAGGATTTCACATGATTTTGCTGTTAAAGCCTTTTCAGCTATAGTTGAGAGCCAAAACTCACATGAACCTCATATTTTAGACCCCCAATGGGCCTGGATTCCTGTGACCTTTCGCCACTCCGTGAAAAGCCTTGCCTGCATGAGATCTCCAGAGCATTTACTGAAAGGAGATTCCTCAACACTTAATTTCTCGTGAATGAATCAAAACCCACAGTGCCAAATTCTTCATTCTTGAAATATGGCTAGGCCAATAACGTGAAGGTTTTGAGAATCCCATGACCAGAAATCCCTGGAGAACCTTTAGGTCTCCTGTTGCTCATCATGACTGAACCCGCCATTGCCGTTTTTGACTGAGTGGAATTCATGACCATGGTGAAGAACAGAGATGTCAGTGAGTAGGAGCCAGCAGGGAACTGGGTCTGGAGCAATGGAGTGCAGGTGTGTGACCAACATCTGTGGTGAGCCCCTGTGGTTCTGTCATTGGTATCCAAATGACATGTGACTGACAAGGTGCAGCCAGCAGACCCTAAAATGTAAAGGCATGTTGTTGTGGGGAGAGGATCTGGTGCGATGCTCAGAATCAAGTTGCTACGCTCAAGTGGGAAAGATATATGGGGTAGCAGCCCAGTTTGTGTTTTTTCCGTCAGACCCTGACTCACCCCACGTGACAGAGCTCCCTCCAGCACTGTGACCCGGTTGACCTTTATGTATTTCAAAAACAAACACCAAATTTCCAGGGAAGCTGCAAGAAATGCCATTAAAGCTGGACTGTGAGCCAAAGGCTTCACAATCCCCCCAAGGGGGACACTCATACCCCAATGGCCACAGTTACCTACAAAGAGAGGATTCAGCTCTGCTGCCTCCTGTTCGTATTGGGAAATAGGAAACCATGTCCTTCTGTTCACATAGCCTGAGACCAAGCTTTCCTGGTCTCACTGCAAAGGAAGCTAAAGCACAAAGCTATATTTCTAGTGCACAAATGTCAGAGGCAGATAGTCAAGAAATCATTAGGCCAGCAAAGTTCCATGTTTGTGGAATGTTCACCCTGTCCCCTACCATTGGGATCTCTTGTGCCACACCCAAGTTTGTGAGCTCCTCAGAATTTCCAATTCCAGATATGTATTCACAGGTTTTGTTCCTCTTCTCCTCTCGTTGTGTCTTATTTGGGGTGATAGTAATGTCAAGGCATTGTGGTGGATGACAGTGGAAGATTGTTATGTGGCACGTGTTCGCATATATCTTAGACTCGTTTTTCATTTTGCCCTTTGAAATATTGAATCTCTGTGTCAATACTTATACTACCTTGATTCTTTAATGTCCATCTGGGTGGATTTATAATCAACTTTTCACAAGATATTTCTCAGAAATATACATTTTCTTGACATATATATTCATTTCTGAATTCTCAAAATGAACTTCAGTGAATATTGAGTACTAACCCTAATATTTCGTCAGTAAGTGACCCAGTTTAACATCAATGAAAGTCTATTCATACGGGACGTGATGTGTGTTTTGAAGTAAATGGTCATTCAAAATTGTTAAATTCCTATTTCTTCGTATCATAGGATGTATCATTTCATCCAATATTCACAAATTGACATGCATATGATTCACTTACATTCATTCCCTGTATCAGAACCCATGTATTTCTCCATGTTGCTTTACTTGCTTTTTCATGAGATTTCTTTTATAAAACATTACTTTTGAATTCCATCATCATTTTCGAAGCAAAACTCACAGTTTGGTGTAATTAGTAACCCTAATATTACCACTAGACGTACACCTACTTGGATTGAATGTTTATCTGAATACCAGATTTCATGTATTTTTTAAAATATCAATTCAATCCATTATTTAAAATAGTAACCAGTTATATTTTTTATTCACCGTATGGTCTATTCATGCATCATCTCTATATACGTAAACCCAGGGTGCACCTATTTTTATCCCCAAACTCTAAATGACAGGGTTTGAAAACATGCTCCCAGAAATGCTGGAAGAAATACACATGTCACCTCCTCCCTGTATTCCTTTCATCACATCATCTTCTGGACACCAAATGCAAAACTCACACTCACCTTATGATTCTCCCAAAGCCTGATTTTAATGAGAGCATGGATTACTAAAATCATCTAAGTCCGCTTTGCCTATTGTTTTCAATATTCAATCCTATGGTGAGCGTACACTTGTTTCTTCCTAGGGTAGTGTATTCAACCACCCCCCTGTTGAAAATATCCCTGATCTTATCACTCATTTTGTACTTTGAGCGATCTCCTAACATCCCAATGGATATCTATTTCCCCAAGTGCCTTGTTGTGACTCACTCTTCATGTGTGCTGACATTCCCATTTACACTCTAATAGAAATTCATTCGATTGCAAAAAGGGCCTTTTGCCCAAATCCTAAACTCACTCTTCTTCCTTACCCTACACTGGAATCCTGTCTACTATCTCAATATCACTGGAAGTTCTCTTTCACATTCAGTGGTCCCAGGTACAAGATCTTATGCCATTGTATATGGATTTAGAGGATTCACCTCTGCAGAACATAATTCAAAACTATGTATCCAAATCAAGGGCCCAACACCCTTGTGTGCTTCAGCTCTTACCTAGTTTTCACCTTCCATTCTTATAAATATCCCAGTTGCCCAATCCCCGTATTCATCCAGCAGAATGACTCCTAAGCCAAATCGAACCTGATATGACCCTGAAGCAGACTCTGTTCCCTCAATCTATTTTCACATAACAGCAGGTCCTGAGTTGATCTTGCCATACAGGTATGTAGGGAATCCTCCAGCTGCTGAGAAGCTCAAAGGTAGATGCAGAAATGATCCCTGGAGCCAATGTAGGCAGCTAGGTAGGATCTGTGAGGTGTAAAGTCATCTTCCATGGCCAACAACCCAGTGAGGATGAAGGGATGTGGCTGAATCAGCCTCTCTCTTCTCAATGCAGGGAAGATGGACACAATCAGGCCTGGGTGGGTTGCTGATCCAGGGCTCCTAGTGTATATAGACCTTTATGACTTGTGAAAATGTCACAGGAAGGTGGGGCAGCCTCCCTCTCATGGGACCCTTGGAAACAACTGTTAGGAGAACGTGGTTGCCAAGGCAGTGACCTCATTCACTTCCCTGAATGAAGTGACCTCACCTCACTTCCTTGGTGTTGGAACTCTCTGAACGTGGGTTCCATTAGGCGAGGCACCCAGAGGCAATTCCAGTCCCAGTGGGCTCCCTTGTTTTTTTCTGTACCAAGGCCAGAGTCATTCTTTCTTGGCACCTGGTGATGTGTGGGTAACCAAATGCCTTGAATGGTCTGAACAGGGGCCTTTCCTGAGAAAGAAGTGTTGGCTCATTGCTGGCTCCTGACAACTACACAGAGATGGCCAAGGAGACCAGAGCTGAGACAGGACCGGCCACTGCTGGGGAACAAATTTTCACCCACCAGTCAGAGGTCAGAGTGGATAGATGCAGACCAAATACAGGGGTGGTTTGTGTGTCTTAGTGGGTGTGTGTTTCAATTTGGCATTTTGTCTCATGTTCTGAGATCATGTAGGAAAAACGTGTTTGTTGTTGTTGTTGTTGTGGTTTGTTGGTTTGAAATGGACTGTTAACTAGTGAGTCTTTCTATAGAGTCAGTGGATCCCACTGGGTTTGTGGTTAAAGAGAGTAGAGAGAAGAATGCAGCCGTGAATGTGTCCTGTCTAGTGGAAATCTTTGCAGGACTCCTCAAGGCCAATTGATGAATGGACTGCTGCTTGTCTTGCAGATGGGAAACACCTACCAAGATCCCAAGTTCCTGTATTCTTCCAGAATTTTGGCCACTCTCTGAAGGGGTTCGTGTTTTTGTGAACAAGATGGGTACCACCTTCAAGCTCTGTGACAAGGCCATGGACTGGATTGCTGACGGGAATGCCAAGCATCTCAGAAAAGTAAAAATTAGCATGACTGGTAAAGATCTCTCTGGAGAATCCCTGCTTGCATAGATAGCCACCCAAGTTGCATGATTAGGAGCTGTCAGTGCCACAGTGTTCAATTAAAGAAAAGTTTTTCTCCAGGCTTCTTTCCTCCCTATTGTTCTGTTCCCCTGAATGTCAGGGAGGTGTTTGCCTTAGGGCACTCCTTTGGGAATCCTCCAGAAAACAGTTTCAAACGGAAAGGAAGAGGCCCAATCTGTGCCTTTTAGGTAAAGTGCTTTGTAAAGGCTGCATCTGAATCAGACTCTTGGCCCTGTGTGTGGCTGTGAATTACATTCTCAGCACCCCAGGAAACTCAAGAAAAATCCCATGTGTCCATGCACATCTAAAAGGATGAAAAAGAAGTGTAATATTGGATGAAGTCTCTTGCCTTCCTCTGGTCAGGCTCCTGACACCGATGAAGTAAGAACAGGGA
Organism: Urocitellus parryii; assembly: GCF_045843805.1. Lineage (NCBI taxonomy): Eukaryota > Metazoa > Chordata > Mammalia > Rodentia > Sciuridae > Urocitellus > Urocitellus parryii. The sequence continues at coordinate 14,845,187 of NC_135548.1, forward strand.
TCCTCTGGGTCAAATGAGTTGTTGCAAGCCATCCAGTAACTAGCACACAGGTGTTTGGGTGTTTTCATGAGTCCAGTACACATAAAGAATCTACCCCTGGCAGGCAGGAGGCCTTGAATTTGAGAAGCAGAGCAGTATTAACTACAGGCCCATTTTATCTATCCTGATTCTCAGGAAGGGTGTCCAGGCCACCATGACATTTGGCACATGATGGGCATGAGACCTTACTTTGCACACCATCTTAGACTGCTCCCCCTATGGAAACCCCCAGCCAGAATGTTATGATGAGTATCTGTATGGAAGAAGAGGAGGGCCATGTGGGAGTGTTTTTCTTAGAATAGTGGTCTTTTGTGTGGTGGTTGGAAAAGATGAGTGGGTCCACCTCAGCTTGAACTCTGGTGTGATGCCATTAGAGACTCAGTTCTGGAACTGATCTCAGAGAACTCTTGCCAGGAATCGAGTTGGGATTTTACAAGGCCAGGCATTAGAGGAGCCCTTGGAAACTGAGATCTAGGCCGAGGGTGGCTTCCTCCACAGCACTGGGAATCTCAGCCAGGATTTCACATGATTTTGCTGTTAAAGCCTTTTCAGCTATAGTTGAGAGCCAAAACTCACATGAACCTCATATTTTAGACCCCCAATGGGCCTGGATTCCTGTGACCTTTCTCCACTCCGTGAAAAGCCTTGCCTGCATGCGATCTCCAGAGCTTTTACTGAAAGGAGATTCCTCAACCCTTAATGGCTCGTGAATGAATCAAAACCCACAGTGCCAAATTCTTCATTCTTGAAATATGGCTAGGCCAATAACGTGAAGGTTTTGAGAATCCCATGACCAGAAATCCCTGGAGAACCTTTAGATCTCCTGTTGCTCATCATGACTGAACCCGCCATTGCCGTTTTTGACTGAGTGGAATTCATGACCATGGTGAAGAACAGAGATGTCAGTGAGTAGGAGCCAGCAGGGAACTGGGTCTGGAGCAATGGAGTGCAGGTGTGTGACCAACATCTGTGGTGAGCCCCTGTGGTTCTGTCATTGGTATCCAAATGACATGTGACTGACAAGGTGCAGCCAGCAGACCCTAAAATGTAAAGGCATGTTGTTGTGGGGAGAGGATCTGGTGCGATGCTCAGAATCAAGTTGCTATGCTCAAGTGGGAAAGATATATGGGGTAGCAGCCCAGTTTGTGTTTTTTCCGTCAGACCCTGACTCACCCCACGTGACAGAGCTCCCTCCAGCACTGTGACCCGGTTGACCTTTATGTATTTCAAAAACAAACACCAAATTTCCAGGGAAGCTGCAAGAAATGCCATTAAAACTGGACTGTGAGCCAAAGGCTTCACAATCCCCCCAAGGGGGACACTCATACCCCAATGGCCACAGTTACCTACAAAGAGAGGATTCAGCTCTGCTGCCTCCTGTTCCTATTGGGAAATAGGAAACCATGTCCTCCTGTTCACATAGCCTGAGACCAAGCTTTCCTGGTCTCACTGCAAAGGAAGCTAAAGCACAAAGCTATATTTGTAGTGCACAAATGTCAGAGGCAGATAGTCAAGAAATCATTAGGCCAGCAAAGTTCCATGTTTGTGGAATGTTCACCCTGTCCCCTACCATTGGGATCTCTTGTGCCACACCCAAGTTTGTGAGCTCCTCAGAATTTCCAATTCCAGATATGTATTCACAGGTTTTGTTCCTCTTCTCCTCTCATTGTGTCTTATTTGGGGTGATAGTAATGTCAAGGCATTGTGGTGGATGACAGTGGAAGATTGTTTTGTGACACGTGTTCGCATATATCTTAGACTCGTTTTTCATTTTGCCCTTTGAAATATTGAATCTCTGTGTCAATACTTATACTACCTTGATTCTTTAATGTCCATCTGGGTGGATTTATAATCAACTTTTCACAAGATATTTCTCAGAAATATACATTTTCTTGACATATATATTCATTTCTGAATTCTCAAAATGAACTTCAGTGAATATTGAGTACTAACCCTAATATTTCGTCAGTAAGTGACCCAGGTTAACATCAATGAAAGTCTATTCATACGGGACGTGATGTGTGTTTTGAAGTAAATGGTCATTCAAAATTGTTAAATTCCTATTTCTTCGTATCATAGGATGTATCATTTCATCCAATATTCACAAATTGACATGCATATGATTCACTTACATTCATTCCCTGTATCAGAACCCATGTATTTCTCCATGTTGCTTTACTTGCTTTTTCATGAGATTTCTTTTATAAAACATTACTTTTAAATTCCATCATCATTTTCGAAGCAAAACTCACAGTTTGGTGTAATTAGTAACCCTAATATTACCACTAGAAGTACACCTACTTGGATTGAATGTTTATCTGAATACCAGATTTCATGTATTTTTTAAAATATCAATTCAATCCATTATTTAAAATAGTAACCAGTTATATTTTTTATTCACCGTATGGTCTATTCATGCATCATCTCTATATACGTAAACCCAGGGTGCACCTATTTTTATCCCCAAACTCTAAATGACAGGGTTTGAAAACATGCTCCCAGAAATGCTGGAAGAAATACACATGTCACCTCCTCCCTGTATTCCTTTCATCACATCATCTTCTGGACACCAAATGCAAAACTCACACTCACCTTATGATTCTCCCAAAGCCTGATTTTAATGAGAGCATGGATTACTAAAATCATCTAAGTCCGCTTTGCCTATTGTTTTCAATATTCAATCCTATGGTGAGCGTACACTTGTTTCTTCCTAGGGTAGTGTATTCAACCACCCCCCTGTTGAAAATATCCCTGATCTTATCACTCATATTGTACTTTGAGCGATCTCCTAACATCCCAATGGATATCTATTTCCCCAAGTGCCTTGTTGTGACTCACTCTTCATGTGTGCTGACATTCCCATTTACACTCTAATAGAAATTCATTCGATTGCAAAAAGGGCCTTTTGCCCAAATCCTAAACTCACTCTTCTTCCTTACCCTACACTGGAATCCTGTCTACTATCTCAATATCACTGGAAGTTCTCTTTCACATTCAGTGGTCCCAGGTACAAGATCTTATGCCATTGTATATGGATTTAGAGGATTCACCTCTGCAGAACATAATTCAAAACTATGTATCCAAATCAAGGGCCCAACACCCTTGTGTGCTTCAGCTCTTACCTAGTTTTCACCTTCCATTCTTATAAATATCCCAGTTGCCCAATCCCCGTATTCATCCAGCAGAATGACTCCTAAGCCAAATCGAACCTGATATGACCCTGAAGCAGACTCTGTTCCCTCAATCTATTTTCACATAACAGCAGGTCCTGAGTTGATCTTGCCATACAGGTATGTAGGGAATCCTCCAGCTGCTGAGAAGCTCAAAGGTAGATGCAGAAATGATCCCTGGAGCCAATGTAGGCAGCTAGGTAGGACCTGTGAGGTGTAAAGTCATCTTCCATGGCCAACAACCCAGTGAGGATGAAGGGATGTGGCTGAATCAGCCTCTCTCTTCTCAATGCAGGGAAGATGGACACAATCAGGCCTGGGTGGGTTGCTGATCCAGGGCTCCTAGTGTATATAGACCTTTATGACTTGTGAAAATGTCACAGGAAGGTGGGGCAGCCTCCCTCTCATGGGACCCTTGGAAACAACTGTTAGGACAACGTGGTTGCCAAGGCAGTGACCTCATTCACTTCCCTGAAGGAAGTGACCTCACCTCACTTCCTTGGTGATGGAACTCTCTGAACGTGGATTCCAGGAGGCGAGGCACCCAGAGGCAATTCCAGTCCCAGTGGGCTCCCTTGTTTTTTCTGTACCAAGGCCAGAGTCATTCTTTCTTGGCACCTGGTGATGTGTGGGTAACCAAATGCCTTGAATGGTCTGAACAGGGGCCTTTCCTGAGAAAGAAGTGTTGGCTCATTGCTGGCTCCTGACAACTACACAGAGATGGCCAAGGAGACCAGAGCTGAGACAGGACCGGCCACTGCTGGGGAACAAATTTTCACCCACCAGTCAGAGGTCAGAGTGGATAGATGCAGACCAAATACAGGGGTGGTTTGTGTGTCTTAGTGGGTGTGTGTTTCAATTTGGCATTTTGTCTCATGTTCTGAGATCATGTAGGAAAAACGTGTTTGTTGTTGTTGTTGTTGTGGTTTGTTGGTTTGAAATGGACTGTTAACTAGTGAGTCTTTCTATAGAGTCAGTGGATCCCACTGGGTTTGTGGTTAAAGAGAGTAGAGAGAAGAATGCAGCCGTGAATGTGTCCTGTCTAGTGGAAATCTTTGCAGGACTCCTCAAGGCCAATTGATGAATGGACTGCTGCTTGTCTTGCAGATGGGAAGCACCTACCAAGATCCCAAGTTCCTGTATTCTTCCAGAATTTTGGCCACTCTCTGAAGGGGTTCGTGTTTTTGTGAACAAGATGGGTACCACCTTCAAGCTCTGTGACAAGGCCATGGACTGGATTGCTGACGGGAATGCCAAGCATCTCAGAAAAGTAAAAATTAGCATGACTGGTAAGGATCTCTCTGGAGAATCCCTGCTTGCATAGATAGCCACCCAAGTTGCATGATTAGGAGCTGTCAGTGCCACAGTGTTCAATTAAAGAAAAGTTTTTCTCCAGGCTTCTTTCCTCCCTATTGTTCTGTTCCCCTGAATGTCAGGGAGGTGTTTGCCTTAGGGCACTCCTTTGGGAATCCTCCAGAAAACAGTTTCAAACGGAAAGGAAGAGGCCCAATCTGTGCCTTTTAGGTAAAGTGCTTTGTAAAGGCTGCATCTGAATCAGACTCTTGGCCCTGTGTGTGGCTGTGAATTACATTCTCAGCACCCCAGGAAACTCAAGAAAAATCCCATGTGTCCATGCACATCTAAAAGGATGAAAAAGAAGTGTAATATTGGATGAAGTCTCTTGCCTTCCTCTGGTCAGGCTCCTGACACCGATGAAGTAAGAACAGGGATCCTCTGGGTCAAATGAGTTGTTGCAAGCCATCCAGTAACTAGCACACAGGTGTTTGGGTGTTTTCATGAGTCCAGTACACATAAAGAATCTACCCCTGGCAGGCAGGAGGCCTCGAATTTGAGAAGCAGACCAGTGTTAACTACAGGCCCATTTTATCTATCCTGATTCTCAGGAAGGGTGTCCAGGCCACCATGACATTTGGCACATGATGGGCATGAGACCTTACTTTGCACACCATCTTAGACTGCTCCCCCTATGGAAACCCCCAGCCAGAATGTTATGATGAGTATCTGTATGGAAGAAGAGGAGGGCCATGTGGGAGTGTTTTTCTTAGAATAGTGGTCTGTTGTGTGGTGGTTGGAAAAGATGAGTGGGTCCACCTCAGCTTGAACTCTGGTGTGATGCCATTAGAGACTCAGTTCTGGAACTGATCTCAGAGAACTCTTGCCAGGAATCGAGTTGGGATTTTACAAGGCCAGGCATTAGAGGAGCCCTTGGAAACTGAGATCTAGGCCGAGGGTGGCTTCCTCCACAGCACTGGGAATCTCAGCCAGGATTTCACATGATTTTGCTGTTAAAGCCTTTTCAGCTATAGTTGAGAGCCAAAACTCACATGAACCTCATATTTTAGACCCCCAATGGGCCTGGATTCCTGTGACCTTTCGCCACTCCGTGAAAAGCCTTGCCTGCATGCGATCTCCAGAGCTTTTACTGAAAGGAGATTCCTCAACACTTAATTTCTCGTGAATGAATCAAAACCCACAGTGCCAAATTCTTCATTCTTGAAATATGGCTAGGCCAATAACGTGAAGGTTTTGAGAATCCCATGACCAGAAATCCCTGGAGAACCTTTAGATCTCCTGTTGCTCATCATGACTAAACCCGCCATTGCCGTTTTTGACTGAGTGGAATTCATGACCATGGTGAAGAACAGAGATGTCAGTGAGTAGGAGCCAGCAGGGAACTGGGTCTGGAGCAATGGAGTGCAGGTGTGTGACCAACATCTGTGGTGAGCCCCTGTGGTTCTGTCATTGGTATCCAAATGACATGTGACTGACAAGGTGCAGCCAGCAGACCCTAAAATGTAAAGGCATGTTGTTGTGGGGAGAGGATCTGGTGCGATGCTCAGAATCAAGTTGCTACGCTCAAGTGGGAAAGATATATGGGGTAGCAGCCCAGTTTGTGTTTTTTCCGTCAGACCCTGACTCACCCCACGTGACAGAGCTCCCTCCAGCACTGTGACCCGGTTGACCTTTATGTATTTCAAAAACAAACACCAAATTTCCAGGGAAGCTGCAAGAAATGCCATTAAAGCTGGACTGTGAGCCAAAGGCTTCACAATCCCCCCAAGGGGGACACTCATACCCCAATGGCCACAGTTACCTACAAAGAGAGGATTCAGCTCTGCTGCCTCCTGTTCGAATTGGGAAATAGGAAACCATGTCCTTCTGTTCACATAGCCTGAGACCAAGCTTTCCTGGTCTCACTGCAAAGGAAGCTAAAGCACAAAGCTATATTTCTAGTGCACAAATGTCAGAGGCAGATAGTCAAGAAATCATTAGGCCAGCAAAGTTCCATGTTTGTGGAATGTTCACCCTGTCCCCTACCATTGGGATCTCTTGTGCCACACCCAAGTTTGTGAGCTCCTCAGAATTTCCAATTCCAGATATGTATTCACAGGTTTTGTTCCTCTTCTCCTCTCGTTGTGTCTTATTTGGGGTGATAGTAATGTCAAGGCATTGTGGTGGATGACAGTGGAAGATTGTTATGTGGCACGTGTTCGCATATATCTTAGACTCGTTTTTCATTTTGCCCTTTGAAATATTGAATCTCTGTGTCAATACTTATACTACCTTGATTCTTTAATGTCCATCTGGGTGGATTTATAATCAACTTTTCACAAGATATTTCTCAGAAATATACATTTTCTTGACATATATATTCATTTCTGAATTCTCAAAATGAACTTCAGTGAATATTGAGTACTAACCCTAATATTTCGTCAGTAAGTGACCCAGTTTAACATCAATGAAAGTCTATTCATACGGGATGTGATGTGTGTTTTGAAGTAAATGGTCATTCAAAATTGTTAAATTCCTATTTCTTCGTATCATAGGATGTATCATTTCATCCAATATTCACAAATTGGCATGCATATGATTCACTTACATTCATTCCCTGTATCAGAACCCATGTATTTCTCCATGTTGCTTTACTTGCTTTTTCATGAGATTTCTTTTATAAAACATTACTTTTGAATTCCATCATCATTTTCGAAGCAAAACTCACAGTTTGGTGTAATTAGTAACCCTAATATTACCACTAGACGTACACCTACTTGGATTGAATGTTTATCTGAATACCAGATTTCATGTATTTTTTAAAATATCAATTCAATCCATTATTTAAAATAGTAACCAGTTATATTTTTTATTCACCGTATGGTCTATTCATGCATCATCTCTATATACGTAAACCCAGGGTGCACCTATTTTTATCCCCAAACTCTAAATGACAGGGTTTGAAAACATGCTCCCAGAAATGCTGGAAGAAATACACATGTCACCTCCTCCCTGTATTCCTTTCATCACATCATCTTCTGGACACCAAATGCAAAACTCACACTCACCTTATGATTCTTCCAAAGCCTGATTTTAATGAGAGCATGGATTACTAAAATCATCTAAGTCCGCTTTGCCTATTGTTTTCAATATTCAATCCTATGGTGAGCGTACACTTGTTTCTTCCTAGGGTAGTGTATTCAACCACCCCCCTGTTGAAAATATCCCTGATCTTATCACTCATTTTGTACTTTGCCCGATCTCCTAACATCCCAATTGATATCTATTTCCCCAAGTGCCTTGTTGTGACTCACTCTTCATGTGTGCTGACATTCCCATTTACACTCTAATAGAAATTCATTCCATTGCTAAAAGGGCCTTTTGCCCAAATCCTAAACTCACTCTTCTTCCTTACCCTACACTGGAATCCTGTCTACTATCTCAATATCACTGGAAGTTCTCTTTCACATTCAGTGGTCCCAGGTACAAGATCTTATGCCATTGTATATGGATTTAGAGGATTCACCTCTGCAGAACATAATTCAAAACTATGTATCCAAATCAAGGGCCCAACACCCTTGTGTGCTTCAGCTCTTACCTAGTTTTCACCTTCCATTCTTATAAATATCCCAGTTGCCCAATCCCCGTATTCATCCAGCAGAATGACTCCTAAGCCAAATCGAACCTGATATGACCCTGAAGCAGACTCTGTTCCCTCAATCTATTTTCACATAACAGCAGGTCCTGAGTTGATCTTGCCATACAGGTATGTAGGGAATCCTCCAGCTGCTGAGAAGCTCAAAGGTAGATGCAGAAATGATCCCTGGAGCCAATGTAGGCAGCTAGGTAGGACCTGTGAGGTGTAAAGTCATCTTCCATCGCCAACAACCCAGTGAGGATGAAGGGATGTGGCTGAATAAGCCTCTCTCTTCTCAATGCAGGGCAGATGGACACAATCAGGCCTGGGTGGGTTGCTGATCCAGGGCTCCTAGTGTATATAGACCTTTATGACTTGTGAAAATGTCACAGGAAGGTGGGGCAGCCTCCCTCTCATGGGACCCTTGGAAACAACTGTTAGGACAACGTGGTTGCCAAGGCAGTGACCTCATTCACTTCCCTGAAGGAAGTGACCTCACCTCACTTCCTTGGTGATGGAACTCTCTGAACGTGGATTCCAGGAGGCGAGGCACCCAGAGGCAATTCCAGTCCCAGTGGGCTCCCTTGTTTTTTCTGTACCAAGGCCAGAGTCATTCTTTCTTGGCACCTGGTGATGTGTGGGTAACCAAATGCCTTGAATGGTCTGAACAGGGGCCTTTCCTGAGAAAGAAGTGTTGGCTCATTGCTGGCTCCTGACAACTACACAGAGATGGCCAAGGAGACCAGAGCTGAGACAGGACCGGCCACTGCTGGGGAACAAATTTTCACCCACCAGTCAGAGGTCAGAGTGGATAGATGCAGACCAAATACAGGGGTGGTTTGTGTGTCTTAGTGGGTGTGTGTTTCAATTTGGCATTTTGTCTCATGTTCTGAGATCATGTAGGAAAAACGTGTTTGTTGTTGTTGTTGTTGTGGTTTGTTGGTTTGAAATGGACTGTTAACTAGTGAGTCTTTCTATGTCAGTGGATCCCACTGGGTTTGTGGTTAAAGAGAGTAGAGAGAAGAATGCAGCCGTGAATGTGTCCTGTCTAGTGGAAATCTTTGCAGGACTCCTCAAGGCCAATTGATGAATGGACTGCTGCTTGTCTTGCAGATGGGAAGCACCTACCAAGATCCCAAGTTCCTGTATTCTTCCAGAATTTTGGCCACTCTCTGAAGGGGTTCGTGTTTTTGTGAACAAGATGGGTACCACCTTCAAGCTCTGTGACAAGGCCATGGACTGGATTGCTGACGGGAATGCCAAGCATCTCAGAAAAGTAAAAATTAGCATGACTGGTAAGGATCTCTCTGGAGAATCCCTGCTTGCATAGATAGCCACCCAAGTTGCATGATTAGGAGCTGTCAGTGCCACAGTGTTCAATTAAAGAAAAGTTTTTCTCCAGGCTTCTTTCCTCCCTATTGTTCTGTTCCCCTGAATGTCAGGGAGGTGTTTGCCTTAGGGCACTCCTTTGGGAATCCTCCAGAAAACAGTTTCAAACGGAAAGGAAGAGGCCCAATCTGTGCCTTTTAGGTAAAGTGCTTTGTAAAGGCTGCATCTGAATCAGACTCTTGGCCCTGTGTGTGGCTGTGAATTACATTCTCAGCACCCCAGGAAACTCAAGAAAAATCCCATGTGTCCATGCACATCTAAAAGGATGAAAAAGAAGTGTAATATTGGATGAAGTCTCTTGCCTTCCTCTGGTCAGGCTCCTGACACCGATGAAGTAAGAACAGGGATCCTCTGGGTCAAATGAGTTGTTGCAAGCCATCCAGTCAATAGCACACAGGTGTTTGGGTGTTTTCATGAGTCCAGTACACATAAAGAATCTACCCCTGGCAGGCAGGAGGCCTCGAATTTGAGAAGCAGAGCAGTATTAACTACAGGCCCATTTTATCTATCCTGTTTCTCAGGAAGTTTGTCCAGACCACCATGACATTTGGTACATGATGGGCATGAGACCTTACTTTGCACACCATCTTAGACTGCTCCCCCTATCTTAGACTGGAAACCCCCAGCCAGAATGTTATGATGAGTATCTGTATGGAAGAAGAGGAGGGCCATGTGGGAGTGTTTTTCTTAGAATAGTGGTCTTTTGTGTGGTGGTTGGAAAAGATGAGTGGGTCCACCTCAGCTTGAACTCTGGTGTGATGCCTTTAGAGACTCAGTTCTGGAACTGATCCCAGAGAACTCTTGCCAGGAATCGAGTTGGGATTTTACAAGGCCAGGCATTAGAGGAGCCCTTGGAAACTGAGATCTAGGCCGAGGGTGGCTTCCTCCACAGCACTGGGAATCTCAGCCAGGATTTCACATGATTTTGCTGTTAAAGCCTTTTCAGCTATAGTTGAGAGCCAAAACTCACATGAACCTCATATTTTAGACCCCCAATGGGCCTGGATTCCTGTGACCTTTCTCCACTCCGTGAAAAGCCTTGCCTGCATGCGATCTCCAGAGCTTTTACTGAAAGGAGATTCCTCAACACTTAATGGCTCGTGAATGAATCAAAACCCACAGTGCCAAATTCTTCATTCTTGAAATATGGCTAGGCCAATAACATGAAGGTTTTGAGAATCCCATGACCAGAAATCCCTGGAGAACCTTTAGATCTCCTGTTGCTCATCATGACTGAACCCGCCATTGCCGTTTTTGACTGAGTAGAATTCATGACCATGGTGAAGAACAGAGATGTCAGTGAGTAGGAGCCAGCAGGGAACTGGGTCTGGAGCAATGGAGTGCAGGTTTGTGACCAACATCTGTGGTGAGCCCCTGTGGTTCTGTCATTGGTATCCAAATGACATGTGACTGACAAGGTGCAGCCAGCAGACCCTAAAATGTAAAGGCATGTTGTTGTGTGGAGAGGATCTGGTGCGATGCTCAGAATCAAGTTGCTACGCTCAAGTGGGAAAGATATATGGGGTAGCAGCCCAGTTTGTGTTTTTTCCGTCAGACCCTGACTCACCCCACGTGACAGAGCTCCCTCCAGCACTGTGTCCCGGTTGACCTTTATGTATTTCAAAAACAAACACCAAATTTCCAGGGAAGCTGCAAGAAATGCCATTAAAACTGGACTGTGAGCCAAAGGCTTCACAATCCCCCCAGGGAGACACTCATACCCCAATGGCCACAGTTACCTACAAAGAGAGGATTCAGCTCTGCTGCCTCCTGTTCCTATTGGGAAATAGGAAACCATGTCCTCCTGTTCACATAGACTGAGACCAAGCTTTCCTGGTCTCTCTGCAAAGGAAGCTAAAGCACAAAGCTATATTTCCAGTGCACAAATGTCAGAGGCAGATAGTCAAGAAGTCATTAGGCCAGCAAAGTTCCATGTTTGTGGAATGTTTACCCTGTCCCTTACCATTGGGATCTCTTGTGCCACACGCAAGTTTGTGAGCTCCTCAGAATTTCCAATTCCAGATATGTATTCACAGATTTTGTTCCTCTTCTCCTCTCATTGTGTCTTATTTGAGGTGATAGTAATGTCAAGGCATTGTGGTGGATGACAGTGGAAGATTGTTATGTGGCACGTGTTCGCATATATCTTAGACTCGTTTTTCATTTTGCCCTTTGAAATATTGAATCTCTGTGTCAATACTTATACTACCTTGATTCTTTAATGTCCATCTGGGTGGATTTATAATCAACTTTTCACAAGATATTTCTCAGAAATATACATTTTCTTGACATACATATTCATTTCTGAATTCTCAAAATGAACTTCAGTGAATATTGAGTACTAACCCTAATATTTCTTCAGTAAGTGACCCAGTTTAATATCAATGAAAGTCTATTCATACGGGACGTGATGTGTGTTTTGAAGTAAATTTTCATTCAAAATTGTTAAATTCCTATTTCTTCGTATCATAGGATGTATCATTGCATCCAATATTCACAAATTGACATGCATATGATTCACTTACATTCAATCCCTGTATCAGAACCCATGTATTTCTCCATGTTGCTTTACTTGCTTTTTCATGAGATTTCTTTTATAAAACATTACTTTTGAATTCCATCATCATTTTCGAAGCAAAACTCACAGTTTGGTGTAATTAGTAACCCTAATATTACCACTAGACGTACACCTACTTGGATTGAATGTTTATCTGAATACCAGATTTCATGTATTTTTTAAAATATCAATTCAATCCATTATTTAAAATAGTAACCAGTTATATTTTTTATTCACCGTATGGTCTATTCATGCATCATCTCTATATACGTAAACCCAGGGTGCACCTATTTTTACCCCAAACTCTAAATGACAGGGTTTGAAAACATGCTAGGTAGGACCTGTGAGGTCTAAAGTCATCTTCCATGGCCAACAACCCAGTGAGCATGAAGGGATGTGGCTGAATCAGCCTCTCTCTTCTCAAAGCAGGGAAGATGGACACAATCAGGCCTGGGTGGGTTGCTGATCCCGGGCTCCTAGGGTATATAGACCTTTATGACTTGTGAAAATGTCACAGGAAGGTGGGGCAGCCTCCCTCTCATGGGACCCTTGGAAACAAGTGTTAGGACAAAGTGGTTGCCAAGGCAGTGACCTCATTCACTTCCCTGAAGGAAGTGACCTCACCTCACTTCCTTGGTGATGGAACTCTCTGAACGTGGGATAGAAGGAGGCGAGGCACCCAGAGGCAATTCCAGTCCCAGTGGGTTCCCTTGTTTTTTCTGTACCAAGGCCAGAGTCATTCTTTCTTGGCACCTGGTGATGTGTGGGTAGCCAAATGCCTTGAATGGTCTGAACAGGGGCCTTTCCTGAGAAAGAAGTGTTGGCTCATTGCTGGCTCCTGACAACTACACAGAGATGGCCAAGGAGACCAGAGCTGAGACAGGACCGGCCACTGCTGGGGAACAAATTTTCACCCACCAGTCAGAGGTCAGAGTGGATAGATGCAGACCAAATACAGGGGTGGTTTGTGTGTCTTAGTGGGTGTGTGTTTCAATTTGGCATTTTGTCTCATGTTCTGAGATCATGTAGGAAAATCATGTTTGTTGTTGTTGTTGTGGTTTGTTGGTTTGAAATGGACTGTTAACTAGTGAGTCTTTCTATGTCAGTGGATCCCACTGGGTTTGTGGTTAAAGAGAGTAGAGAGAAGAATGCAGCCGTGAATGTGTCCTGTCTAGTGGAAATCTTTGCAGGACTCCTCAAGGCCAATTGATGAATGGACTGCTGCTTGTCTTGCAGATGGGAAGCACCTACCAAGATCCCAAGTTCCTGTATTCTTCCAGAATTTTGGCCACTCTCTGAAGGAGTTCGTGTTTTTGTGGACAAGATGGGTACCACCTTCAAGCTCTGTGACAAGGCCATGGACTGCATTGCTGACGGGAATGCCAAGCATCTCAGAAAAGTAAAAATTAGCATGACTGGTAAGGATCTCTCTGGAGAATCCCTGCTTGCATAGATAGCCACCCAAGTTGCATGATTAGGAGCTGTCAGTGCCACAGTGTTCAATTAAAGAAAAGTTTTTCTCCAGGCTTCTTTCCTCCCTATTGTTCTGCTCCCCTGAATGTCAGAGAGGTGTTTGCCTTAGGGCACTCCTTTGGGAATCCTCCACAAAACAGTTTTAAAATGAAATGAAGAGGCCCAATCTGTGCCTTTTAGGTAAAGTGCTTTGTAAAGGCTGCATCTGAATCAGACTCTTGGCCCTGTGTGTGGCTGTGAATTACATTCTCAGCACCCCAGGAAACTCAAGAAAAATCCCATGTGTCCATGCACATCTAAAAGGATGAAAAAGAAGTGTAATATTGGATGAAGTCTCTTGCCTTCCTCTGGTCAGGCTCCTGACACCGATGAAGTAAGAACGGGGATCCTCTGGGTCAAATGAGTTGTTGCAAGCCATCCAGTCACTAGCACACAGGTGTTTGGGTGTTTTCATGAGTCCAGTACACATAAAGAATCTACCCCTGGCAGGCAGGAGGCCTCGAATTTGAGAAGCAGAGCAGTATTAACTACAGGCCCATTTTATCTATCCTGATTCTCAGGAAGGGTGTCCAGGCCACCATGACATTTGGCACATGATGGGCATGAGACCTTACTTTGCACACCATCTTAGACTGCTCCCCCTATCTTAGACTGGAAACCCCCAGCCAGAATGTTATGATGAGTATCTGTATGGAAGAAGAGGAGGGCCATGTGGGACTGTTTTTGTTAGAATAGTGGTCTTTTGTGTGGTGGTTGGAAAAGATGAGTGGGTCCACCTCAGCTTGAACTCTGGTGTGATGCCATTAGAGACTCAGTTCTGGAACTGATCCCAGAGAACTCTTGCCAGGAATCGAGTTGGGATTTTACAAGGCCAGGCATTAGAGGAGCCCTTGGAAACTGAGATCTAGGCCGAGGGTGGCTTCCTCCACAGCACTGGGAATCTCAGCCAGGATTTCACATGATTTTGCTGTTAAAGCCTTTTCAGCTATAGTTGAGAGCCAAAACTCACATGAACCTCATATTTTAGACCCCCAATGGGCCTGGATTCCTGTGACCTTTCGCCACTCCGTGAAAAGCCTTGCCTGCATGCGATCTCCAGAGCTTTTACTGAAAGGAGATTCCTCAACCCTTAATGGCTCGTGAATGAATCAAAACCCACAGTGCCAAATTCTTCATTCTTGAGATATGGCTAGGCCAATAACGTGAAGGTTTTGAGAATCCCATGACCAGAAATCCCTGGAGAACCTTTAGATCTCCAGTTGCTCATCATGACTGAACCCGCCATTGCCGTTTTTGACTGAGTGGAATTCATGACCATGGTGAAGAACAGAGATGTCAGTGAGTAGGAGCCAGCAGGGAACTGGGTCTGGAGCAATGGAGTGCAGGTGTGTGACCAACCTCTGTGGTGAGCCCCTGTGGTTCTGTCATTGGTATGCAAATGACATGTGACTGACAAGGTGCAGCCAGCAGACCCTAAAATGTAAAGGCATGTTGTTGTGGGGAGAGGATCTGGTGCGATGCTCAGAATCAAGTTGCTATGCTCAAGTGGGAAAGATATATGGGGTAGCAGCCCAGTTTGTGTTTTTTCCGTCAGACCCTGACTCACCCCACGTGACAGAGCTCCCTCCAGCACTGTGTCCCGGTTGACCTTTATGTATTTCAAAAACAAACACCAAATTTCCAGGGAAGCTGCAAGAAATGCCATTAAAACTGGACTGTGAGCCAAAGGCTTCACAATCCCCCCGGGAGACACTCATACCCCAATGGCCACAGTTACCTACAAAGAGAGGATTCAGCTCTGCTGCCTCCTGTTCGTATTGGGAAATAGGAAACCATGTCCTCCTGTTCACATAGACTGAGACCAAGCTTTCCTGGTCTCTCTGCAAAGGAAGCTAAAGCACAAAGCTATATTTCCAGTGCACAAATGTCAGAGGCAGATAGTCAAGAAGTCATTAGGCCAGCAAAGTTCCATGTTTGTGGAATGTTTACCCTTTCCCTTACCATTGGGATCTCTTGTGCCACACGCAAGTTTGTGAGCTCCTCAGAATTTCCAATTCCAGATATGTATTCACAGATTTTGTTCCTCTTCTCCTCTCATTGTGTATTATTTGGAGTGATAGTAATGTCAAGGCATTGTTGTGGCTGACAGTGGAAGATTGGCACGTGTTCGCATATATATATTAGACTCATTTTCCGTTTTGACGTTGGAAATATTGAATCTCTGACACTAACCCATAACCTACTAGACTCTGACTACTTATCGTAACATTGATAAAAGTAATCAAAAGGAATAGAAGTAGAGGCATTTGATAGGAGGCATGGTGTATACTTGGACTTGCCTTTTGCTTGATCAGAGATACATATTATGAAACCTGTCACACATTTTTCTCTTTTTATTTCTCCATGAATTTTCAAAATTAACAAATATGTAACTTCCTGACTCCCTGTCTCTGTCGCCTGGGTCACAATGTATATTTTTATATGCACATATATAGTCCTACTGCCATCACAGGTATATTCTTGAGAGTACTCTGATTTTGGAAAATACAAATTTCATGAAGAGTTCACTGCCCCCCTGTACACTGAGGTAACTGAAAATTCAAGCTGTGGTGAGCTTATACTTCAATAAGTTTATCCATGAAACAATCTAGAGGAAAATGAATATTTTGGGTACAAATGTGAAGGATATATATCCCCTTATGAATTTCGGTTGGCATACGTAGTATTACATTTTAATATATTAAATATATAGTATGGATTTGCAAACATGAAATATATGTGTCATATACTTATACTACCTTGATTCTTTCATGTCCATCTGGGTGGATTTACAATCAACTTTTCACAAGATATTTCTCAGGAATATTCATTTTCTTGACATATTCATTTCTGAATACTCAAAATGAACTACAGTGAATATTGAGTACTAACCCTAATATTTCTACACTATGTTAACCAGTTTAACATCAATGAATGTATATTCATATGGGACATGATGTGTTTTGAAGTAAATTTTCATTGAAAATTGTTAAATTCCTATTTCATCCAATATTCACAAATTGATATGCATATGATTCACTTACATTCACTCCCTGTATCAGAACCCATGTATTTCTCCACGTTGCTTTACTTGCTTTTTCATGAGATTTCTTTTATAACACATTACTTTTGAATTCCATCAGCATTTTCGAAGCAAAACTCACAGTTTGGTATAAATAGTGACCCTAATATTACCACTAGATGTATAACTACTTGGATTGGATGTTTGTATGTGAATACCACATGTCACGTACTTTTTAAAATATCCATTCAATCCATGATTTAAAATAGTAACCTGTTGTATTTTTTATTCACCGAATGGTCTGTTCATACATCATCTCTATATACGTAGACCCAGGGTTCACCTATTTTTATCCCCAAACTCTAAATGATAGGGTTTCAAAACATGCTCCCAGAAATGGTGGAAAAAATACACATGTCACCTGCTCCATGTATTCCTTTCATCACATCATCTCCTGGACACAAAATGCAAAACTCACACTTATCTTATGATTCTTCCAAAGCCTAATTTTAATGAGAGCATGGATTACTAAAATCTTCAACCTCTGCGTTGCCTAGTGTTTTCAAATTTCAATCCTATGGTGAGTATACACTTGCTTCTTCCTAGGATAGTGTATTCAACCACCCCCCACATTGAAAATATCCCTGATCTTATCACTCATTTTGTACCTTGCCTGATCTCCTAACATCCCTATTGATATCTATTTCCCCAAGTGCCTTGTTGTGACTGACAATTCAAATGTGCTGACATTCCCATTTACACTCTAATAGAAATTCATTCGATTGCAAAAAGGGCCTTTTGGCCACATCCTAAACTCACTCTTCTTCCTTACCCTACACTGGAATCCTGCCTACTATCTCAATTTCACTGGAAGTTCCCTTACATTCAGTAGTCCCAGGTACACGATCTTATGCCATTGTATATGGATTTAGAGGATTCAACTCTGCAGAACATAATTCAAAACTATGTATCCAAATCAAGGTCCCAACACCCTTGTGTGCTTCAGATCTTAACCTAGTTTTCTATTTTCATACTTACATTTCACCTTACATTCTCATAAACATCCCAGGTGCCCAATACCCGTATTCATCCAGCAGAATGACTCCAAACCCAAATCGAACCTGATATGACCCTGAACCAGACTCTGTTCCCTCAAACTATTCTCACATAACAGCAGGTCCTGATTTGATCTTGCCATACAGCTATGTAGGGAATCCTCCAGCTGCTGAGAAGCTCAAATGTAGATGCAGAAATGATCCCTGGAGCCAATGTAGGCAGCTAGGTATGACCTGTGAGGTCTAAACTCATCTTCCATGGCCAACAACCCAGTCAGGAAGAAGGGATGTGGGCTGAATCAGCCTCTGTCTTCTCAATGCAGGGAAGATGGGCACAATCAGGCCTAGGTGGGTTGCTGATCCCGGGCTCATAGGGAATATAGACCTTTCTGTCTTGTGAAAATGTCACAGGAAGGTGGGGCAGCCTCCATCTCATGGTACCCTTGGAAACAACTGTTACAAAAAGGTGGTTGCCAAGGCAGTGACATCATTCACTTCACTGAAGGAAGTGACCTCACCTCACTTCCTTGGTGATGGAACTCTCTGAACTTGGGATCCAGGAGACGAGGCACCCAGAGGCAGTTCCAGTCCCAGTAGGCTCACTTGTTTTTCTGTACCAAGGCCAGAGTCATTCTTTCTTGGCACCTGGTGATGTGTGGATGGCCAAATGCCTTGAATGGTCTGAACAGGGGCCTTTCCTGACAAAGAAGTGTTGGCTCATTGCTGGCTCCTGACAACTACACATAGATGGCCAAGGAGACCAGAGCTGAGACAGGACAGGCCACTGCTGGGGAACATTTTTCACTCACCAGTCAGAGGACAGAGTGGATAGATGCAGACCAAATACAGGGGTGGTATGTGTGTCTTAGTGGGTGTGTGTGTTTCAATTTGGCGTTTTGTCTCATGTTCTGAGACCATGAAGGAAAAAGGTTTTTGTTTTTGTTTTTGTTTGTTCGTTTGAAATGGACTGTTAACTAGTGAGTCTTTCTATGTCAGTGGATCCCACTGGGTTTGTGGTTAAAGAGAGTAGAGAGAATGATGCAGCCGTGAATGTGTCCTGTCTAGTGGAAATCTTTGCAGGACTCCTCATGGCCAATTCATGATTTGAATGCTGCTTGCCTTGCAGATGGGCAGCACCTACCAAGAACCTAAGTTCCTGTATTCTTCCTGAATTTTGGCTACTCTCTGAAGGTGTTCCGGTTTTTCTGTCCAAGATGGGTACCACCTTCAAGCTCCGTGACATGGCCATTGACTGGACTGCTGATGGGAATGCCAAGCATCTCAGAAAAGTCAAAAATTAGTATGACTGGTAAGGATCTCTCTGGAGAACGCCTGCATGCATAGATAGCCACCCAAGTTGCATGATTAGGAGCTGTCAGTGCCACAGTGTTCAATGAAAGAACAGTTTTTCTCCAGGCTTCTTTCCCCCCTATTGTTCTGTTCCCCTGAATGTCAGGGAGGTGTTTGCCTTAGGGCACTCCTTTGGGAATCCTCCAGAAAACAGTTTTAAAACGAAATGAAGAGGCCCAATCTGTGCCTTTTAGGTAAAGTGCTTTGTAAAAGCTGTGTCTGAATCAGACTCTTGGCCCTGTGTGTGGCTGTGAATTACATTCTGAGCACCCCAGGGAACTCAAAGAGAAATCCCATGTGTCCATCCAAATCTAAAAGGATGAAAAAGAAGTGTAATATTGGATGAAGTCTCTTGCCTTCCTCTGGTCAGGCTCCTGACCCCGATAAAGTAAGAACAGGGATCCTCTGGATCAAATGACTTGTTGCAAGCCCACCAGTAACTAGCACAGAGGTGTTTGGGTGTTTTCATGAGTCCAGTACACATAAAGAGTCTACCCCTGGCAGGCAGGAGGCCTCGAATTTGAGAAGCAGAGCAGTATTAACTACAGGCCCATTTTATCCTGTTTCTCAGGAAGGGTGTCCAGGCCACCATGACATTTGGCACGTGATGGGCCTGAGAGCTTACGTTGCACACCATCTTAGACTGCTCCCCCTATGGAAACCCCCAGCCAGAATGTTATGATGAGTGTCTGTATGGAAGAAGATGAGGGCCATGTGGGAGTGTTTTTGTTAGAATAGTGGTCTTTTGTGTGGTGGTTCGTAAAGATGAGTGGGTCCACCTCAGCTTGAACTCTGGTGAGATGCCATTAGAGACTCGGGTTCTGGAACTGATCTCAGAGAACTCTTGCTATGAATCGTGTTGGCATTTTACAAGGCCAGGCATTAGAAGAGCCTTTGGAGACAGATCTAGGCCGAGGGTGGCTTTCTCCACAGTACTGGGAATCTCAGCAAGGATTTCACATGATTTTGCTGTTAAAGCCTTTTCAGGTGTAGTTGAGAGCCAAAACTCACATGAACCTCATATTTTAGACCCCAATGGGCCTGGATTCCCGTGACCTTGGCCACTCCTTGAAAAGCCTTTCGTGCAAGTGATCTCCAGAGCTTTTACTGAAAGGAGATTCCTCAACCCTTAATGGCTCCTGAATGAATCAAAAGCCCCAGTGCCAATTTCTTCATTCTTGAAATATGGCTAGGCCAATAACATGAAGGTTTTGAGGATCGCATGACCAGAAATCCCTGGAGAACCTTTAGATCTCCTGTTGCTCATCATGACTGAACCAGGCAGTGGCGTTTTTGACTGAGTTTTTGACTGAGTTCCATGTTTGTGGAATGTTTACCCTGTCCCCTACTTTTGGGATCTCTTCTGCCACACCCAAGTTTGTGAGCTCCTCAGAATTTCCAACTCCAGATATGTATTCACAGATTTTTTTTCCTCTTCTCCTCTCATTGTGTCTCATTTGGAGTGATAGTAATGTCAAGGCATTGTGGTGGCTGACAGAGGAAATTGGCACGTGTTCGCATATATATTAGACGCATTTTCCGTTTTGCGGCAGGAAATATTGAATCTCTGACAATAACCCATAACCTACTAGACTCTGACTACTTATCGTAACATCGATAAAAGTAATCAAAAGGAATAGAAGTAGAGGCATTTGATAGGAGGCATGGTGTATACTTGGACTTGCCTTTTGCTTCATCAGAGATACATATTATGAAACCTGTCACACATTTTTCTCTTTTTATTTCTCCATGAATTTTCAAAATTAACAAATATGTAACTTCCTGACTCCCTGTCTCTGTGGCCTGGGTCACAATGTATATTTTTATATGCACATATATAGTCCTACTGCCATCACAGGTATATTCTTGAGAGTACTCTGATTTTGGAAAATACAAATTTCATGAAGAGATCACTGCCCCCCTGTACACTGAGGTAACTGAAAATTCAAGCTGTGGTGAGCTTATACTTCAATAAGTTTATCCATGAAACAAAGTAGAGGAAAATGAATGTTTTGGGTACATATGTGAAGGATATATATCCACTTATGTATTTCGGTTGGCATAAGTACTATTACATTTTAATGTATTAAATATATAGTATGGATTTGCAAACATGAAATATATGTGTCATATACTTATACTACCTTGATTCTTTCATGTCCATCTGGGTGGATTTACAATCAACTTTTCACAAGATATTTCTCAGGAATATTCATTTTCTTGACATATTCATTTCTGAATACTCAAAATGAACTATAGTGAATATTGAGTACTAATCCTAATATTTCTACACTAAGTTACCCAGTATAACATCAATGAATGTATATTCATATGGGACATGATGTGTTTTGAAGTAAATTTTCATTGAAAATTGTTAAATTCCTATTTCATCCAATATTCACAAATTGGTATGCATATGATTCACTTACATTCACTCCCTGTATCAGAACCCATGTATTTCTCCACGTTGCTTTACTTGCTTTTTCATGAGATTTCTTTTATAACACATTACTTTTGAATTCCATCAGCATTTTCGAAGCAAAACTCACAGTTTGGTATAATTAGTGACCCTAATATTACCTCTAGATGTATAACTACTTGGATTGGATGTTTGAATGTGAATACCAGATGTCACGTACTTTTTAAAATATCCATTCAATCCATGATTTAAAATAGTAACCTGTTGTATTTTTTATTCACCGAATGGTCTGTTCATACATCATCTCTATATACGTAGACCCAGGGTTCACCTCTTTTTATCCCCAAACTCTAAATGATAGGGTTTCAAAACATGCTCCCAGAAATGGTGGAAGAAATACACATGTCACCTGCTCCATGTATTCCTTTCATCTCATCATCTTCTGGACACAAAATGCAAAACTCACACTTATCTTATGATTCTTCCAAAGCCTAATTTTAATGAGAGCATGGATTACTAAAATCATCTAAGTCCGCTTTGCCTATTGTTTTCAAATTTCAATCCTATGGTGAGTATACACTTGCTTCTTCCTAGGATAGTGTATTCAACCACCCCCCCCATTGAAAATATCCCTGATCTTATCACTCATTTTGTACCTTGCCCGATCTCCTAACATCCCTATTGATATCTATTTCCCCAAATGCCTTGTTGTGACTGACTCTTCATATGTGCTGACATTCCCATTTACACTCTAATAGAAATTCATTCGATTCAAAAAGGGCCTTTTGCCCACATCCTAAACTCACTCTTCTTCCTCACCCTACACTGGAATCCTGCCTACTATCTCAATTTCAGTGGAAGTTCCCTTACATTCAGTAGTCCCAGGTACACGATCTTATGCCATTGTATATGGATTTAGAGGATTCAACTCTGCAGAACATAATTCAAAACTATGTATCCAAATCAAGGTCCCAACACCCTTGTGTGCTTCAGATCTTAACCTAGTTTTCTATTTTCATACTTACATTTCACCTTACATTCTCATAAACATCCCAGGTGCCCAATACCCGAATTCATCCAGCAGAATGACTCCTAACCCAAATCGAACCTGATATGACCCTGAACCAGACTCTGTTCCCTCAATCTATTCTCACACAACAGCAGGTCCTGATTTGATCTTGCCATACAGCTATGTAGGGAATCCTCCAGCTGCTGAGAAGCTCAAATGTAGATGCAGAAATGATCCCTGGAGCAAATGCAGGCAGCTAGGTAAGACCTGTGAGGTCTAAAGTCATCTTCCATGGCCAACAACCCAGTCAGGATGAAGGGATGTGGGCTGAATCAGCCTCTGTCTTCTCAATGCAGGGAAGATGGGCACAATCAGGGCTAGGTGGGTTGCTGATCCCGGGCTCATAGGGAATATAGACCTTTCTGTCTTGTGAAAATGTCACAGGAAGGTGGGGCAGCCTCCATCTCATGGAACCCTTGGAAACAACTGTTACAAAAAAGTGGTTGCCAAGGCAGTGACATCATTCGCTTCACTGAAGGAAGTGACCTCACCTCACTTCCTTGGTGATGGAACTCTCTGAACTTGGGATCCAGGAGACGAGTCACCCAGAGGCAGTTCCAGTCCCAGTAGGCTCACTTGTTTTTCTGTACCAAGGCCAGAGTCATTCTTTCTTGGCACCTGGTGATGTGCGGATAGTCAAATACCTTGAATGGTCTGAACAGGGGCCTTTCCTGAGAAAGAAGTGTTGGCTCATTGCTGGCTCCTGACAACTACACATAGATGGCCAAGGAGACCAGAGCTGAGACAGGACCGGCCACTGCTGGGGAACAAATTTTCACCCACCAGTCAGAGGTCAGAGTGGATAGATGCAGACCAAATACAGGGGTGGTTTGTGTGTCTTAGTGGGTGTGTGTTTCAATTTGGCATTTTGTCTCATGTTCTGAGATCATGTAGGAAAAACGTGTGTGTTGTTGTTGTTGTTGTGGTTTGCTGGTTTGAAATGGACTGTTAACTAGTGAGTCTTTCTATAGAGTCAGTGGATCCCACTGGGTTTGTGGTTAAAGAGAGTAGAGAGAAGAATGCAGCCGTGAATGTGTCCTGTCTAGTGGAAATCTTTGCAGGACTCCTCAAGGCCAATTGATGAATGGACTGCTGCTTGTCTTGCAGATGGGAAGCACCTACCAAGATCCCAAGTTCCTGTATTCTTCCAGAATTTTGGCCACTCTCTGAAGGAGTTCGTGTTTTTGTGGACAAGATGGGTACGACCTTCAAGCTCTGTGACAAGGCCATGGACTGGATTGCTAACGGGAATGCCAAGCATCTCAGAAAAGTAAAAATTAGCATGACTGGTAAGGATCTCTCTGGAGAATCCCTGCTTGCATAGATAGCCACCCAAGTTGCATGATTAGGAGCTGTCAGTGCCACAGTGTTCAATTAAAGAAAATTTTTTCTCCAGGCTTCATTCCTCCCTATTGTTCTGCTCCCCTGAATGTCAGGGAGGTGTTTGCCTTAGGGCACTCCTTTGGGAATCCTCCAGAAAACAGTTTTAAAACGAAATGAAGAGGCCCAATCTGTGCCTTTTAGGTAAAGTGCTTTGTAAAGGCTGCGTCTGAATCAGACTCTTGGCCCTGTGTGTGGCTGTGAATTACATTCTCAGCACCCCAGGAAACTCAAGAAAAATCCCATGTGTCCATGCACATCTAAAAGGATGAAAAAGAAGTGTAATATTGGATGAAGTCTCTGGCCTTCCTCTGGTCAGGCTCCTGACACCGATGAAGTAAGAACGGGGATCCTCTGGGTCAAATGAGTTGTTGCAAGCCATCCAGTCACTAGCACACAGGTGTTTGGGTGTTTTCATGAGTCCAGTACACATAAAGAATCTACCCCTGGCAGGCAGGAGGCCTCGAATTTGAGAAGCAGAGCAGTATTAACTACAGGCCCATTTTATCTATCCTGATTCTCAGGAAGGGTGTCCAGGCCACCATGACATTTGGCACATGATGGGCATGAGACCTTACTTTGCACACCATCTTAGACTGCTCCCTCTATGGGAACCCCCAGCCAGAATGTTATGATGAGTATCTGTATGGAAGAAGAGGAGGGCCATGTGGGACTGTTTTTGTTAGAATAGTGGTCTTTTGTGTGGTGGTTGGAAAAGATGAGTGGGTCCACCTCAGCTTGAACTCTGGTGTGATGCCATTAGAGACTCAGTTCTGGAACTGATCTCAGAGAACTCTTGCCATGAATCGAGTTGGGATTTTACAAGGCCAGGCATTAGAGGAGCCCTTGGAAACTGAGATCTAGGCCGAGGGTGGCTTCCTCCACAGCACTGGGAATCTCAGCCAGGATTTCACATGATTTTGCTGTTAAAGCCTTTTCAGCTATAGTTGAGAGCCAAAACTCACATGAACCTCATATTTTAGACCCCCAATGGGCCTGGATTCCTGTGACCTTTCGCCACTCCGTGAAAAGCCTTGCCTGCATGCGATCTCCAGAGCTTTTACTGAAAGGAGATTCCTCAACCCTTAATGGCTCGTGAATGAATCAAAACCCACAGTGCCAACTTCTTCATTCTTGAGATATGGCTAGGCCAATAACATGAATGTTTTGAGAATCCCATGACCAGAAATCCCTGGAGAACCTTTAGATCTCCTGTTGCTCATCATGACTGAACCTGCCATTGCCGTTTTTGACTGAGTGGAATTCATGACCATGGTGAAGAACAGAGATGTCAGTGAGTAGGAGCCAGCAGGGAACTGGGTCTGGAGCAATGGAGTGCAGGTGTGTGACCAACATCTGTGGTGAGCCCCTGTGGTTCTGTCATTGGTATCCAAATGACATGTGACTGACAAGGTGCAGCCAGCAGACCCTAAAATGTAAAGGCATGTTGTTGTGGGGAGAGGATCTGGTGCGATGCTCAGAATCAAGTTGCTATGCTCAAGTGGGAAAGATATACGGGGTAGCAGCCCAGTTTGTGTTTTTTCCGTCAGACCCTGACTCACCCCACGTGACAGAGCTCCCTCCAGCACTGTGTCCCGGTTGACCTTTATGTATTTCAAAAACAAACACCAAATTTCCAGGGAAGCTGCAAGAAATGCCATTAAAACTGGACTGTGAGCCAAAGGCTTCACAATCCCCCCAGGGAGACACTCATACCCCAATGGCCACAGTTACCTACAAAGAGAGGATTCAGCTCTGCTGCCTCCTGTTCCTATTGGGAAATAGGAAACCATGTCCTCCTGTTCACATAGACTGAGACCAAGCTTTCCTGGTCTCACTGCAAAGGAAGCTAAAGCACAAAGCTATATTTCCAGTGCACAAATGTCAGAGGCAGATAGTCAAGAAGTCATTAGGCCAGCAAAGTTCCATGTTTGTGGAATGTTTACCCTGTCCCTTACCATTGGGATCTCTTGTGCCACAAGCAAGTTTGTGAGCTCCTCAGAATTTCCAATTCCAGATATGTATTCACAGATTTTGTTCCTCTTCTCCTCTCATTGTGTCTTATTTGAGGTGATAGTGATGTCAAGGCATTGTGGTGGATGACAGTGGAAGATTGTTATGTGGCACGTGTTCGCATATATCTTAGACTCGTTTTTCATTTTGCCCTTTGAAATATTGAATCTCTGTGTCAATACTTATACTACCTTGATTCTTTAATGTCCATCTGGGTGGATTTATAATCAACTTTTCACAAGATATTTCTCAGAAATATACATTTTCTTGACATACATATTCATTTCTGAATTCTCAAAATGAACTTCAGTGAATATTGAGTACTAACCCTAATATTTCTTCAGTAAGTGACCCAGTTTAATATCAATGAAAGTCTATTCATACGGGACGTGATGTGTGTTTTGAAGTAAATTTTCATTCAAAATTGTTAAATTCCTATTTCTTCGTATCATAGGATGTATCATTGCATCCAATATTCACAAATTGACATGCATATGATTCACTTACATTCAATCCCTGTATCAGAACCCATGTATTTCTCCATGTTGCTTTACTTGCTTTTTCATGAGATTTCTTTTATAAAACATTACTTTTGAATTCCATCATCATTTTCGAAGCAAAACTCACAGTTTGGTGTAATTAGTAACCCTAATATTACCACTAGACGTACACCTACTTGGATTGAATGTTTATCTGAATACCAGATTTCATGTATTTTTTAAAATATCAATTCAATCCATTATTTAAAATAGTAACCAGTTATATTTTTTATTCACCCTATGGTCTATTCATGCATCATCTATATATACGTAAACCCAGGGTGCACCTATTTTTACACCAAACTCTAAATGACAGGGTTTGAAAACATGCTAGGTAGGACCTGTGAGGTCTAAAGTCATCTTCCATGGCCAACAACCCAGTGAGCATGAAGGGATGTGGCTGAATCAGCCTCTCTCTTCTCAATGCAGGGAAGATGGACACAATCAGGCCTGCGTGGGTTGCTGATCCCGGGCTCCTAGGGTATATAGACCTTTATGACTTGTGAAAATGTCACAGGAAGGTGGGGCAGCCTCCCTCTCATGGGACCCTTGGAAACAAGTGTTAGTACAAAGTGGTTGCCAAGGCAGTGACCTCATTCACTTCCCTGAAGGAAGTGACCTCACCTCACTTCCTTAGTGATGGAACTCTCTGAACGTGGGATCCAGGAGGCGAGGCACCCAGAGGCATTTCCAGTCCCAGTGGGTTCCCTTGTTTTTTCTGTACCAAGGCCAGAGTCATTCTTTCTTGGCACCTGGTGATGTGTGGGTAGCCAAATGCCTTGAATGGTCTGAACAGGGGCCTTTCCTGCGAAAGAACTGTTGGCTCATTGCTGGCTCCTGACAACTACACAGAGATGGCCAAGGAGACCAGAGCTGAGACAGGACCGGCCAC
The DNA here is from genome assembly GCF_045843805.1 of Urocitellus parryii. Classification (NCBI taxonomy): domain Eukaryota; kingdom Metazoa; phylum Chordata; class Mammalia; order Rodentia; family Sciuridae; genus Urocitellus; species Urocitellus parryii. The sequence goes on from NC_135548.1 coordinate 14,872,523, forward strand.
TGCTGGGGAACAAATTTCCACACACCAGTCAGAGGTCAGAGTGGATAGATGCAGACCAAATACAGGGGTGGTTTGTGTGTCTTAGTGGGTGTGTGTTTCAATTTGGCATTTTGTCTCATGTTCTGAGATCATGTAGGAAAATCATGTTTGTTGTTGTTGTTGTTGTTTGTTGGTTTGAAATGGACTGTTAACTAGTGAGTCTTTCTATGTCAGTGGATCCCACTGGGTTTGTGGTTAAAGAGAGTAGAGAGAAGAATGCAGCCGTGAATGTGTCCTGTCTAGTGGAAATCTTTGCAGGACTCCTCAAGGCCAATTGATGAATGGACTGCTGCTTGTCTTGCAGATGGGAAGCACCTACCAAGATCCCAAGTTCCTGTATTCTTCCAGAATTTTGGCCACTCTCTGAAGGGGTTCGTGTTTTTGTGAACAAGATGCGTACCACCTTCAAGCTCTGTGACAAGGCCATGGACTGGATTGCTGACGGGAATGCCAAGCATCTCAGAAAAGTAAAAATTAGCATGACTGGTAAGGATCTCTCTGGAGAATCCCTGCTTGCATAGATAGCCACCCAAGTTGCATGATTAGGAGTTGTCAGTGCCACAGTGTTCAATTAAAGAAAAGTTTTTCTCCAGGCTTCTTTCCTCCCTATTGTTCTGTTCCCCTGAATGTCAGGGAGGTGTTTGCCTTAGGGCACTCCTTTGGGAATCCTCCAGAAAACATTTTCAAACGGAAAGGAAGAGGCCCAATCTGTGCCTTTTAGGTAAAGTGCGTTGTAAAGGCTGCATCTGAATCAGACTCTTGGCCCTGTGTGTGGCTGTGAATTACATTCTCAGCACCCCAGGAAACTCAAGAAAAATCCCATGTGTCCATGCACATCTAAAAGGATGAAAAAGAAGTGTAATATTGGATGAAGTCTCTTGCCTTCCTCTGGTCAGGCTCCTGACACCGATGAAGTAAGAACAGGGATCCTCTGGGTCAAATGAGTTGTTGCAAGCCATCCAGTAAGTAGCACACAGGTGTTTGGGTGTTTTCATGAGTCCAGTACACATAAAGAATCTACCCCTGGCAGGCAGGAGGCCTCGAATTTGAGAAGCAGAGCAGAATTAACTACAGGCCCATTTTATCTATCCTGTTTCTCAGGAAGGGTGTCCAGGCCACCATGACATTTGGCACATGATGGGCATGAGACCTTACTTTGCACACCATCTTAGACTGCTCCCCCTATGGGATCCCTCAGCCAGAATGTTATGATGAGTATCTGTATGGAAGAAGAGGAGGGCCATGTGGGAGTGCTTTTGTTAGAATAGTGGTCTTTTGTGTGGTGGTTGGAAAAGATGAGTGGGTCCACCTCAGCTTGAACTTTGGTGTGATGCCATTAGAGACTCAGTTCTGGAACTGATCTCAGAGAACTCTTGCCATGAATCGAGTTGGGATTTTACAAGGCCAGGCATTAGAGGAGCCCTTGGAAACTGAGATCTAGGCCGAGGGTGGCTTCCTCCACAGCACTGGGAATCTCAGCCAGGATTTCACATGATTTTGCTGTTAAAGCCTTTTCAGCTATAGTTGAGAGCCAAAACTCACATGAACCTCATATTTTAGACCCCCAATGGGCCTAGATTCCTGTGACCTTTCGCCACTCCGTGAAAAGCCTTGCCTGCATGCGATCTCCAGAGCTTTTACTGAAAGGAGATTCCTCAACCCTTAATGGCTCGTGAATGAATCAAAACCCACAGTGCCAACTTCTTCATTCTTGAGATATGGCTAGGCCAATAACATGAAGGTTTTGAGAATCCCATGACCAGAAATCCCTGGAGAACCTTTAGATCTCCTGTTGCTCATCATGACTGAACCCGCCATTGCCGTTTTTGACTGAGTGGAATTCATGACCATGGTGAAGAACAGAGATGTCAGTGAGTAGGAGCCAGCAGGGAACTGGGTCTGGAGCAATGGAGTGCAGGTGTGTGACCAACATCTGTGGTGAGCCCCTGTGGTTCTGTCATTGGTATCCAAATGACATGTTACTGACAAGGTGCAGCCAGCAGACCCTAAAATGTAAAGGCATGTTGTTGTGGGGAGAGGATCTGGTGCGATGCTCAGAATCAAGTTGCTATGCTCAAGTGGGAAAGATATATGGGGTAGCAGCCCAGTCTGTGTTTTTTCCGTCAGACCCTGACTCACCCCACGTGACAGAGCTCCCTCCAGCACTGTGACCCGGTTGACCTTTATGTATTTCAAAAACAAACACCAAATTTCCAGGGAAGCTGCAAGAAATGCCATTAAAACTGGACTGTGAGCCAAAGGCTTCACAATCCCCCCAGGGAGACACTCATACCCCAATGGCCACAGTTACCTACAAAGAGAGGATTCAGCTCTGCTGCCTCCTGTTTCTATTGGGAAATAGGAAACCATGTCCTCCTGTTCACATAGACTGAGACCAAGATTTCCTGGTCTCTCTGCAAAGGAAGCTAAAGCACAAAGCTATATTTCCAGTGCACAAATGTCAGAGGCAGATAGTCAAGAAGTCATTAGGCCAGCAAAGTTCCATGTTTGTGGAATGTTTACCCTGTCCCTTACCATTGGGATCTCTTGTGCCACACGCAAGTTTGTGAGCTCCTCAGAATTTCCAATTCCAGATATGTATTCACAGATTTTGTTCCTCTTCTCCTCTCATTGTGTCTTATTTGAGGTGATAGTAATATCAAGGCATTGTGGTGGATGACAGTGGAAGATTGTTATGTGGCACGTGTTCGCATATATCTTAGACTCGTTTTTCATTTTGCCCTTTGAAATATTGAATCTCTGTGTCAATACTTATACTACCTTGATTCTTTAATGTCCATCTGGGTGGATTTATAATCAACTTTTCACAAGATATTTCTCAGAAATATACATTTTCTTGACATACATATTCATTTCTGAATTCTCAAAATGAACTTCAGTGAATATTGAGTACTAACCCTAATATTTCTTCAGTAAGTGACCCAGTTTAATATCAATGAAAGTCTATTCATACGGGACGTGATGTGTGTTTTGAAGTAAATTTTCATTCAAAATTGTTAAATTCCTATTTCTTCGTATCATAGGATGTATCATTGCATCCAATATTCACAAATTGACATGCATATGATTCACTTACATTCAATCCCTGTATCAGAACCCATGTATTTCTCCATGTTGCTTTACTTGCTTTTTCATGAGATTTCTTTTATAAAACATTACTTTTGAATTCCATCATCATTTTCGAAGCAAAACTCACAGTTTGGTGTAATTAGTAACCCTAATATTACCACTAGACGTACACCTACTTGGATTGAATGTTTATCTGAATACCAGATTTCATGTATTTTTTAAAATATCAATTCAATCCATTATTTAAAATAGTAACCAGTTATATTTTTTATTCACCCTATGGTCTATTCATGCATCATCTCTATATATGTAAACCCAGGGTGGACCTATTTTTACCCCAAACTCTAAATGACAGGGTTTGAAAACATGCTCCCAGAAATGGTGGAAGAAATACACATGTCACCTCCTCCCTGTATTCCTTTCATCACATCATCTTCTGGACACCAAATGCAAAACTCACACTCACCTTATGATTCTTCCAAAGCCTGATTTTAATGAGAGCATGGATTACTAAAATCATCTAAGTCCGCTTTGCCTATTGTTTTCAATATTCAATCCTATGGTGAGCGTACACTTGTTTCTTCCTAGGATAGTGTATTCAACCACCCCCCTGTTGAAAATATCCCTGATCTTATCACTCATTTTGTACTTTGCCCGATCTCCTAACACCCCAATTGATATCTATTTCCCCAAGTGCCTTGTTGTGTCTGACTCTTCATGTGTGCTGACATTCCCATTTACACTCTAATAGAAATTCATTCGATTGCAAAAAGGGCCTTTTGCCCAAATCCTAAACTCACTCTTCTTCCTTACCCTACACTGGAATCCTGTCTACTATCTCAATATCACTGGAAGTTCTCTTTCACATTCAGTGGTCCCAGGTACAAGATCTTATGCCTTGTATATGGATTTAGAGTATTCACCTCTGCAGAACATAATTCAAAACTATGTATCCAAATCAAGGGCCCAACACCCTTGTGTGCTTCAGCTCTTACCTAGTTTTCACCTTCCATTCTTATAAATATCCCAGTTGCCCAATCCCCATATTCATCCAGCAGAATGACTCCTAAGCCAAATCGAACCTGATATGACCCTGAAGCAGACTCTGTTCCCTCAATCTATTTTCACATAACAGCAGGTCCTGAGTTGATCTTGCCATACAGGTATGTTGGGAATCCTCCAGCTGCTGAGAAGCTCAAAGGTAGATGCAGATATGATCCTTGGAGCCTATGTAGGCAGCTAGGTAGGACCTGTGAGGTCTAAAGTCATCTTCCATGGCCAACAACCCAGTGAGGATGAAGGGATGTGGCTGAATCAGCCTCTCTCTTCTCAATGCAGGGAAGATGGACACAATCAGGCCTGGGTGGGTTGCTGATCCCGGGCTCCTAGGGTATATAGACATTTATGACTTGTGAAAATGTCACAGGAAGGTGGGGCAGCCTCCCTCTCATGGGACCCTTGGAAACAAGTGTTAGGACAAAGTGGTTGCCAAGGCAGTGACCTCATTCACTTCCCTGAAGGAAGTGACCTCACCTCACTTCCTTGGTGATGGAACTCTCTGAACGTGGGATCCAGGAGGCGAGGCACCCAGAGGCAATTCCAGTCCCAGTGGGCTCCCTTGTTTTTTCTGTACCAAGGCCAGAGTCATTCTTTCTTGGCACCTGGTGATGTGTGGGTAGCCAAATGCCTTGAATGGTCTGAACAGGGGCCTTTCCTGAGAAAGAAGTGTTGGCTCATTGCTGGCTCCTGACAACTACACAGAGATGGCCAAGGAGACCAGAGCTGAGACAGGACCGGCCACTGCTGGGGAACAAATTTTCACCCACCAGTCAGAGGTCAGAGTGGATAGATGCAGACCAAATACAGGGGTGGTTTGTGTGTCTTAGTGGGTGTGTGTTTCAATTTGGCATTTTGTCTCATGTTCTGAGATCATGTAGGAAAATCATGTTTGTTGTTGTTGTTGTTGTTTGTTGGTTTGAAATGGACTGTTAACTAGTGAGTCTTTCTATGTCAGTGGATCCCACTGGGTTTGTGGTTAAAGAGAGTAGAGAGAAGAATGCAGCCGTGAATGTGTCCTGTCTAGTGGAAATCTTTGCAGGACTCCTCAAGGCCAATTGATGAATGGACTGCTGCTTGTCTTGCAGATGGGAAGCACCTACCAAGATCCCAAGTTCCTGTATTCTTCCAGAATTTTGGCCACTCTCTGAAGGAGTTCGTGTTTTTGTGGACAAGATGGGTACGACCTTCAAGCTCTGTGACAAGGCCATGGACTGGATTGCTGACGGGAATGCCAAGCATCTCAGAAAAGTAAAAATTAGCATGACTGGTAAGGATCTCTCTGGAGAATCCCTGCTTGCATAGATAGCCACCCAAGTTGCATGATTAGGAGCTGTCAGTGCCACAGTGTTCAATTAAAGAAAATTTTTTCTCCAGGCTTCTTTCCTCCCTATTGTTCTGCTCCCCTGAATGTCAGGGAGGTGTTTGCCTTAGGGCACTCCTTTGGGAATCCTCCAGAAAACAGTTTTAAAACGAAATGAAGAGGCCCAATCTGTGCCTTTTAGGTAAAGTGCTTTGTAAAGGCTGCGTCTGAATCAGACTCTTGGCCCTGTGTGTGGCTGTGAATTACATTCACAGCACCCCAGGAAACTCAAGAAAAATCCCATGTGTCCATGCACATCTAAAAGGATGAAAAAGAAGTGTAATATTGGATGAAGTCTCTGGCCTTCCTCTGGTCAGGCTCCTGACACTGATGAAGTAAGAACGGGGATCCTCTGGGTCAAATGAGTTGTTGCAAGCCATCCAGTCACTAGCACACAGGTGTTTGGGTGTTTTCATGAGTCCAGTACACATAAAGAATCTACCCCTGGCAGGCAGGAGGCCTCCAATTTGAGAAGCAGAGCAGTATTAACTACAGGCCCATTTTATGTATCCTGATTCTCAGGAAGGGTGTCCAGGCCACCATGACATTTGGCACATGATGGGCATGAGACCTTACTTTGCACACCATCTTAGACTGCTCCCTCTATGGGAACCCCCGGCCAGAATGTTATGATGAGTATCTGTATGGAAGAAGAGGAGGGCCATGTGGGACTGTTTTTGTTAGAATAGTGGTCTTTTGTGTGGTGGTTGGAAAAGATGAGTGGGTCCACCTCAGCTTGAACTCTGGTGTGATGCCATTAGAGACTCAGTTCTGGAACTGATCTCAGAGAACTCTTGCCATGAATCGAGTTGGGATTTTACAAGGCCAGGCATTAGAGGAGCCCTTGGAAACTGAGATCTAGGCCGAGGGTGGCTTCCTCCACAGCACTGGGAATCTCAGCCAGGATTTCACATGATTTTGCTGTTAAAGCCTTTTCAGCTATAGTTGAGAGCCAAAACTCACATGAACCTCATATTTTAGACCCCCAATGGGCCTGGATTCCTGTGACCTTTCGCCACTCCGTGAAAAGCCTTGCCTGCATTCGATCTCCAGAGCTTTTACTGAAAGGAGATTCCTCAACCCTTAATGGCTCGTGAATGAATCAAAACCCACAGTGCCAACTTCTTCATTCTTGAGATATGGCTAGGCCAATAACATGAAGGTTTTGAGAATCCCATGACCAGAAATCCCTGGAGAACCTTTAGATCTCCTGTTGCTCATCATGACTGAACCCGCCATTGCCGTTTTTGACTGAGTGGAATTCATGACCATGGTGAAGAACAGAGATGTCAGTGAGTAGGAGCCAGCAGGGAACTGGGTCTGGAGCAATGGAGTGCAGGTGTGTGACCAACATCTGTGGTGAGCCCCTGTGGTTCTGTCATTGGTATCCAAATGACATGTGACTGACAAGGTGCAGCCAGCAGACCCTAAAATGTAAAGGCATGTTGTTGTGGGGAGAGGATCTGGTGCGATGCTCAGAATCAAGTTGCTATGCTCAAGTGGGAAAGATATATGGAGTAGCAGCCCAGTTTGTGTTTTTTCCGTCAGACCCTGACTCACCCCACGTGACAGAGCTCCCTCCAGCACTGTGTCCCGGTTGACCTTTATGTATTTCAAAAACAAACACCAAATTTCCAGGGAAGCTGCAAGAAATGCCATTAAAACTGGACTGTGAGCCAAAGGCTTCACAATCCCCCCAGGGAGACACTCATACCCCAATGGCCACAGTTACCTACAAAGAGAGGATTCAGCTCTGCTGCCTCCTGTTCCTATTGGGAAATAGGAAACCATGTCCTCCTGTTCACATAGACTGAGACCAAGCTTTCCTGGTCTCACTGCAAAGGAAGCTAAAGCACAAAGCTATATTTCCAGTGCACAAATGTCAGAGGCAGATAGTCAAGAAGTCATTAGGCCAGCAAAGTTCCATGTTTGTGGAATGTTTACCCTGTCCCTTACCATTGGGATCTCTTGTGCCACACGCAAGTTTGTGAGCTCCTCAGAATTTCCAATTCCAGATATGTATTCACAGATTTTGTTCCTCTTCTCCTCTCATTGTGTCTTATTTGAGGTGATAGTGATGTCAAGGCATTGTGGTGGATGACAGTGGAAGATTGTTATGTGGCACGTGTTCGCATATATCTTAGACTCGTTTTTCATTTTGCCCTTTGAAATATTGAATCTCTGTGTCAATACTTATACTACCTTGATTCTTTAATGTCCATCTGGGTGGATTTATAATCAACTTTTCACAAGATATTTCTCAGAAATATACATTTTCTTGACATACATATTCATTTCTGAATTCTCAAAATGAACTTCAGTGAATATTGAGTACTAACCCTAATATTTCTTCAGTAAGTGACCCAGTTTAATATCAATGAAAGTCTATTCATACGGGACGTGATGTCTGTTTTGAAGTAAATTTTCATTCAAAATTGTTAAATTCCTATTTCTTCGTATCATAGGATGTATCATTGCATCCAATATTCACAAATTGACATGCATATGATTCACTTACATTCAATCCCTGTATCAGAACCCATGTATTTCTCCATGTTGCTTTACTTGCTTTTTCATGAGATTTCTTTTATAAAACATTACTTTTGAATTCCATCATCATTTTCGAAGCAAAACTCACAGTTTGGTGTAATTAGTAACCCTAATATTACCACTAGACGTACACCTACTTGGATTGAATGTTTATCTGAATACCAGATTTCATGTATTTTTTAAAATATCAATTCAATCCATTATTTAAAATAGTAACCAGTTATATTTTTTATTCACCCTATGGTCTATTCATGCATCATCTATATATACGTAAACCCAGGGTGCACCTATTTTTACACCAAACTCTAAATGACAGGGTTTGAAAACATGCTAGGTAGGACCTGTGAGGTCTAAAGTCATCTTCCATGGCCAACAACCCAGTGAGCATGAAGGGATGTGGCTGAATCAGCCTCTCTCTTCTCAATGCAGGGAAGATGGACACAATCAGGTCTGGGTGGGTTGCTGATCCCGGGCTCCTAGGGTATATAGACCTTTATGACTTGTGAAAATGTCACAGGAAGGTGGGGCAGCCTCCCTCTCATGGGACCCTTGGAAACAAGTGTTAGGACAAAGTGGTTGCCAAGGCAGTGACCTCATTCACTTCCCTGAAGGAAGTGACCTCACCTCACTTCCTTAGTGATGGAACTCTCTGAACGTGGGATCCAGGAGGCGAGGCACCCAGAGGCATTTCCAGTCCCAGTGGGTTCCCTTGTTTTTTCTGTACCAAGGCCAGAGTCATTCTTTCTTGGCACCTGGTGATGTGTGGGTAGCCAAATGCCTTGAATGGTCTGAACAGGGGCCTTTCCTGCGAAAGAACTGTTGGCTCATTGCTGGCTCCTGACAACTACACAGAGATGGCCAAGGAGACCAGAGCTGAGACAGGACCGGCCACTGCTGGGGAACAAATTTCCACACACCAGTCAGAGGTCAGAGTGGATAGATGCAGACCAAATACAGGGGTGGTTTGTGTGTCTTAGTGGGTGTGTGTTTCAATTTGGCATTTTGTCTCATGTTCTGAGATCATGTAGGAAAATCATGTTTGTTGTTGTTGTTGTTGTTTGTTGGTTTGAAATGGACTGTTAACTAGTGAGTCTTTCTATGTCAGTGGATCCCACTGGGTTTGTGGTTAAAGAGAGTAGAGAGAAGAATGCAGCCGTGAATGTGTCCTGTCTAGTGGAAATCTTTGCAGGACTCCTCAAGGCCAATTGATGAATGGACTGCTGCTTGTCTTGCAGATGGGAAGCACCTACCAAGATCCCAAGTTCCTGTATTCTTCCAGAATTTTGGCCACTCTCTGAAGGAGTTCGTGTTTTTGTGGACAAGATGGGTACGACCTTCAAGCTCTGTGACAAGGCCATGGACTGGATTGCTGACGGGAATGCCAAGCATCTCAGAAAAGTAAAAATTAGCATGACTGGTAAGGATCTCTCTGGAGAATCCCTGCTTGCATAGATAGCCACCCAAGTTGCATGATTAGGAGCTGTCAGTGCCACAGTGTTCAATTAAAGAAAATTTTTTCTCCAGGCTTCTTTCCTCCCTATTGTTCTGCTCCCCTGAATGTCAGGGAGGTGTTTGCCTTAGGGCACTCCTTTGGGAATCCTCCAGAAAACAGTTTTAAAACGAAATGAAGAGGCCCAATCTGTGCCTTTTAGGTAAAGTGCTTTGTAAAGGCTGTGTCTGAATCAGACCCTCGGCCCTGTGTGTGGCTGTGCATTACATTCTCAGCACCCCAGGAAACTCAAGAAAAATCCCATGTGTCCATGCACATCTAAAAGGATGAAAAAGAAGTGTAATATTGGATGAAGTCTCTTGCCTTCCTCTGGTCAGGCTCCTGACACCGATGAAGTAAGAACAGGGATCCTCTGGGTCAAATGAGTTGTTGCAAGCCATTCAGTAAGTAGCACACAGGTGTTTGGGTGTTTTCATGAGTCCAGTACACATAAAGAATCTACCCCTGGCAGGCAGGAGGCCTCGAATTTGAGAAGCAGAGCAGTATTAACTACAGGCCCATTTTATGTATCCTGTTTCTCAGGAAGGGTGTCCAGGCCACCATGACATTTGGCACATGATGGGCATGAGACCTTACTTTGCACACCATCTTAGACTGCTCCCCCTATGGGATCCCTCAGCCAGAATGTTATGATGAGTATCTGTATGGAAGAAGAGGAGGGCCATGTGGGAGTGCTTTTGTTAGAATAGTGGTCTTTTGTGTGGTGGTTGGAAAAGATGAGTGGGTCCACCTCAGCTTGAACTTTGGTGTGATGCCATTACAGACTCAGTTCTGGAACTGATCTCAGAGAACTCTTGCCATGAATCGAGTTGGGATTTTACAAGGCCAGGCATTAGAGGAGCCCTTGGAAACTGAGATCTAGGCCGAGGGTGGCTTCCTCCACAGCACTGGGAATCTCAGCCAGGATTTCACATGATTTTGCTGTTAAAGCCTTTTCAGCTATAGTTGAGAGCCAAAACTCACATGAACCTCATATTTTAGACCCCCAATGGGCCTGGATTCCTGTGACCTTTCGCCACTCCGTGAAAAGCCTTGCCTGCATGCGATCTCCAGAGCTTTTACTGAAAGGAGATTCCTCAACCCTTAATGGCTCGTGAATGAATCAAAACCCACAGTGCCAACTTCTTCATTCTTGAGATATGGCTAGGCCAATAACATGAATGTTTTGAGAATCCCATGACCAGAAATCCCTGGAGAACCTTTAGATCTCCTGTTGCTCATCATGACTGAACCTGCCATTGCCGTTTTTGACTGAGTGGAATTCATGACCATGGTGAAGAACAGAGATGTCAGTGAGTAGGAGCCAGCAGGGAACTGGGTCTGGAGCAATGGAGTGCAGGTGTGTGACCAACATCTGTGGTGAGCCCCTGTGGTTCTGTCATTGGTATCCAAATGACATGTGACTGACAAGGTGCAGCCAGCAGACCCTAAAATGTAAAGGCATGTTGTTGTGGGGAGAGGATCTGGTGCGATGCTCAGAATCAAGTTGCTATGCTCAAGTGGGAAAGATATACGGGGTAGCAGCCCAGTTTGTGTTTTTTCCGTCAGACCCTGACTCACCCCACGTGACAGAGCTCCCTCCAGCACTGTGTCCCGGTTGACCTTTATGTATTTCAAAAACAAACACCAAATTTCCAGGGAAGCTGCAAGAAATGCCATTAAAACTGGACTGTGAGCCAAAGGCTTCACATTCCCCCCAGGGAGACACTCATACCCCAATGGCCACAGTTACCTACAAAGAGAGGATTCAGCTCTGCTGCCTCCTGTTCCTATTGGGAAATAGGAAACCATGTCCTCCTGTTCACATAGACTGAGACCAAGCTTTCCTGGTCTCTCTGCAAAGGAAGCTAAAGCACAAAGCTATATTTCCAGTGCACAAATGTCAGAGGCAGATAGTCAAGAAGTCATTAGGCCAGCAAAGTTCCATGTTTGTGGAATGTTTACCCTGTCCCTTTCCATTGGGATCTCTTGTGCCACAAGCAAGTTTGTGAGCTCCTCAGAATTTCCAATTCCAGATATGTATTCACAGATTTTGTTCCTCTTCTCCTCTCATTGTGTCTTATTTGAGGTGATAGTGATGTCAAGGCATTGTGGTGGATGACAGTGGAAGATTGTTATGTGGCACGTGTTCGCATATATCTTAGACTCGTTTTTCATTTTGCCCTTTGAAATATTGAATCTCTGTGTCAATACTTATACTACCTTGATTCTTTAATGTCCATCTGGGTGGATTTATAATCAACTTTTCACAAGATATTTCTCAGAAATATACATTTTCTTGACATACATATTCATTTCTGAATTCTCAAAATGAACTTCAGTGAATATTGAGTACTAACCCTAATATTTCTTCAGTAAGTGACCCAGTTTAATATCAATGAAAGTCTATTCATACGGGACGTGATGTCTGTTTTGAAGTAAATTTTCATTCAAAATTGTTAAATTCCTATTTCTTCGTATCATAGGATGTATCATTTCATCCAATATTCACAAATTGACATGCATATGATTCACTTACATTCATTCCCTGTATCAGAACCCATGTATTTCTCCATGTTGCTTTACTTGCTTTTTCATGAGATTTCTTTTATAAAACATTACTTTTGAATTCCATCATCATTTTCGAAGCAAAACTCACAGTTTGGTGTAATTAGTAACCCTAATATTACCACTAGACGTACACCTACTTGGATTGAATGTTTATCTGAATACCAGATTTCATGTATTTTTTAAAATATCAATTCAATCCATTATTTAAAATAGTAACCAGTTATATTTTTTATTCACCCTATGGTCTATTCATGCATCATCTCTATATACGTAAACCCAGGGTGGACCTATTTTTACCCCAAACTCTAAATGACAGGGTTTGAAAACATGCTCCCAGAAATGGTGGAAGAAATACACATGTCACCTCCTCCCTGTATTCCTTTCATCACATCATCTTCTGGACACCAAATGCAAAACTCACACTCACCTTATGATTCTTCCAAAGCCTGATTTTAATGAGAGCATGGATTACTAAAATCATCTAAGTCCGCTTTGCCTATTGTTTTCAATATTCAATACTATGGTGAGCGTACACTTGTTTCTTCCTAGGATAGTGTATTCAACCACCCCCCTGTTGAAAATATCCCTGATCTTATCACTCATTTTGTACTTTGCCCGATCTCCTAACACCCCAATTGATATCTATTTCCCCAAGTGCCTTGTTGTGCCTGACTCTTCATGTGTGCTGACATTCCCATTTACACTCTAATAGAAATTCATTCGATTGCAAAAAGGGCCTTTTGCCCAAATCCTAAACTCACTCTTCTTCCTTACCCTACACTGGAATCCTGTCTACTATCTCAATATCACTGGAAGTTCTCTTTCACATTCAGTGGTCCCAGGTACAAGATCTTATGCCTTGTATATGGATTTAGAGTATTCACCTCTGCAGAACATAATTCAAAACTATGTATCCAAATCAAGGGCCCAACACCCTTGTGTGCTTCAGCTCTTACCTAGTTTTCACCTTCCATTCTTATAAATATCCCAGTTGCCCAATCCCCGTATTCGTCCAGCAGAATGACTCCTAAGCCTAATCGAACCTGATATGACCCTGAAGCAGACTCTGTTCCCTCAATCTATTTTCACATAACAGCAGGTCCTGAGTTGATCTTGCCATACAGGTATGTTGGGAATCCTCCAGCTGCTGAGAAGCTCAAAGGTAGATGCAGATATGATCCTTGGAGCCAATGTAGGCAGTTAGGTAGGACCTGTGAGGTCTAAAGTCATCTTCCATGGCCAACAACCCAGTGAGCATGAAGGGATGTGGCTGAATCAGCCTCTCTCTTCTCAATGCAGGGAAGATGGACACAATCAGGCCTGGGTGGGTTGCTGATCCCGGGCTCCTAGGGTATATAGACCTTTATGACTTGTGAAAATGTCACAGGAAGGTGGGGCAGCCTCCCTCTCATGGGACCCTTGGAAACAAGTGTTAGGACAAAGTGGTTGCCAAGGCAGTGACCTCATTCACTTCCCTGAAGGAAGTGACCTCACCTCACTTCCTTGGTGATGGAACTCTCTGAACGTGGGATCCAGGAGGCGAGGCACCCAGAGGCAATTCCAGTCCCAGTGGGCTCCCTTGTTTTTTCTGTACCAAGGCCAGAGTCATTCTTTCTTGGCACCTGGTGATGTGTGGGTAGCCAAATGCCTTGAATGGTCTGAACAGGGGCCTTTCCTGAGAAAGAAGTGTTGGCTCATTGCTGGCTCCTGACAACTACACAGAGATGGCCAAGGAGACCAGAGCTGAGACAGGACCGGCCACTGCTGGGGTACAAATTTTCACGCACCAGTCAGAGGTCAGAGTGGATAGATGCAGACCAAATACAGGGGTGGTTTGTGTGTCTTAGTGGGTGTGTGTTTCAATTTGGCATTTTGTCTCATGTTCTGAGATCATGTAGGAAAATCATGTTTGTTGTTGTTGTTGTTGTTTGTTGGTTAGAAATGGACTGTTAACTAGTGAGTCTTTCTATGTCAGTGGATCCCACTGGGTTTGTGGTTAAAGAGAGTAGAGAGAAGAATGCAGCCGTGAATGTGTCCTGTCTAGTGGAAATCTTTGCAGGACTCCTCAAGGCCAATTGATGAATGGACTGCTGCTTGTCTTGCAGATGGGAAGCACCTACCAAGATCCCAAGTTCCTGTATTCTTCCAGAATTTTGGCCACTCTCTGAAGGGGTTCGTGTTTTTGTGAACAAGATGGGTACCACCTTCAAGCTCTGTGACAAGGCCATGGACTGGATTGCTGACGGGAATGCCAAGCATCTCAGAAAAGTAAAAATTAGCATGACTGGTAAGGATCTCTCTGGACAATCCCTGCTTGCATAGATAGCCACCCAAGTTGCATGATTAGGAGCTGTCAGTGCCACAGTGTTCAATTAAAGAAAAGTTTTTCTCCAGGCTTCTTTCCTCCCTATTGTTCTGTTCCCCTGAATGTCAGGGAGGTGTTTGCCTTAGGGCACTCCTTTGGGAATCCTCCAGAAAACAGTTTCAAACGGAAAGGAAGAGGCCCAATCTGTGCCTTTTAGGTAAAGTGCTTTGTAAAAGCTGCATCTGAATCAGACTCTTGGCCCTGTGTGTGGCTGTGAATTACATTCTTAGCACCCCAGGAAACTCAAGAAAAATCCCATGTGTCCATGCACATCTAAAAGGATGAAAAAGAAGTGTAATATTGGATGAAGTCTCTTGCCTTCCTCTGGTCAGGCTCCTGACACCGATGAAGTAAGAACAGGGATCCTCTGGGTCAAATGAGTTGTTGCAAGCCATCCAGTCACTAGCACACAGGTGTTTGGGTGTTTTCATGAGTCCAGTACACATAAAGAATCTACCCCTGGCAGGCAGGAGGCCTCGAATTTGAGAAGCAGAGCAGTATTAACTACAGGCCCATTTTATCTATCCTGATTCTCAGGAAGGGTGTCCAGGCCACCATGACATTTGGCACATGATGGGCATGAGACCTTACTTTGCACACCATCTTAGACTGCTCCCCCTATGGAAACCCCCAGCCAGAATGTTATGATGAGTATCTGTATGGAAGAAGAGGAGGGCCATGTGGGAGTGTTTTTCTAAGAATAGTGGTCTTTTGTGTGGTGGTTGGAAAAGATGAGTGGGTCCACCTCAGCTTGAACTCTGGTGTGATGCCTTTAGAGACTCAGTTCTGGAACTGATCCCAGAGAACTCTTGCCATGAATCGAGTTGGGATTTTACAAGGCCAGGCATTAGAGGAGCCCTTGGAAACTGAGATCTAGGCCGAGGGTGGCTTCCTCCACAGCACTGGGAATCTCAGCCAGGATTTCACATGATTTTGCTGTTAAAGCCTTTTCAGCTATAGTTGAGAGCCAAAACTCACATGAACCTCATATTTTAGACCCCCAATGGGCCTGGATTCCTGTGACCTTTCTCCACTCCATGAAAAGCCTTGCCTGCATGCGATCTCCAGAGCTTTTACTGAAAGGAGATTCCTCAACACTTAATTTCTCGTGAATGAATCAAAACCCACAGTGCCAAATTCTTCATTCTTGAAATATGGCTAGGCCAATAACGTGAAGGTTTTGAGAATCCCATGACCAGAAATCCCTGGAGAACCTTTAGATCTCCTGTTGCTCATCATGACTGAACCCGCCATTGCCGTTTTTGACTGAGTGGAATTCATGACCATGGTGAAGAACAGAGATGTCAGTGAGTAGGAGCCAGCAGGGAACTGGGTCTGGAGCAATGGAGTGCAGGTGTGTGACCAACATCTGTGGTGAGCCCCTGTGGTTCTGTCATTGGTATCCAAATGACATGTGACTGACAAGGTGCAGCCAGCAGACCCTAAAATGTAAAGGCATGTTGTTGTGGGGAGAGGATCTGGTGCGATGCTCAGAATCAAGTTGCTACGCTCAAGTGGGAAAGATATATGGGGTAGCAGCCCAGTTTGTGTTTTTTCCGTCAGACCCTGACTCACCCCACGTGACAGAGCTCCCTCCAGCACTGTGACCCGGTTGACCTTTATGTATTTCAAAAACAAACACCAAATTTCCAGGGAAGCTGCAAGAAATGCCATTAAAACTGGACTGTGAGCCAAAGGCTTCACAATACCCCCAAGGGGGACACTCATACCCCAATGGCCACAGTTACCTACAAAGAGAGGATTCAGCTCTGCTGCCTCCTGTTCCTATTGGGAAATAGGAAACCATGTCCTCCTGTTCACATAGACTGAGACCAAGCTTTCCTGGTCTCACTGCAAAGGAAGCTAAAGCACAAAGCTATATTTCTAGTGCACAAATGTCAGAGGCAGATAGTCAAGAAATCATTAGGCCAGCAAAGTTCCATGTTTGTGGAATGTTCACCCTGTCCCCTACCATTGGGATCTCTTGTGCCACACCCAAGTTTGTGAGCTCCTCAGAATTTCCAATTCCAGATATGTATTCACAGGTTTTGTTCCTCTTCTCCTCTCATTGTGTCTTATTTGGGGTGATAGTAATGTCAAGGCATTGTGGTGGATGACAGTGGAAGATTGTTATGTGGCACGTGTTCGCATATATCTTAGACTCGTTTTTCATTTTGCCCTTTGAAATATTGAATCTCTGTGTCAATACTTATACTACCTTGATTCTTTAATGTCCATCTGGGTGGATTTATAATCAACTTTTCACAAGATATTTCTCAGAAATATACATTTTCTTGACATACATATTCATTTCTGAATTCTCAAAATGAACTTCAGTGAATATTGAGTACTAACCCTAATATTTCGTCAGTAAGTGACCCAGTTTAACATCAATGAAAGTCTATTCATACGGGACGTGATGTGTGTTTTGAAGTAAATTGTCATTCAAAATTGTTAAATTCCTATTTCTTCGTATCATAGGATGTATCATTTCATCCAATATTCACAAATTGACATGCATATGATTCACTTACATTCATTCCCTGTATCAGAACCCATGTATTTCTCCATGTTGCTTTACTTGCTTTTTCATGAGATTTCTTTTATAAAACATTACTTTTGAATTCCATCATCATTTTCGAAGCAAAACTCACAGTTTGGTGTAATTAGTAACCCTAATATTACCACTAGACGTACACCTACTTGGATTGAATGTTTATCTGAATACCAGATTTCATGTATTTTTTAAAATATCAATTCAATCCATTATTTAAAATAGTAACCAGTTATATTTTTTATTCACCGTATGGTCTATTCATGCATCATCTGTATATACGTAAACCCAGGGTGCACCTATTTTTATCCCCAAACTCTAAATGACAGGGTTTGAAAACATGCTCCCAGAAATGCTGGAAGAAATACACATGTCACCTCCTCCCTGTATTCCTTTCATCACATCATCTTCTGGACACCAAATGCAAAACTCACACTCACCTTATGATTCTCCCAAAGCCTGATTTTAATGAGAGCATGGATTACTAAAATCATCTAAGTCCGCTTTGCCTATTGTTTTCAATATTCAATACTATGGTGAGCGTACACTTGTTTCTTCCTAGGGTAGTGTATTCAACCACCAACCTGTTGAAAATATCCCTGATCTTATCACTCATTTTGTACTTTGCCCGATCTCCTAACATCCCAATTGATATCTATTTCCCCAAGTGCCTTGTTGTGACTCACTCTTCATGTGTGCTGACATTCCCATTTACACTCTAATAGAAATTCATTCGATTGCAAAAAGGGCCTTTTGCCCAAATCCTAAACTCACTCTTCTTCCTTACCCTACACTGGAATCCTGTCTACTATCTCAATATCACTGGAAGTTCTCTTTCACATTCAGTGGTCCCAGGTACAAGATCTTATGCCATTGTATATGGATTTAGAGGATTCACCTCTGCAGAACATAATTCAAAACTATGTATCCAAATCAAGGGCCCAACACCCTTGTGTGCTTCAGCTCTTACCTAGTTTTCACCTTCCATTCTTATAAATATCCCAGTTGCCCAATCCCCGTATTCATCCAGCAGAATGACTCCTAAGCCAAATCGAACCTGATATGACCCTGAAGCAGTCTCTGTTCCCTCAATCTATTTTCACATAACAGCAGGTCCTGAGTTGATCTTGCCATACAGGTATGTAGGGAATCCTCCAGCTGCTGAGAAGCTCAAAGGTAGATGCAGAAATGATCCCTGGAGCCAATGTAGGCAGCTAGGTAGGACCTGTGAGGTGTAAAGTCATCTTCCATGGCCAACAACCCAGTGAGGATGAAGGGATGTGGCTGAATCAGCCTCTCTCTTCTCAATGCAGGGCAGATGGACACAATCAGGCCTGGGTGGGTTGCTGATCCAGGGCTCCTAGTGTATATAGACCTTTATGACTTGTGAAAATGTCACAGGAAGGTGGGGCAGCCTCCCTCTCATGGGACCCTTGGAAACAACTGTTAGGACAACGTGGTTGCCAAGGCAGTGACCTCATTCACTTCCCTGAAGGAAGTGACCTCACCTCACTTCCTTGGTGATGGAACTCTCTGAACGTGGGATCCAGGAGGCGAGGCACCCAGAGGCAATTCCAGTCCCAGTGGGCTCCCTTGTTTTTTCTGTACCAAGGCCAGAGTCATTCTTTCTTGGCACCTGGTGATGTGTGGGTAACCAAATGCCTTGAATGGTCTGAACAGGGGCCTTTCCTGAGAAAGAAGTGTTGGCTCATTGCTGGCTCCTGACAACTACACAGAGATGGCCAAGGAGACCAGAGCTGAGACAGGACCGGCCACTGCTGGGGAACAAATTTTCACCCACCAGTCAGAGGTCAGAGTGGATAGATGCAGACCAAATACAGGCGTGGTTTGTGTGTCTCAGTGGGTGTGTGTTTCAATTTGGCATTTTGTCTCATGTTCTGAGATCATGTAGGAAAAACGTGTTTGTTGTTGTTGTTGTTGTGGTTTGTTGGTTTGAAATGGACTGTTAACTAGTGAGTCTTTCTATAGAGTCAGTGGATCCCACTGGGTTTGTGGTTAAAGAGAGTAGAGAGAAGAATGCAGCCGTGAATGTGTCCTGTCTAGTGGAAATCTTTGCAGGACTCCTCAAGGCCAATTGATGAATGGACTGCTGCTTGTCTTGCAGATGGGAAGCACCTACCAAGATCCCAAGTTCCTGTATTCTTCCAGAATTTTGGCCACTCTCTGAAGGGGTTCGTGTTTTTGTGAACAAGATGGGTACCACCTTCAAGCTCTGTGACAAGGCCATGGACTGGATTGCTGACGGGAATGCCAAGTATCTCAGAAAAGTAAAAATTAGCATGACTGGTAAGGATCTCTCTGGAGAATCCCTGCTTGCATAGATAGCCACCCAAGTTGCATGATTAGGAGCTGTCAGTGCCACAGTGTTCAATTAAAGAAAAGTTTTTCTCCAGGCTTCTTTCCTCCCTATGGTTCTGTTCCGCTGAATGTCAGGGAGGTGTTTGCCTTAGGGCACTCCTTTGGGAATCCTCCAGAAAACAGTTTCAAACGGAAAGGAAGAGGCCCAATCTGTGCCTTTTAGGTAAAGTGCTTTGTAAAGGCTGCATCTGAATCAGACTCTTGGCCCTGTGTGTGGCTGTGAATTACATTCTTAGCACCCCAGGAAACTCAAGAAAAATCCCATGTGTCCATGCACATCTAAAAGGATGAAAAAGAAGTGTAATATTGGATGAAGTCTCTTGCCTTCCTCTGGTCAGGCTCCTGACACCGATGAAGTAAGAACAGGGATCCTCTGGGTCAAATGAGTTGTTGCAAGCCATCCAGTAACTAGCACACAGGTGTTTGGGTGTTTTCATGAGTCCAGTACACATAAAGAATCTACCCCTGGCAGGCAGGAGGCCTCGAATTTGAGAAGCAGAGCAGTATTAACTACAGGCCCATTTTATCTATCCTGATTCTCAGGAAGGGTGTCCAGGCCACCATGACATTTGGCACATGATGGGCATGAGACCTTACTTTGCACACCATCTTAGACTGCTCCCCCTATGGAAACCCCCAGCCAGAATGTTATGATGAGTATCTGTATGGAAGAAGAGGAGGGCCATGTGGGAGTGTTTTTCTTAGAATAGTGGTCTTTTGTGTGGTGGTTGGAAAAGATGAGTGGGTCCACCTCAGCTTGAACTCTGGTGTGATGCCTTTAGAGACTCAGTTCTGGAACTGATCCCAGAGAACTCTTGCCAGGAATCGAGTTGGGATTTTACAAGGCCAGGCATTAGAGGAGCCCTTGGAAACTGAGATCTAGGCCGAGGGTGGCTTCCTCCACAGCACTGGGAATCTCAGCCAGGATTTCACATGATTTTGCTGTTAAAGCCTTTTCAGCTATAGTTGAGAGCCAAAACTCACATGAACCTCATATTTTAGACCCCCAATGGGCCTGGATTCCTGTGACCTTTCTCCACTCCGTGAAAAGCCTTGCCTGCATGCGATCTCCAGAGCTTTTACTGAAAGGAGATTCCTCAACACTTAATTTCTCGTGAATGAATCAAAACCCACAGTGCCAAATTCTTCATTCTTGAAATATGGCTAGGCCAATAACGTGAAGGTTTTGAGAATCCCATGACCAGAAATCCCTGGAGAACCTTTAGATCTCCTGTTGCTCATCATGACTGAACCCGCCATTGCCGTTTTTGACTGAGTGGAATTCATGACCATGGTGAAGAACAGAGATGTCAGTGAGTAGGAGCCAGCAGGGAACTGGGTCTGGAGCAATGGAGTGCAGGTGTGTGACCAACATCTGTGGTGAGCCCCTGTGGTTCTGTCATTGGTATCCAAATGACATGTGACTGACAATGTGCAGCCAGCAGACCCTAAAATGTAAAGGCATGTTGTTGTGGGGAGAGGATCTGGTGCGATGCTCAGAATCAAGTTGCTACGCTCAAGTGGGAAAGATATATGGGGTAGCAGCCCAGTTTGTGTTTTTTCCGTCAGACCCTGACTCACCCCACGTGACAGAGCTCCCTCCAGCACTGTGACCCGGTTGACCTTTATGTATTTCAAAAACAAACACCAAATTTCCAGGGAAGCTGCAAGAAATGCCATTAAAACTGGACTGTGAGCCAAAGGCTTCACAATACCCCCAAGGGGGACACTCATACCCCAATGGCCACAGTTACCTACAAAGAGAGGATTCAGCTCTGCTGCCTCCTGTTCCTATTGGGAAATAGGAAACCATGTCCTCCTGTTCACATAGACTGAGACCAAGCTTTCCTGGTCTCACTGCAAAGGAAGCTAAAGCACAAAGCTATATTTCTAGTGCACAAATGTCAGAGGCAGATAGTCAAGAAATCATTAGGCCAGCAAAGTTCCATGTTTGTGGAATGTTCACCCTGTCCCCTACCATTGGGATCTCTTGTGCCACACCCAAGTTTGTGAGCTCCTCAGAATTTCCAATTCCAGATATGTATTCACAGGTTTTGTTCCTCTTCTCCTCTCATTGTGTCTTATTTGGGGTGATAGTAATGTCAAGGCATTGTGGTGGATGAGAGTGGAAGATTGTTATGTGGCACGTGTTCGCATATATCTTAGACTCGTTTTTCATTTTGCCCTTTGAAATATTGAATCTCTGTGTCAATACTTATACTACCTTGATTCTTTAATGTCCATCTGGGTGGATTTATAATCAACTTTTCACAAGATATTTCTCAGAAATATACATTTTCTTGACATACATATTCATTTCTGAATTCTCAAAATGAACTTCAGTGAATATTGAGTACTAACCCTAATATTTCGTCAGTAAGTGACCCAGTTTAACATCAATGAAAGTCTATTCATACGGGACGTGATGTGTGTTTTGAAGTAAATTGTCATTCAAAATTGTTAAATTCCTATTTCTTCGTATCATAGGATGTATCATTTCATCCAATATTCACAAATTGACATGCATATGATTCACTTACATTCATTCCCTGTATCAGAACCCATGTATTTCTCCATGTTGCTTTACTTGCTTTTTCATGAGATTTCTTTTATAAAACATTACTTTTGAATTCCATCATCATTTTCGAAGCAAAACTCACAGTTTGGTGTAATTAGTAACCCTAATATTACCACTAGACGTACACCTACTTGGATTGAATGTTTATCTGAATACCAGATTTCATGTATTTTTTAAAATATCAATTCAATCCATTATTTAAAATAGTAACCAGTTATATTTTTTATTCACCGTATGGTCTATTCATGCATCATCTCTATATACGTAAACCCAGGGTGCACCTATTTTTATCCCCAAACTCTAAATGACAGGGTTTGAAAACATGCTCCCAGAAATGCTGGAAGAAATACACATGTCACCTCCTCCCTGTATTCCTTTCATCACATCATCTTCTGGACACCAAATGCAAAACTCACACTCACCTTATGATTCTCCCAAAGCCTGATTTTAATGAGAGCATGGATTACTAAAATCATCTAAGTCCGCTTTGCCTATTGTTTTCAATATTCAATACTATGGTGAGCGTACACTTGTTTCTTCCTAGGGTAGTGTATTCAACCACCAACCTGTTGAAAATATCCCTGATCTTATCACTCATTTTGTACTTTGCCCGATCTCCTAACATCCCAATTGATATCTATTTCCCCAAGTGCCTTGTTGTGACTCACTCTTCATGTGTGCTGACATTCCCATTTACACTCTAATAGAAATTCATTCGATTGCAAAAAGGGCCTTTTGCCCAAATCCTAAACTCACTCTTCTTCCTTACCCTACACTGGAATCCTGTCTACTATCTCAATATCACTGGAAGTTCTCTTTCACATTCAGTGGTCCCAGGTACAAGATCTTATGCCATTGTATATGGATTTAGAGGATTCACCTCTGCAGAACATAATTCAAAACTATGTATCCAAATCAAGGGCCCAACACCCTTGTGTGCTTCAGCTCTTACCTAGTTTTCACCTTCCATTCTTATAAATATCCCAGTTGCCCAATCCCCGTATTCATCCAGCAGAATGACTCCTAAGCCAAATCGAACCTGATATGACCCTGAAGCAGTCTCTGTTCCCTCAATCTATTTTCACATAACAGCAGGTCCTGAGTTGATCTTGCCATACAGGTATGTAGGGAATCCTCCAGCTGCTGAGAAGCTCAAAGGTAGATGCAGAAATGATCCCTGGAGCCAATGTAGGCAGCTAGGTAGGACCTGTGAGGTGTAAAGTCATCTTCCATGGCCAACAACCCAGTGAGGATGAAGGGATGTGGCTGAATCAGCCTCTCTCTTCTCAATGCAGGGCAGATGGACACAATCAGGCCTGGGTGGGTTGCTGATCCAGGGCTCCTAGTGTATATAGACCTTTATGACTTGTGAAAATGTCACAGGAAGGTGGGGCAGCCTCCCTCTCATGGGACCCTTGGAAACAAGTGTTAGGACAACGTGGTTGCCAAGGCAGTGACCTCATTCACTACCCTGAAGGAAGTGACCTCACCTCACTTCCTTGGTGATGGAACTCTCTGAACGTGGGATCCAGGAGGCGAGGCACCCAGAGGCAATTCCAGTCCCAGTGGGCTCCCTTGTTTTTTCTGTACCAAGGCCAGAGTCATTCTTTCTTGGCACCTGGTGATGTGTGGGTAACCAAATGCCTTGAATGGTCTGAACAGGGGCCTTTCCTGAGAAAGAAGTGTTGGCTCATTGCTGGCTCCTGACAACTACACAGAGATGGCCAAGGAGACCAGAGCTGAGACAGGACCGGCCACTGCTGGGGAACAAATTTTCACCCACCAGTCAGAGGTCAGAGTGGATAGATGCAGACCAAATACAGGCGTGGTTTGTGTGTCTCAGTGGGTGTGTGTTTCAATTTGGCATTTTGTCTCATGTTCTGAGATCATGTAGGAAAAACGTGTTTGTTGTTGTTGTTGTTGTGGTTTGTTGGTTTGAAATGGACTGTTAACTAGTGAGTCTTTCTATAGAGTCAGTGGATCCCACTGGGTTTGTGGTTAAAGAGAGTAGAGAGAAGAATGCAGCCGTGAATGTGTCCTGTCTAGTGGAAATCTTTGCAGGACTCCTCAAGGCCAATTGATGAATGGACTGCTGCTTGTCTTGCAGATGGGAAGCACCTACCAAGATCCCAAGTTCCTGTATTCTTCCAGAATTTTGGCCACTCTCTGAAGGGGTTCGTGTTTTTGTGAACAAGATGGGTACCACCTTCAAGCTCTGTGACAAGGCCATGGACTGGATTGCTGACGGGAATGCCAAGTATCTCAGAAAAGTAAAAATTAGCATGACTGGTAAGGATCTCTCTGGAGAATCCCTGCTTGCATAGATAGCCACCCAAGTTGCATGATTAGGAGCTGTCAGTGCCACAGTGTTCAATTAAAGAAAAGTTTTTCTCCAGGCTTCTTTCCTCCCTATGGTTCTGTTCCCCTGAATGTCAGGGAGGTGTTTGCCTTAGGGCACTCCTTTGGGAATCCTCCAGAAAACAGTTTCAAACGGAAAGGAAGAGGCCCAATCTGTGCCTTTTAGGTAAAGTGCTTTGTAAAGGCTGCATCTGAATCAGACTCTTGGCCCTGTGTGTGGCTGTGAATTACATTCTTAGCACCCCAGGAAACTCAAGAAAAATCCCATGTGTCCATGCACATCTAAAAGGATGAAAAAGAAGTGTAATATTGGATGAAGTCTCTTGCCTTCCTCTGGTCAGGCTCCTGACACCGATGAAGTAAGAACAAGGATCCTCTGGGTCAAATGAGTTGTTGCAAGCCATCCAGTAACTAGCACACAGGTGTTTGGGTGTTTTCATGAGTCCAGTACACATAAAGAATCTACCCCTGGCAGGCAGGAGGCCTCGAATTTGAGAAGCAGAGCAATATTAACTACAGGCCCATTTTATCTATCCTGATTCTCAGGAAGGGTGTCCAGGCCACCATGACATTTGGCACATGATGGGCATGAGACCTTACTTTGCACACCATCTTAGACTGCTCCCCCTATGGAAACCCCCAGCCAGAATGTTATGATGAGTATCTGTATGGAAGAAGAGGAGGGCCATGTGGGAGTGTTTTTCTTAGAATAGTGGTCTTTTGTGTGGTGGTTGGAAAAGATGAGTGGGTCCACCTCAGCTTGAACTCTGGTGTGATGCCTTTAGAGACTCAGTTCTGGAACTGATCCCAGAGAACTCTTGCCAGGAATCGAGTTGGGATTTTACAAGGCCAGGCATTAGAGGAGCCCTTGGAAACTGAGATCTAGGCCGAGGGTGGCTTCCTCCACAGCACTGGGAATCTCAGCCAGGATTTCACATGATTTTGCTGTTAAAGCCTTTTCAGCTATAGTTGAGAGCCAAAACTCACATGAACCTCATATTTTAGACCCCCAATGGGCCTGGATTCCTGTGACCTTTCTCCACTCCATGAAAAGCCTTGCCTGCATGCGATCTCCAGAGCTTTTACTGAAAGGAGATTCCTCAACACTTAATTTCTCGTGAATGAATCAAAACCCACAGTGCCAAATTCTTCATTCTTGAAATATGGCTAGGCCAATAACGTGAAGGTTTTGAGAATCCCATGACCAGAAATCCCTGGAGAACCTTTAGATCTCCTGTTGCTCATCATGACTGAACCCGCCATTGCCGTTTTTGACTGAGTGGAATTCATGACCATGGTGAAGAACAGAGATGTCAGTGAGTAGGAGCCAGCAGGGAACTGGGTCTGGAGCAATGGAGTGCAGGTGTGTGACCAACATCTGTGGTGAGCCCCTGTGGTTCTGTCATTGGTATCCAAATGACATGTGACTGACAAGGTGCAGCCAGCAGACCCTAAAATGTAAAGGCATGTTGTTGTGGGGAGAGGATCTGGTGCGATGCTCAGAATCAAGTTGCTACGCTCAAGTGGGAAAGATATATGGGGTAGCAGCCCAGTTTGTGTTTTTTCCGTCAGACCCTGACTCACCCCACGTGACAGAGCTCCCTCCAGCACTGTGACCCGGTTGACCTTTATGTATTTCAAAAACAAACACCAAATTTCCAGGGAAGCTGCAAGAAATGCCATTAAAACTGGACTGTGAGCCAAAGGCTTCACAATCCCCCCAAAGGGGAACTCTCATACCCCAATGGCCACAGTTACCTACAAAGAGAGGATTCAGCTCTGCTGCCTCCTGTTCCTATTGGGAAATAGGAAACCATGTCCTCCTGTTCACATAGCCTGAGACCAAGCTTTCCTGGTCTCACTGCAAAGGAAGCTAAAGCACAAAGCTATATTTCTAGTGCACAAATGTCAGAGGCAGATAGTCAAGAAATCATTAGGCCAGCAAAGTTCCATGTTTGTGGAATGTTCACCCTGTCCCCTACCATTGGGATCTCTTGTGCCACACCCAAGTTTGTGAGCTCCTCAGAATTTCCAATTCCAGATATGTATTCACAGGTTTTGTTCCTCTTCTCCTCTCATTGTATCTTATTTGGGGTGATAGTAATGTCAAGGCATTGTGGTGGATGACAGTGGAAGATTGTTATGTGGCACGTGTTCGCATGTATCTTAGACTCGTTTTTCATTTTGCCCTTTGAAATATTGAATCTCTGTGTCAATACTTATACTACCTTGATTCTTTAATGTCCATCTGGGTGGATTTATAATCAACTTTTCACAAGATATTTCTCAGAAATATACATTTTCTTGACATATATATTCATTTCTGAATTCTCAAAATGAACTTCAGTGAATATTGAGTACTAACCCTAATATTTCGTCAGTAAGTGACCCAGTTTAACATCAATGAAAGTCTATTCATACGGGACGTGATATGTGTTTTGAAGTAAATGGTCATTCAAAATTGTTAAATTCCTATTTCTTCGTATCATAGGATGTATCATTTCATCCAATATTCACAAATTGACATGCATATGATTCACTTACATTCATTCCCTGTATCAGAACCCATGTATTTCTCCATGTTGCTTTACTTGCTTTTTCATGAGATTTCTTTTATAAAACATTACTTTTGAATTCCATCATCATTTTCGAAGCAAAACTCACAGTTTGGTGTAATTAGTAACCCTAATATTACCACTAGACGTACACCTACTTGGATTGAATGTTTATCTGAATACCAGATTTCATGTATTTTTTAAAATATCAATTCAATCCATTATTTAAAATAGTAACCAGTTATATTTTTTATTCACCGTATGGTCTATTCATGCATCATCTCTATATACGTAAACCCAGGGTGCACCTATTTTTATCCCCAAACTCTAAATGACAGGGTTTGAAAACATGCTCCCAGAAATGCTGGAAGAAATACACATGTCACCTCCTCCCTGTATTCCTTTCATCACATCATCTTCTGGACACCAAATGCAAAACTCACACTCACCTTATGATTCTTCCAAAGCCTGATTTTAATGAGAGCATGGATTACTAAAATCATCTAAGTCCGCTTTGCCTATTGTTTTCAATATTCAATCCTATGGTGAGCGTACACTTGTTTCTTCCTAGGGTAGTGTATTCAACCACCCCCCTGTTGAAAATATCCCTGATCTTATCACTCATTTTGTACTTTGCCCGATCTCCTAACATCCCAATTGATATCTATTTCCCCAAGTGCCTTGTTGTGACTCACTCTTCATGTGTGCTGACATTCCCATTTACACTCTAATAGAAATTCATTCGATTGCAAAAAGGGCCTTTTGCCCAAATCCTAAACTCACTCTTCTTCCTTACCCTACACTGGAATCCTGTCTACTATCTCAATATCACTGGAAGTTCTCTTTCACATTCAGTGGTCCCAGGTACAAGATCTTATGCCATTGTATATGGATTTAGAGGATTCACCTCTGCAGAACATAATTCAAAACTATGTATCCAAATCAAGGGCCCAACACCCTTGTGTGCTTCAGCTCTTACCTAGTTTTCACCTTCCATTCTTATAGATATCCCAGTTGCCCAATCCCCGTATTCATCCAGCAGAATGACTCCTAAGCCAAATCGAACCTGATATGACCCTGAAGCAGACTCTGTTCCCTCAATCTATTTTCACATAACAGCAGGTCCTGAGTTGATCTTGCCATACAGGTATGTAGGGAATCCTCCAGCTGCTGAGAAGCTCAAAGGTAGATGCAGAAATGATCCCTGGAGCCAATGTAGGCAGCTAGGTAGGACCTGTGAGGTCTAAAGTCATCTTCCATGGCCAACAACCCAGTGAGGATGAAGGGATGTGGCTGAATCAGCCTCTCTCTTCTCAATGCAGGGAAGATGGACACAATCAGGCCTGGGTGGGTTGCTGATCCCGGGCTCCTAGTGTATATAGACCTTTATGACTTGTGAAAATGTCACAGGAAGGTGGGGCAGCCTCCCTCTCATGGGACCCTTGGAAACAAGTGTTAGGACAACGTGGTTGCCAAGGCAGTGACCTCATTCACTTCCCTGAAGGAAGTGACCTCACCTCACTTCCTTGGTGATGGAACTCTCTGAACGTGGGATCCAGGAGGCGAGGCACCCAGAGGCAATTCCAGTCCCAGTGGGCTCCCTTGTTTTTTCTGTACCAAGGCCAGAGTCATTCTTTCTTGGCACCTGGTGATGTGTGGGTAACCAAATGCCTTGAATGGTCTGAACAGGGGCCTTTCCTGAGAAAGAAGTGTTGGCTCATTGCTGGCTCCTGACAACTACACAGAGATGGCCAAGGAGACCAGAGCTGAGACAGGACCGGCCACTGCTGGGGAACAAATTTTCACCCACCAGTCAGAGGTCAGAGTGGATAGATGCAGACCAAATACAGGGGTGGTTTGTGTGTCTTAGTGGGTGTGTGTTTCAATTTGGCATTTTGTCTCATGTTCTGAGATCATGTAGGAAAAACGTGTTTGTTGTTGTTGTTGTTGTGGTTTGTTGGTTTGAAATGGACTGTTAACTAGTGAGTCTTTCTATAGAGTCAGTGGATCCCACTGGGTTTGTGGTTAAAGAGAGTAGAGAGAAGAATGCAGCCGTGAATGTGTCCTGTCTAGTGGAAATCTTTGCAGGACTCCTCAAGGCCAATTGATGAATGGACTGCTGCTTGTCTTGCAGATGGGAAGCACCTACCAAGATCCCAAGTTCCTGTATTCTTCCAGAATTTTGGCCACTCTCTGAAGGGGTTCGTGTTTTTGTGAACAAGATGGGTACCACCTTCAAGCTCTGTGACAAGGCCATGGACTGGATTGCTGACGGGAATGCCAAGTATCTCAGAAAAGTAAAAATTAGCATGACTGGTAAGGATCTCTCTGGAGAATCCCTGCTTGCATAGATAGCCACCCAAGTTGCATGATTAGGAGCTGTCAGTGCCACAGTGTTCAATTAAAGAAAAGTTTTTCTCCAGGCTTCTTTCCTCCCTATTGTTCTGTTCCCCTGAATGTCAGGGAGGTGTTTGCCTTAGGGCACTCCTTTGGGAATCCTCCAGAAAACAGTTTCAAACGGAAAGGAAGAGGCCCAATCTGTGCCTTTTAGGTAAAGTGCTTTGTAAAGGCTGCATCTGAATCAGACTCTTGGCCCTGTGTGTGGCTGTGAATTACATTCTCAGCACCCCAGGAAACTCAAGAAAAATCCCATGTGTCCATGCACATCTAAAAGGATGAAAAAGAAGTGTAATATTGGATGAAGTCTCTTGCCTTCCTCTGGTCAGGCTCCTGACACCGATGAAGTAAGAACAGGGATCCTCTGGGTCAAATGAGTTGTTGCAAGCCATCCAGTAACTAGCACACAGGTGTTTGGGTGTTTTCATGAGTCCAGTACACATAAAGAATCTACCCCTGGCAGGCAGGAGGCCTCGAATTTGAGAAGCAGAGCAGTATTAACTACAGGGCCATTTTATCTATCCTGATTCTCAGGAAGGGTGTCCAGGCCACCATGACATTTGGCACATGATGGGCATGAGACCTTACTTTGCACACCATCTTAGACTGCTCCCCCTATGGAAACCCCCAGCCAGAATGTTATGATGAGTATCTGTATGGAAGAAGAGGAGGGCCATGTGGGAGTGTTTTTCTTAGAATAGTGGTCTTTTGTGTGGTGGTTGGAAAAGATGAGTGGGTCCACCTCAGCTTGAACTCTGGTGTGATGCCTTTAGAGACTCAGTTCTGGAACTGATCCCAGAGAACTCTTGCCATGAATCGAGTTGGGATTTTACAAGGCCAGGCATTAGAGGAGCCCTTGGAAACTGAGATCTAGGCCGAGGGTGGCTTCCTCCACAGCACTGGGAATCTCAGCCAGGATTTCACATGATTTTGCTGTTAAAGCCTTTTCAGCTATAGTTGAGAGCCAAAACTCACATGAACCTCATATTTTAGACCCCCAATGGGCCTGGATTCCTGTGACCTTTCTCCACTCCGTGAAAAGCCTTGCCTGCATGCGATCTCCAGAGCTTTTACTGAAAGGAGATTCCTCAACACTTAATTTCTCGTGAATGAATCAAAACCCACAGTGCCAAATTCTTCATTCTTGAAATATGGCTAGGCCAATAACGTGAAGGTTTTGAGAATCCCATGACCAGAAATCCCTGGAGAACCTTTAGATCTCCTGTTGCTCATCATGACTGAACCCGCCATTGCCGTTTTTGACTGAGTGGAATTCATGACCATGGTGAAGAACAGAGATGTCAGTGAGTAGGAGCCAGCAGGGAACTGGGTCTGGAGCAATGGAGTGCAGGTGTGTGACCAACATCTGTGGTGAGCCCCTGTGGTTCTGTCATTGGTATCCAAATGACATGTGACTGACAAGGTGCAGCCAGCAGACCCTAAAATGTAAAGGCATGTTGTTGTGGGGAGAGGATCTGGTGCGATGCTCAGAATCAAGTTGCTACGCTCAAGTGGGAAAGATATATGGGGTAGCAGCCCAGTTTGTGTTTTTTCCGTCAGACCCTGACTCACCCCACGTGACAGAGCTCCCTCCAGCACTGTGACCCGGTTGACCTTTATGTATTTCAAAAACAAACACCAAATTTCCAGGGAAGCTGCAAGAAATGCCATTAAAACTGGACTGTGAGCCAAAGGCTTCACAATCCCCCCAAAGGGGGACACTCATACCCCAATGGCCACAGTTACCTACAAAGAGAGGATTCAGCTCTGCTGCTTCCTGTTCCTATTGGGAAATAGGAAACCATGTCCTCCTGTTCACATAGCCTGAGACCAAGCTTTCCTGGTCTCACTGCAAAGGAAGCTAAAGCACAAAGCTATATTTCTAGTGCACAAATGTCAGAGGCAGATAGTCAAGAAATCATTAGGCCAGCAAAGTTCCATGTTTGTGGAATGTTCACCCTGTCCCCTACCATTGGGATCTCTTGTGCCACACCCAAGTTTGTGAGCTCCTCAGAATTTCCAATTCCAGATATGTATTCACAGGTTTTGTTCCTCTTCTCCTCTCCTTGTGTCTTATTTGGGGTGATAGTAATGTCAAGGCATTGTGGTGGATGACAGTGGAAGATTGTTATGTGGCAGGTGTTCGCATATATCTTAGACTCGTTTTTCATTTTGCCCTTTGAAATATTGAATCTCTGTGTCAATACTTATACTACCTTGATTCTTTAA
Source organism: Urocitellus parryii (assembly GCF_045843805.1). Lineage (NCBI taxonomy): Eukaryota > Metazoa > Chordata > Mammalia > Rodentia > Sciuridae > Urocitellus > Urocitellus parryii. The sequence continues at coordinate 14,904,096 of NC_135548.1, forward strand.
TGTCCATCTGGGTGGATTTATAATCAACTTTTCACAAGATATTTCTCAGAAATATACATTTTCTTGACATATATATTCATTTCTGAATTCTCAAAATGAACTTCAGTGAATATTGAGTACTAACCCTAATATTTCGTCAGTAAGTGACCCAGTTTAACATCAATGAAAGTCTATTCATACGGGACGTGATGTGTGTTTTGAAGTAAATGGTCATTCAAAATTGTTAAATTCCTATTTCTTCGTATCATAGGATGTATCATTTCATCCAATATTCACAAATTGACATGCATATGATTCACTTACATTCATTCCCTGTATCAGAACCCATGTATTTCTCCATGTTGCTTTACTTGCTTTTTCATGAGATTTCTTTTATAAAACATTACTTTTGAATTCCATCATCATTTTCGAAGCAAAACTCACAGTTTGGTGTAATTAGTAACCCTAATATTACCACTAGACGTACACCTACTTGGATTGAATGTTTATCTGAATACCAGATTTCATGTATTTTTTAAAATATCAATTCAATCCATTATTTAAAATAGTAACCAGTTATATTTTTTATTCACCGTATGGTCTATTCATGCATCATCTCTATATACGTAAACCCAGGGTGCACCTATTTTTATCCCCAAACTCTAAATGACAGGGTTTGAAAACATGCTCCCAGAAATGCTGGAAGAAATACACATGTCACCTCCTCCCTGTATTCCTTTCATCACATCATCTTCTGGACACCAAATGCAAAACTCACACTCACCTTATGATTCTCCCAAAGCCTGATTTTAATGAGAGCATGGATTACTAAAATCATCTAAGTCCGCTTTGCCTATTGTTTTCAATATTCAATACTATGGTGAGCGTACACTTGTTTCTTCCTAGGGTAGTGTATTCAACCACCAACCTGTTGAAAATATCCCTGATCTTATCACTCATTTTGTACTTTGAACGATCTCCTAACATCCCAATTGATATCTATTTCCCCAAGTGCCTTGTTGTGACTCACTCTTCATGTGTGCTGACATTCCCATTTACACTCTAATAGAAATTCATTCGATTGCAAAAAGGGCCTTTTGCCCAAATCCTAAACTCACTCTTCTTCCTTACCCTACACTGGAATCCTGTCTACTATCTCAATATCACTGGAAGTTCTCTTTCACATTCAGTGGTCCCAGGTACAAGATCTTATGCCATTGTATATGGATTTAGAGGATTCACCTCTGCAGAACATAATTCAAAACTATGTATCCAAATCAAGGGCCCAACACCCTTGTGTGCTTCAGCTCTTACCTAGTTTTCTCCTTCCATTCTTATAAATATCCCAGTTGCCCAATCCCCGTATTCATCCAGCAGAATGACTCCTAAGCCAAATCGAACCTGATATGACCCTGAAGCAGTCTCTGTTCCCTCAATCTATTTTCACATAACAGCAGGTCCTGAGTTGATCTTGCCATACAGGTATGTAGGGAATCCTCCAGCTGCTGAGAAGCTCAAAGGTAGATGCAGAAATGATCCCTGGAGCCAATGTAGGCAGCTAGGTAGGACCTGTGAGGTGTAAAGTCATCTTCCATGGCCAACAACCCAGTGAGGATGAAGGGATGTGGCTGAATCAGCCTCTCTCTTCTCAATGCAGGGAAGATGGACACAATCAGGCCTGGGTGGGTTGCTGATCCCGGGCTCCTAGTGTATATAGACCTTTATGACTTGTGAAATTGTCACAGGAAGGTGGGGCAGCCTCCCTCTCATGGGACCCTTGGAAACAACTGTTAGGACAACGTGGTTGCCAAGGCAGTGACCTCATTCACTTCCCTGAAGGAAGTGACCTCACCTCAATTCCTTGGTGATGGAACTCTCTGAACGTGGGATCCAGGAGGCGAGGCACCCAGAGGCAATTCCAGTCCCAGTGGGCTCCCTTGTTTTTTCTGTACCAAGGCCAGAGTCATTCTTTCTTGGCACCTGGTGATGTGTGGGTAACCAAATGCCTTGAATGGTCTGAACAGGGGCCTTTCCTGAGAAAGAAGTGTTGGCTCATTGCTGGCTCCTGACAACTACACAGAGATGGCCAAGGAGACCAGAGCTGAGACAGGACCGGCCACTGCTGGGGAACAAATTTTCACCCACCAGTCAGAGGTCAGAGTGGATAGATGCAGACCAAATACAGGGGTGGTTTGTGTGTCTTAGTGGGTGTGTGTTTCAATTTGGCATTTTGTCTCATGTTCTGAGATCATGTAGGAAAAACGTGTTTGTTGTTGTTGTTGTTGTGGTTTGTTGGTTTGAAATGGACTGTTAACTAGTGAGTCTTTCTATAGAGTCAGTGGATCCCACTGGGTTTGTGGTTAAAGAGAGTAGAGATAATGCAGCCGTGAATGTGTCCTGTCTAGTGGAAATCTTTGCAGGACTCCTCAAGGCCAATTGATGAATGGACTGCTGCTTGTCTTGCAGATGGGAAGCACCTACCAAGATCCCAAGTTCCTGTATTCTTCCAGAATTTTGGCCACTCTCTGAAGGGGTTCGTGTTTTTGTGAACAAGATGGGTACCACCTTCAAGCTCTGTGACAAGGCCATGGACTGGATTGCTGACGGGAATGCCAAGCATCTCAGAAAAGTAAAAATTAGCATGACTGGTAAGGATCTCTCTGGAGAATCCCTGCTTGCATAGATAGCCACCCAAGTTGCATGATTAGGAGCTGTCAGTGCCACAGTGTTCAATTAAAGAAAAGTTTTTCTCCAGGCTTCTTTCCTCCCTATTGTTCTGTTCCCCTGAATGTCAGGGAGGTGTTTGCCTTAGGGCACTCCTTTGGGAATCCTCCAGAAAACAGTTTCAAACGGAAAGGAAGAGGCCCAATCTGTGCCTTTTAGGTAAAGTGCTTTGTAAAGGCTGCATCTGAATCAGACTCTTGGCCCTGTGTGTGGCTGTGAATTACATTCTCAGCACCCCAGGAAACTCAAGAAAAATCCCATGTGTCCATGCACATCTAAAAGGATGAAAAAGAAGTGTAATATTGGATGAAGTCTCTTGCCTTCCTCTGGTCAGGCTCCTGACACCGATGAAGTAAGAACAGGGATCCTCTGGGTCAAATGAGTTGTTGCAAGCCATCCAGTCACTAGCACACAGGTGTTTGGGTGTTTTCATGAGTCCAGTACACATAAAGAATCTACCACTGGCAGGCAGGAGGCCTCGAATTTGAGAAGCAGAGCAGTGTTAACTACTGGCCCATTTTATCTATCCTGATTCTCAGGAAGGGTGTCCAGGCCACCATGACATTTGGCACATGATGGGCATGAGACCTTACTTTGCACACCATCTTAGACTGCTCCCCCTATGGAAACCCCCAGCCAGAATGTTATGATGAGTATCTGTATGGAAGAAGAGGAGGGCCATGTGGGAGTGTTTTTCTTAGAATAGTGGTCTTTTGTGTGGTGGTTGGAAAAGATGAGTGGGTCCACCTCAGCTTGAACTCTGGTGTGATGCCTTTAGAGACTCAGTTCTGGAACTGATCCCAGAGAACTCTTGCCAGGAATCGAGTTGGGATTTTACAAGGCCAGGCATTAGAGGAGCCCTTGGAAACTGAGATCTAGGCCGAGGGTGGCTTCCTCCACAGCACTGGGAATCTCAGCCAGGATTTCACATGATTTTGCTGTTAAAGCCTTTTCAGCTATAGTTGAGAGCCAAAACTCACATGAACCTCATATTTTAGACCCCCAATGGGCCTGGATTCCTGTGACCTTTCTCCACTCCGTGAAAAGCCTTGCCTGCATGCGATCTCCAGAGCTTTTACTGAAAGGAGATTCCTCAACACTTAATTTCTCGTGAATGAATCAAAACCCACAGTGCCAAATTCTTCATTCTTGAAATATGGCTAGGCCAATAACGTGAAGGTTTTGAGAATCCCATGACCAGAAATCCCTGGAGAACCTTTAGATCTCCTGTTGCTCATCATGACTGAACCCGCCATTGCCGTTTTTGACTGAGTGGAATTCATGACCATGGTGAAGAACAGAGATGTCAGTGAGTAGGAGCCAGCAGGGAACTGGGTCTGGAGCAATGGAGTGCAGGTGTGTGACCAACATCTGTGGTGAGCCCCTGTGGTTCTGTCATTGGTATCCAAATGACATGTGACTGACAAGGTGCAGCCAGCAGACCCTAAAATGTAAAGGCATGTTGTTGTGGGGAGAGGATCTGGTGCGATGCTCAGAATCAAGTTGCTACGCTCAAGTGGGAAAGATATATGGGGTAGCAGCCCAGTTTGTGTTTTTTCCGTCAGACCCTGACTCACCCCACGTGACAGAGCTCCCTCCAGCACTGTGACCCGGTTGACCTTTATGTATTTCAAAAACAAACACCAAATTTCCAGGGAAGCTGCAAGAAATGCCATTAAAACTGGACTGTGAGCCAAAGGCTTCACAATCCCCCCAAAGGGGGACACTCATACCCCAATGGCCACAGTTACCTACAAAGAGAGGATTCAGCTCTGCTGCCTCCTGTTCGTATTGGGAAATAGGAAACCATGTCCTCCTGTTCACATAGCCTGAGACCAAGCTTTCCTGGTCTCACTGCAAAGGAAGCTAAAGCACAAAGCTATATTTCTAGTGCACAAATGTCAGAGGCAGATAGTCAAGAAATCATTAGGCCAGCAAAGTTCCATGTTTGTGGAATGTTCACCCTGTCCCCTACCATTGGGATCTCTTGTGCCACACCCAAGTTTGTGAGCTCCTCAGAATTTCCAATTCCAGATATGTATTCACAGGTTTTGTTCCTCTTCTCCTCTCCTTGTGTCTTATTTGGGGTGATAGTAATGTCAAGGCATTGTGGTGGATGACAGTGGAAGATTGTTATGTGGCAGGTGTTCGCATATATCTTAGACTCGTTTTTCATTTTGCCCTTTGAAATATTGAATCTCTGTGTCAATACTTATACTACCTTGATTCTTTAATGTCCATCTGGGTGGATTTATAATCAACTTTTCACAAGATATTTCTCAGAAATATACATTTTCTTGACATATATATTCATTTCTGAATTCTCAAAATGAACTTCAGTGAATATTGAGTACTAACCCTAATATTTCGTCAGTAAGTGACCCAGTTTAACATCAATGAAAGTCTATTCATACGGGACGTGATGTGTGTTTTGAAGTAAATGGTCATTCAAAATTGTTAAATTCCTATTTCTTCGTATCATAGGATGTATCATTTCATCCAATATTCACAAATTGACATGCATATGATTCACTTACATTCATTCCCTGTATCAGAACCCATGTATTTCTCCATGTTGCTTTACTTGCTTTTTCATGAGATTTCTTTTATAAAACATTACTTTTGAATTCCATCATCATTTTCGAAGCAAAACTCACAGTTTGGTGTAATTAGTAACCCTAATATTACCACTAGACGTACACCTACTTGGATTGAATGTTTATCTGAATACCAGATTTCATGTATTTTTTAAAATATCAATTCAATCCATTATTTAAAAGAGTAACCAGTTATATTTTTTATTCACCGTATGGTCTATTCATGCATCATCTCTATATACGTAAACCCAGGGTGCACCTATTTTTATCCCCAAACTCTAAATGACAGGGTTTGAAAACATGCTCCCAGAAATGCTGGAAGAAATACACATGTCACCTCCTCCCTGTATTCCTTTCATCACATCATCTTCTGGACACCAAATGCAAAACTCACACTCACCTTATGATTCTCCCAAAGCCTGATTTTAATGAGAGCATGGATTACTAAAATCATCTAAGTCCGCTTTGCCTATTGTTTTCAATATTCAATCCTATGGTGAGCATACACTTGTTTCTTCCTAGGGTAGTGTATTCAACCACCCCCCTGTTGAAAATATCCCTGATCTTATCAGTCATTTAGTACTTTGCCCGATCTCCTAACATCCCAATTGATATCTATTTCCCCAAGTGCCTTGTTGTGACTCACTCTTCATGTGTGCTGACATTCCCATTTACACTCTAATAGAAATTCATTCGATTGCAAAAAGGGCCTTTTGCCCAAATCCTAAACACACTCTTCTTCCTTACCCTACACTGGAATCCTGTCTACTATCTCAATATCACTGGAAGTTCTCTTTCACATTCAGTGGTCCCAGGTACAAGATCTTATGCCATTGTATATGGATTTAGAGGATTCACCTCTGCAGAACATAATTCAAAACTATGTATCCAAATCAAGGGCCCAACACCCTTGTGTGCTTCAGCTCTTACCTAGTTTTCACCTTCCATTCTTATAAATATCCCAGTTGCCCAATCCCCGTATTCATCCAGCAGAATGACTCCTAAGCCAAATCGAACCTGATATGACCCTGAAGCAGACTCTGTTCCCTCAATCTATTTTCACATAACAGCAGGTCCTGAGTTGATCTTGCCATACAGGTATGTAGGGAATCCTCCAGCTGCTGAGAAGCTCAAAGGTAGATGCAGAAATGATCCCTGGAGCCAATGTAGGCAGCTAGGTAGGACCTGTGAGGTGTAAAGTCATCTTCCATGGCCAACAACCCAGTGAGGATGAAGGGATGTGGCTGAATCAGCCTCTCTCTTCTCAATGCAGGGAAGATGGACACAATCAGGCCTGGGTGGGTTGCTGATCCAGGGCTCCTAGTGTATATAGACCTTTATGACTTGTGAAAATGTCACAGGAAGGTGGGGCAGCCTCCCTCTCATGGGACCCTTGGAAACAAGTGTTAGGACAACGTGGTTGCCAAGGCAGTGACCTCATTCACTTCCCTGAAGGAAGTGATCTCACCTCACTTCCTTGGTGATGGAACTCTCTGAACGTGGGATCCAGGAGGCGAGGCACCCAGAGGCAATTCCAGTCCCAGTGGGCTCCCTTGTTTTTTCTGTACCAAGGCCAGAGTCATTCTTTCTTGGCACCTGGTGATGTGTGGGTAACCAAATGCCTTGAATATTCTGAACAGGGGCCTTTCCTGAGAAAGAAGTGTTGGCTCATTGCTGGCTCCTGACAACTACACAGAGATGGCCAAGGAGACCAGAGCTGAGACAGGACCGGCCACTGCTGTGGAACAAATTTTCACCCACCAGTCAGAGGTCAGAGTGGATAGATGCAGACCAAATACAGGGGTGGTTTGTGTGTCTTAGTGGGTGTGTGTTTCAATTTGGCATTTTGTCTCATGTTCTGAGATCATGTAGGAAAAACGTGTTTGTTGTTGTTGTTGTTGTGGTTTGTTGGTTTTAAATGGACTGTTAACTAGTGAGTCTTTCTATAGAGTCAGTGGATCCCACTGGGTTTGTGGTTAAAGAGAGTAGAGAGAAGAATGCAGCCGTGAATGTGTCCTGTCTAGTGGAAATCTTTGCAGGACTCCTCAAGGCCAATTGATGAATGGACTGCTGCTTGTCTTGCAGATGGGAAGCACCTACCAAGATCCCAAGTTCCTGTATTCTTCCAGAATTTTGGCCACTCTCTGAAGGGGTTCGTGTTTTTGTGAACAAGATGGGTACCACCTTCAAGCTCTGTGACAAGGCCATGGACTGGATTGCTGACGGGAATGCCAAGCATCTCAGAAAAGTAAAAATTAGCATGACTGGTAAGGATCTCTCTGGAGAATCCCTGCTTGCATAGATAGCCACCCAAGTTGCATGATTAGGAGCTGTCAGTGCCACAGTGTTCAATTAAAGAAAAGTTTTTCTCCAGGCTTCTTTCCTCCCTATTGTTCTGTTCCCCTGAATGTCAGGGAGGTGTTTGCCTTAGGGCACTCCTTTGGGAATCCTCCAGAAAACAGTTTCAAACGGAAAGGAAGAGGCCCAATCTGTGCCTTTTAGGTAAAGTGCTTTGTAAAGGCTGCATCTGAATCAGACTCTTGGCCCTGTGTGTGGCTGTGAATTACATTCTCAGCACCCCAGGAAACTCAAGAAAAATCCCATGTGTCCATGCACATCTAAAAGGATGAAAAAGAAGTGTAATATTGGATGAAGTCTCTTGCCTTCCTCTGGTCAGGCTCCTGACACCGATGAAGTAAGAACAGGGATCCTCTGGGTCAAATGAGTTGTTGCAAGCCATCCAGTCACTAGCACACAGGTGTTTGGGTGTTTTCATGAGTCCAGTACACATAAAGAATCTACCCCTGGCAGGCAGGAGGCCTCGAATTTGAGAAGCAGAGCAGTGTTAACTACTGGCCCATTTTATCTATCCTGATTCTCAGGAAGGGTGTCCAGGCCACCATGACATTTGGCACATGATGGGCATGAGACCTTACTTTGCACACCATCTTAGACTGCTCCCCCTATGGAAACCCCCAGCCAGAATGTTATGATGAGTATCTGTATGGAAGAAGAGGAGGGCCATGTGGGAGTGTTTTTCTTAGAATAGTGGTCTTTTGTGTGGTGGTTGGAAAAGATGAGTGGGTCCACCTCAGCTTGAACTCTGGTGTGATGCCTTTAGAGACTCAGTTCTGGAACTGATCCCAGAGAACTCTTGCCAGGAATCGAGTTGGGATTTTACAAGGCCAGGCATTAGAGGAGCCCTTGGAAACTGAGATCTAGGCCGAGGGTGGCTTCCTCCACAGCACTGGGAATCTCAGCCAGGATTTCACATGATTTTGCTGTTAAAGCCTTTTCAGCTATAGTTGAGAGCCAAAACTCACATGAACCTCATATTTTAGACCCCCAATGGGCCTGGATTCCTGTGACCTTTCTCCACTCCGTGAAAAGCCTTGCCTGCATGCGATCTCCAGAGCTTTTACTGAAAGGAGATTCCTCAACACTTAATTTCTCGTGAATGAATCAAAACCCACAGTGCCAAATTCTTCATTCTTGAAATATGGCTAGGCCAATAACGTGAAGGTTTTGAGAATCCCATGACCAGAAATCCCTGGAGAACCTTTAGATCTCCTGTTGCTCATCATGACTGAACCCGCCATTGCCGTTTTTGACTGAGTGGAATTCATGACCATGGTGAAGAACAGAGATGTCAGTGAGTAGGAGCCAGCAGGGAACTGGGTCTGGAGCAATGGAGTGCAGGTGTGTGACCAACATCTGTGGTGAGCCCCTGTGGTTCTGTCATTGGTATGCAAATGACATGTGACTGACAAGGTGCAGCCAGCAGACCCTAAAATGTAAAGGCATGTTGTTGTGGGGAGAGGATCTGGTGCGATGCTCAGAATCAAGTTGCTACGCTCAAGTGGGAAAGATATATGGGGTAGCAGCCCAGTTTGTGTTTTTTCCGTCAGACCCTGACTCACCCCACGTGACAGAGCTCCCTCCAGCACTGTGACCCGGTTGACCTTTATGTATTTCAAAAACAAACACCAAATTTCCAGGGAAGCTGCAAGAAATGCCATTAAAACTGGACTGTGAGCCAAAGGCTTCACAATCCCCCCAAGGGGGACACTCATACCCCAATGGCCACAGTTACCTACAAAGAGAGGATTCAGCTCTGCTGCCTCCTGTTCCTATTGGGAAATAGGAAACCATGTCCTCCTGTTCACATAGACTGAGACCAAGCTTTCCTGGTCTCACTGCAAAGGAAGCTAAAGCACAAAGCTATATTTCTAGTGCACAAATGTCAGAGGCAGATAGTCAAGAAATCATTAGGCCAGCAAAGTTCCATGTTTGTGGAATGTTCACCCTGTCCCCTACCATTGGGATCTCTTGTGCCACACCCAAGTTTGTGAGCTCCTCAGAATTTCCAATTCCAGATATGTATTCACAGGTTTTGTTCCTCTTCTCCTCTCATTGTGTCTTATTTGGGGTGATAGTAATGTCAAGGCATTGTGGTGGATGACAGTGGAAGATTGTTATGTGGCACGTGTTCGCATATATCTTAGACTCGTTTTTCATTTTGCCCTTTGAAATATTGAATCTCTGTGTCAATACTTATACTACCTTGATTCTTTAATGTCCATCTGGGTGGATTTATAATCAACTTTTCACAAGATATTTCTCAGAAATATACATTTTCTTGACATACATATTCATTTCTGAATTCTCAAAATGAACTTCAGTGAATATTGAGTACTAACCCTAATATTTCGTCAGTAAGTGACCCAGTTTAACATCAATGAAAGTCTATTCATACGGGACGTGATGTGTGTTTTGAAGTAAATTGTCATTCAAAATTGTTAAATTCCTATTTCTTCGTATCATAGGATGTATCATTTCATCCAATATTCACAAATTGACATGCATATGATTCACTTACATTCAATCCCTGTATCAGAACCCATGTATTTCTCCATGTTGCTTTACTTGCTTTTTCATGAGATTTCTTTTATAAAACATTACTTTTGAATTCCATCATCATTTTCGAAGCAAAACTCACAGTTTGGTGTAATTAGTAACCCTAATATTACCACTAGACGTACACCTACTTGGATTGAATGTTTATCTGAATACCAGATTTCATGTATTTTTTAAAATATCAATTCAATCCATTATTTAAAATAGTAACCAGTTATATTTTTTATTCACCCTATGGTCTATTCATGCATCATCTCTATATACGTAAACCCAGGGTGCACCTATTTTTATCCCCAAACTCTAAATGACAGGGTTTGAAAACATGCTCCCAGAAATGCTGGAAGAAATACACATGTCACCTCCTCCCTGTATTCCTTTCATCACATCATCTTCTGGACACCAAATGCAAAACTCACACTCACCTTATGATTCTTCCAAAGCCTGATTTTAATGAGAGCATGGATTACTAAAATCATCTAAGTCCGCTTTGCCTATTGTTTTCAATATTCAATACTATGGTGAGCGTACACTTGTTTCTTCCTAGGGTAGTGTATTCAACCACCAACCTGTTGAAAATATCCCTGATCTTATCACTCATTTTGTACTTTGAACGATCTCCTAACATCCCAATTGATATCTATTTCCCCAAGTGCCTTGTTGTGACTCACTCTTCATGTGTGCTGACATTCCCATTTACACTCTAATAGAAATTCATTCGATTGCAAAAAGGGCCTTTTGCCCAAATCCTAAACTCACTCTTCTTCCTTACCCTACACTGGAATCCTGTCTACTATCTCAATATCACTGGAAGTTCTCTTTCACATTCAGTGGTCCCAGGTACAAGATCTTATGCCATTGTATATGGATTTAGAGGATTCACCTCTGCAGAACATAATTCAAAACTATGTATCCAAATCAAGGGCCCAACACCCTTGTGTGCTTCAGCTCTTACCTAGTTTTCACCTTCCATTCTTATAAATATCCCAGTTGCCCAATCCCCGTATTCATCCAGCAGAATGACTCCTAAGCCAAATCGAACCTGATATGACCCTGAAGCAGACTCTGTTCCCTCAATCTATTTTCACATAACAGCAGGTCCTGAGTTGATCTTGCCATACAGGTATGTAGGGAATCCTCCAGCTGCTGAGAAGCTCAAAGGTAGATGCAGAAATGATCCCTGGAGCCAATGTAGGCAGCTAGGTAGGACCTGTGAGGTGTAAAGTCATCTTCCATGGCCAACAACCCAGTGAGGATGAAGGGATGTGGCTGAATCAGCCTCTCTCTTCTCAATGCAGGGAAGATGGACACAATCAGGCCTGGGTGGGTTGCTGATCCAGGGCTCCTAGTGTATATAGAATTTATGATTTGTGAAAATGTCACAGGAAGGTGGGGCAGCCTCCCTCTCATGGGACCCTTGGAAACAACTGTTAGGACAACGTGGTTGCCAAGGCAGTGACCTCATTCACTTCCCTGAAGGAAGTGACCTCACCTCACTTCCTTGGTGATGGAACTCTCTGAACGTGGGATCCAGGAGGCGAGGCACCCAGAGGCAATTCCAGTCCCAGTGGGCTCCCTTGTTTTTTCTGTACCAAGGCCAGAGTCATTCTTTCTTGGCACCTGGTGATGTGTGGGTAACCAAATGCCTTGAATATTCTGAACAGGGGCCTTTCCTGAGAAAGAAGTGTTGGCTCATTGCTGGCTCCTGACAACTACACAGAGATGGCCAAGGAGACCAGAGCTGAGACAGGACCGGCCACTGCTGGGGAACAAATTTTCACCCACCAGTCAGAGGTCAGAGTGGATAGATGCAGACCAAATACAGGGGTGGTTTGTGTGTCTTAGTGGGTGTGTGTTTCAATTTGGCATTTTGTCTCATGTTCTGAGATCATGTAGGAAAAACGTGTTTGTTGTTGTTGTTGTTGTGGTTTGTTGGTTTGAAATGGACTGTTAACTAGTGAGTCTTTCTATAGAGTCAGTGGATCCTACTGGGTTTGTGGTTAAAGAGAGTAGAGAGAAGAATGCAGCCGTGAATGTGTCCTGTCTAGTGGAAATCTTTGCAGGACTCCTCAAGGCCAATTGATGAATGGACTGCTGCTTGTCTTGCAGATGGGAAGCACCTACCAAGATCCCAAGTTCCTGTATTCTTCCAGAATTTTGGCCACTCTCTGAAGGGGTTCGTGTTTTTGTGAACAAGATGGGTACCACCTTCAAGCTCTGTGACAAGGCCATGGACTGGATTGCTGACGGGAATGCCAAGCATCTCAGAAAAGTAAAAATTAGCATGACTGGTAAGGATCTCTCTGGAGAATCCCTGCTTGCATAGATAGCCACCCAAGTTGCATGATTAGGAGCTGTCAGTGCCACAGTGTTCAATTAAAGAAAAGTTTTTCTCCAGGCTTCTTTCCTCCCTATTGTTCTGTTCCCCTGAATGTCAGGGAGGTGTTTGCCTTAGGGCACTCCTTTGGGAATCCTCCAGAAAACAGTTTCAAACGGAAAGGAAGAGGCCCAATCTGTGCCTTTTAGGTAAAGTTCTTTGTAAAAGCTGCATCTGAATCAGACTCTTGGCCCTGTGTGTGGCTGTGAATTACATTCTTAGCACCCCAGGAAACTCAAGAAAAATCCCATGTGTCCATGCACATCTAAAAGGATGAAAAAGAAGTGTAATATTGGATGAAGTCTCTTGCCTTCCTCTGGTCAGGCTCCTGACACCGATGAAGTAAGAACAGGGATCCTCTGGGTCAAATGAGTTGTTGCAAGCCATCCAGTAACTAGCACACAGGTGTTTGGGTGTTTTCATGAGTCCAGTACACATAAAGAATCTACCCCTGGCAGGCAGGAGGCCTGGAATTTGAGAAGCAGAGCAGTATTAACTACAGGCCCATTTTATCTATCCTGATTCTCAGGAAGGGTGTCCAGGCCACCATGACATTTGGCACATGATGGGCATGAGACCTTACTTTGCACACCATCTTAGATTGCTCCCCCTATGGAAACCCCCAGCCAGAATGTTATGATGAGTATCTGTATGGAAGAAGAGGAGGGCCATGTGGGAGTGTTTTTCTAAGAATAGTGGTCTTTTGTGTGGTGGTTGGAAAAGATGAGTGGGTCCACCTCAGCTTGAACTCTGGTGTGATGCCTTTAGAGACTCAGTTCTGGAACTGATCCCAGAGAACTCTTGCCATGAATCGAGTTGGGATTTTACAAGGCCAGGCATTAGAGGAGCCCTTGGAAACTGAGATCTAGGCCGAGGGTGGCTTCCTCCACAGCACTGGGAATCTCAGCCAGGATTTCACATGATTTTGCTGTTAAAGCCTTTTCAGCTATAGTTGAGAGCCAAAACTCACATGAACCTCATATTTTAGACCCCCAATGGGCCTGGATTCCTGTGACCTTTCTCCACTCCGTGAAAAGCCTTGCCTGCATGCGATCTCCAGAGCTTTTACTGAAAGGAGATTCCTCAACACTTAATTTCTCGTGAATGAATCAAAACCCACAGTGCCAAATTCTTCATTCTTGAAATATGGCTAGGCCAATAACGTGAAGGTTTTGAGAATCCCATGACCAGAAATCCCTGGAGAACCTTTAGATCTCCTGTTGCTCATCATGACTGAACCCGCCATTGCCGTTTTTGACTGAGTGGAATTCATGACCATGGTGAAGAACAGAGATGTCAGTGAGTAGGAGCCAGCAGGGAACTGGGTCTGGAGCAATGGAGTGCAGGTGTGTGACCAACATCTGTGGTGAGCCCCTGTGGTTCTGTCATTGGTATGCAAATGACATGTGACTGACAAGGTGCAGCCAGCAGACCCTAAAATGTAAAGGCATGTTGTTGTGGGGAGAGGATCTGGTGCGATGCTCAGAATCAAGTTGCTACGCTCAAGTGGGAAAGATATATGGGGTAGCAGCCCAGTTTGTGTTTTTTCCGTCAGACCCTGACTCACCCCACGTGACAGAGCTCCCTCCAGCACTGTGACCCGGTTGACCTTTATGTATTTCAAAAACAAACACCAAATTTCCAGGGAAGCTGCAAGAAATGCCATTAAAACTGGACTGTGAGCCAAAGGCTTCACAATCCCCCCAAGGGGGACACTCATACCCCAATGGCCACAGTTACCTACAAAGAGAGGATTCAGCTCTGCTGCCTCCTGTTCCTATTGGGAAATAGGAAACCATGTCCTCCTGTTCACATAGACTGAGACCAAGCTTTCCTGGTCTCACTGCAAAGGAAGCTAAAGCACAAAGCTATATTTCTAGTGCACAAATGTCAGAGGCAGATAGTCAAGAAATCATTAGGCCAGCAAAGTTCCATGTTTGTGGAATGTTCACCCTGTCCCCTACCATTGGGATCTCTTGTGCCACACCCAAGTTTGTGAGCTCCTCAGAATTTCCAATTCCAGATATGTATTCACAGGTTTTGTTCCTCTTCTCCTCTCATTGTGTCTTATTTGGGGTGATAGTAATGTCAAGGCATTGTGGTGGATGACAGTGGAAGATTGTTATGTGGCACGTGTTCGCATATATCTTAGACTCGTTTTTCATTTTGCCCTTTGAAATATTGAATCTCTGTGTCAATACTTATACTACCTTGATTCTTTAATGTCCATCTGGGTGGATTTATAATCAACTTTTCACAAGATATTTCTCAGAAATATACATTTTCTTGACATATATATTCATTTCTGAATTCTCAAAATGAACTTCAGTGAATATTGAGTACTAACCCTAATATTTCGTCAGTAAGTGACCCAGTTTAACATCAATGAAAGTCTATTCATACGGGACGTGATGTGTGTTTTGAAGTAAATTGTCATTCAAAATTGTTAAATTCCTATTTCTTCGTATCATAGGATGTATCATTTCATCCAATATTCACAAATTGACATGCATATGATTCACTTATATTCATTCCCTGTATCAGAACCCATGTATTTCTCCATGTTGCTTTACTTGCTTTTTCATGAGATTTCTTTTATAAAACATTACTTTTGAATTCCATCATCATTTTCGAAGCAAAACTCACAGTTTGGTGTAATTAGTAACCCTAATATTACCACTAGACGTACACCTACTTGGATTGAATGTTTATCGGAATACCAGATTTCATGTATTTTTTAAAATATCAATTCAATCCATTATTTAAAATAGTAACCAGTTATATTTTTTATTCACCGTATGGTCTATTCATGCATCATCTCTATATACGTAAACCCAGGGTGCACCTATTTTTATCCCCAAACTCTAAATGACAGGGCTTGAAAACATGCTCCCAGAAATGCTGGAAGAAATACACATGTCACCTCCTCCCTGTATTCCTTTCATCACATCATCTTCTGGACACCAAATGCAAAACTCACACTCACCTTATGATTCTCCCAAAGCCTGATTTTAATGAGAGCATGGATTACTAAAATCATCTAAGTCCGCTTTGCATATTGTTTTCAATATTCAATACTATGGTGAGCGTACACTTGTTTCTTCCTAGGGTAGTGTATTCAACCACCAACCTGTTGAAAATATCCCTGATCTTATCACTCATTTTGTACTTTGAACGATCTCCTAACATCCCAATTGATATCTATTTCCCCAAGTGCCTTGTTGTGACTCACTCTTCATGTGTGCTGACATTCCCATTTACACTCTAATAGAAATTCATTCGATTGCAAAAAGGGCCTTTTGCCCAAATCCTAAACTCACTCTTCTTCCTTACCCTACACTGGAATCCTGTCTACTATCTCAATATCACTGGAAGTTCTCTTTCAAATTCAGTGGTCCCAGGTACAAGATCTTATGCCATTGTATATGGATTTAGAGGATTCACCTCTGCAGAACATAATTCAAAACTATGTATCCAAATCAAGGGCCCAACACCCTTGTGTGCTTCAGCTGTTACCTAGTTTTCACCTTCCATTCTTATAAATATCCCAGTTGCCCAATCCCCGTATTCATCCAGCAGAATGACTCCTAAGCCAAATCGAACCTGATATGACCCTGAAGCAGTCTCTGTTCCCTCAATCTATTTTCACATAACAGCAGGTCCTGAGTTGATCTTGCCATACAGGTATGTAGGGAATCCTCCAGCTGCTGAGAAGCTCAAAGGTAGATGCAGAAATGATCCCTGGAGCCAATGTAGGCAGCTAGGTAGGACCTGTGAGGTGTAAAGTCATCTTCCATGGCCAACAACCCAGTGAGGATGAAGGGATGTGGCTGAATCAGCCTCTCTCTTCTCAATGCAGGGAAGATGGACACAATCAGGCCTGGGTGGGTTGCTGATCCAGGGCTCCTAGTGTATATAGACCTTTATGACTTGTGAAAATGTCACAGGAAGGTGGGGCAGCCTCCCTCTCATGGGACCCTTGGAAACAACTGTTAGGACAACGTGGTTGCCAAGGCAGTGACCTCATTCACTTCCCTGAAGGAAGTGACCTCACCTCACTTCCTTGGTGATGGAACTCTCTGAACGTGGGATCCAGGAGGCGAGGCACCCAGAGGCAATTCCAGTCCCAGTGGGCTCCCTTGTTTTTTCTGTACCAAGGCCAGAGTCATTCTTTCTTGGCACCTGGTGATGTGTGGGTAACCAAATGCCTTGAATGGTCTGAACAGGGGCCTTTCCTGAGAAAGAAGTGTTGGCTCATTGCTGGCTCCTGACAACTACACAGAGATGGCCAAGGAGACCAGAGCTGAGACAGGACCGGCCACTGCTGTGGAACAAATTTTCACCCACCAGTCAGAGGTCAGAGTGGATAGATGCAGACCAAATACAGGGGTGGTTTGTGTGTCTTAGTGGGTGTGTGTTTCAATTTGGCATTTTGTCTCATGTTCTGAGATCATGTAGGAAAAACGTGTTTGTTGTTGTTGTTGTTGTGGTTTGTTGGTTTGAAATGGACTGTTAACTAGTGAGTCTTTCTATAGAGTCAGTGGATCCCACTGGGTTTGTGGTTAAAGAGAGTAGAGAGAAGAATGCAGCCGTGAATGTGTCCTGTCTAGTGGAAATCTTTGCAGGACTCCTCAAGGCCAATTGATGAATGGACTGCTGCTTGTCTTGCAGATGGGAAGCACCTACCAAGATCCCAAGTTCCTGTATTCTTCCAGAATTTTGGCCACTCTCTGAAGGGGTTCGTGTTTTTGTGAACAAGATGGGTACCACCTTCAAGCTCTGTGACAAGGCCATGGACTGGATTGCTGACGGGAATGCCAAGCATCTCAGAAAAGTAAAAATTAGCATGACTGGTAAGGATCTCTCTGGAGAATCCCTGCTTGCATAGATAGCCACCCAAGTTGCATGATTAGGAGCTGTCAGTGCCACAGTGTTCAATTAAAGAAAAGTTTTTCTCCAGGCTTCTTTCCTCCCTATTGTTCTGTTCCCCTGAATGTCAGGGAGGTGTTTGCCTTAGGGCACTCCTTTGGGAATCCTCCAGAAAACAGTTTCAAACGGAAAGGAAGAGGCCCAATCTGTGCCTTTTAGGTAAAGTGCTTTGTAAAGGCTGCATCTGAATCAGACTCTTGGCCCTGTGTGTGGCTGTGAATTACATTATCAGCACCCCAGGAAACTCAAGAAAAATCCCATGTGTCCATGCACATCTAAAAGGATGAAAAAGAAGTGTAATATTGGATGAAGTCTCTTGCCTTCCTCTGGTCAGGCTCCTGACACCGATGAAGTAAGAACAGGGATCCTCTGGGTCAAATGAGTTGTTGCAAGCCATCCAGTAACTAGCACACAGGTGTTTGGGTGTTTTCATGAGTCCAGTACACATAAAGAATCTACCCCTGGCAGGCAGGAGGCCTCGAATTTGAGAAGCAGAGCAGTGTTAACTACTGGCCCATTTTATCTATCCTGATTCTCAGGAAGGGTGTCCAGGCCACCATGACATTTGGCACATGATGGGCATGAGACCTTACTTTGCACACCATCTTAGACTGCTCCCCCTATGGAAACCCCCAGCCAGAATGTTATGATGAGTATCTGTATGGAAGAAGAGGAGGGCCATGTGGGAGTGTTTTTCTTAGAATAGTGGTCTTTTGTGTGGTGGTTGGAAAAGATGAGTGGGTCCACCTCAGCTTGAACTCTGGTGTGATGCCTTTAGAGACTCAGTTCTGGAACTGATCCCAGAGAACTCTTGCCATGAATCGAGTTGGGATTTTACAAGGCCAGGCATTAGAGGAGCCCTTGGAAACTGAGATCTAGGCCGAGGGTGGCTTCCTCCACAGCACTGGGAATCTCAGCCAGGATTTCACATGATTTTGCTGTTAAAGCCTTTTCAGCTATAGTTGAGAGCCAAAACTCACATGAACCTCATATTTTAGACCCCCAATGGGCCTGGATTCCTGTGACCTTTCTCCACTCCGTGAAAAGCCTTGCCTGCATGCGATCTCCAGAGCTTTTACTGAAAGGAGATTCCTCAACACTTAATTTCTCGTGAATGAATCAAAACCCACAGTGCCAAATTCTTCATTCTTGAAATATGGCTAGGCCAATAACGTGAAGGTTTTGAGAATCCCATGACCAGAAATCCCTGGAGAACCTTTAGATCTCCTGTTGCTCATCATGACTGAACCCGCCATTGCCGTTTTTGACTGAGTGGAATTCATGACCATGGTGAAGAACAGAGATGTCAGTGAGTAGGAGCCAGCAGGGAACTGGGTCTGGAGCAATGGAGTGCAGGTGTGTGACCAACATCTGTGGTGAGCCCCTGTGGTTCTGTCATTGGTATCCAAATGACATGTGACTGACAAGGTGCAGCCAGCAGACCCTAAAATGTAAAGGCATGTTGTTGTGGGGAGAGGATCTGGTGCGATGCTCAGAATCAAGTTGCTACGCTCAAGTGGGAAAGATATATGGGGTAGCAGCCCAGTTTGTGTTTTTTCCGTCAGACCCTGACTCACCCCACGTGACAGAGCTCCCTCCAGCACTGTGACCCGGTTGACCTTTATGTATTTCAAAAACAAACACCAAATTTCCAGGGAAGCTGCAAGAAATGCCATTAAAACTGGACTGTGAGCCAAAGGCTTCACAATCCCCCCAAAGGGGGACACTCATACCCCAATGGCCACAGTTACCTACAAAGAGAGGATTCAGCTCTGCTGCTTCCTGTTCCTATTGGGAAATAGGAAACCATGTCCTCCTGTTCACATAGCCTGAGACCAAGCTTTCCTGGTCTCACTGCAAAGGAAGCTAAAGCACAAAGCTATATTTCTAGTGCACAAATGTCAGAGGCAGATAGTCAAGAAATCATTAGGCCAGCAAAGTTCCATGTTTGTGGAATGTTCACCCTGTCCCCTACCATTGGGATCTCTTGTGCCACACCCAAGTTTGTGAGCGCCTCAGAATTTCCAATTCCAGATATGTATTCACAGGTTTTGTTCCTCTTCTCCTCTCCTTGTGTCTTATTTGGGGTGATAGTAATGTCAAGGCATTGTGGTGGATGACAGTGGAAGATTGTTATGTGGCAGGTGTTCGCATATATCTTAGACTCGTTTTTCATTTTGCCCTTTGAAATATTGAATCTCTGTGTCAATACTTATACTACCTTGATTCTTTAATGTCCATCTGGGTGGATTTATAATCAACTTTTCACAAGATATTTCTCAGAAATATACATTTTCTTGACATATATATTCATTTCTGAATTCTCAAAATGAACTTCAGTGAATATTGAGTACTAACCCTAATATTTCGTCAGTAAGTGACCCAGTTTAACATCAATGAAAGTCTATTCATACGGGACGTGATGTGTGTTTTGAAGTAAATGGTCATTCAAAATTGTTAAATTCCTATTTCTTCGTATCATAGGATGTATCATTTCATCCAATATTCACAAATTGACATGCATATGATTCACTTACATTCATTCCCTGTATCAGAACCCATGTATTTCTCCATGTTGCTTTACTTGCTTTTTCATGAGATTTCTTTTATAAAACATTACTTTTGAATTCCATCATCATTTTCGAAGCAAAACTCACAGTTTGGTGTAATTAGTAACCCTAATATTACCACTAGACGTACACCTACTTGGATTGAATGTTTATCTGAATACCAGATTTCATGTATTTTTTAAAATATCAATTCAATCCATTATTTAAAATAGTAACCAGTTATATTTTTTATTCACCGTATGGTCTATTCATGCATCATCTCTATATACGTAAACCCAGGGTGCACCTATTTTTATCCCCAAACTCTAAATGACAGGGTTTGAAAACATGCTCCCAGAAATGCTGGAAGAAATACACATGTCACCTCCTCCCTGTATTCCTTTCATCACATCATCTTCTGGACACCAAATGCAAAACTCACACTCACCTTATGATTCTCCCAAAGCCTGATTTTAATGAGAGCATGGATTACTAAAATCATCTAAGTCCGCTTTGCCTATTGTTTTCAATATTCAATACTATGGTGAGCGTACACTTGTTTCTTCCTAGGGTAGTGTATTCAACCACCAACCTGTTGAAAATATCCCTGATCTTATCACTCATTTTGTACTTTGAACGATCTCCTAACATCCCAATTGATATCTATTTCCCCAAGTGCCTTGTTGTGACTCACTCTTCATGTGTGCTGACATTCCCATTTACACTCTAATAGAAATTCATTCGATTGCAAAAAGGGCCTTTTGCCCAAATCCTAAACTCACTCTTCTTCCTTACCCTACACTGGAATCCTGTCTACTATCTCAATATCACTGGAAGTTCTCTTTCACATTCAGTGGTCCCAGGTACAAGATCTTATGCCATTGTATATGGATTTAGAGGATTCACCTCTGCAGAACATAATTCAAAACTATGTATCCAAATCAAGGGCCCAACACCCTTGTGTGCTTCAGCTCTTACCTAGTTTTCTCCTTCCATTCTTATAAATATCCCAGTTGCCCAATCCCCGTATTCATCCAGCAGAATGACTCCTAAGCCAAATCGAACCTGATATGACCCTGAAGCAGTCTCTGTTCCCTCAATCTATTTTCACATAACAGCAGGTCCTGAGTTGATCTTGCCATACAGGTATGTAGGGAATCCTCCAGCTGCTGAGAAGCTCAAAGGTAGATGCAGAAATGATCCCTGGAGCCAATGTAGGCAGCTAGGTAGGACCTGTGAGGTGTAAAGTCATCTTCCATGGCCAACAACCCAGTGAGGATGAAGGGATGTGGCTGAATCAGCCTCTCTCTTCTCAATGCAGGGAAGATGGACACAATCAGGCCTGGGTGGGTTGCTGATCCCGGGCTCCTAGTGTATATAGACCTTTATGACTTGTGAAATTGTCACAGGAAGGTGGGGCAGCCTCCCTCTCATGGGACCCTTGGAAACAACTGTTAGGACAACGTGGTTGCCAAGGCAGTGACCTCATTCACTTCCCTGAAGGAAGTGACCTCACCTCAATTCCTTGGTGATGGAACTCTCTGAACGTGGGATCCAGGAGGCGAGGCACCCAGAGGCAATTCCAGTCCCAGTGGGCTCCCTTGTTTTTTCTGTACCAAGGCCAGAGTCATTCTTTCTTGGCACCTGGTGATGTGTGGGTAACCAAATGCCTTGAATGGTCTGAACAGGGGCCTTTCCTGAGAAAGAAGTGTTGGCTCATTGCTGGCTCCTGACAACTACACAGAGATGGCCAAGGAGACCAGAGCTGAGACAGGACCGGCCACTGCTGGGGAACAAATTTTCACCCACCAGTCAGAGGTCAGAGTGGATAGATGCAGACCAAATACAGGGGTGGTTTGTGTGTCTTAGTGGGTGTGTGTTTCAATTTGGCATTTTGTCTCATGTTCTGAGATCATGTAGGAAAAACGTGTTTGTTGTTGTTGTTGTTGTGGTTTGTTGGTTTGAAATGGACTGTTAACTAGTGAGTCTTTCTATAGAGTCAGTGGATCCCACTGGGTTTGTGGTTAAAGAGAGTAGAGATAATGCAGCCGTGAATGTGTCCTGTCTAGTGGAAATCTTTGCAGGACTCCTCAAGGCCAATTGATGAATGGACTGCTGCTTGTCTTGCAGATGGGAAGCACCTACCAAGATCCCAAGTTCCTGTATTCTTCCAGAATTTTGGCCACTCTCTGAAGGGGTTCGTGTTTTTGTGAACAAGATGGGTACCACCTTCAAGCTCTGTGACAAGGCCATGGACTGGATTGCTGACGGGAATGCCAAGCATCTCAGAAAAGTAAAAATTAGCATGACTGGTAAGGATCTCTCTGGAGAATCCCTGCTTGCATAGATAGCCACCCAAGTTGCATGATTAGGAGCTGTCAGTGCCACAGTGTTCAATTAAAGAAAAGTTTTTCTCCAGGCTTCTTTCCTCCCTATTGTTCTGTTCCCCTGAATGTCAGGGAGGTGTTTGCCTTAGGGCACTCCTTTGGGAATCCTCCAGAAAACAGTTTCAAACGGAAAGGAAGAGGCCCAATCTGTGCCTTTTAGGTAAAGTGCTTTGTAAAGGCTGCATCTGAATCAGACTCTTGGCCCTGTGTGTGGCTGTGAATTACATTCTCAGCACCCCAGGAAACTCAAGAAAAATCCCATGTGTCCATGCACATCTAAAAGGATGAAAAAGAAGTGTAATATTGGATGAAGTCTCTTGCCTTCCTCTGGTCAGGCTCCTGACACCGATGAAGTAAGAACAGGGATCCTCTGGGTCAAATGAGTTGTTGCAAGCCATCCAGTCACTAGCACACAGGTGTTTGGGTGTTTTCATGAGTCCAGTACACATAAAGAATCTACCACTGGCAGGCAGGAGGCCTCGAATTTGAGAAGCAGAGCAGTGTTAACTACTGGCCCATTTTATCTATCCTGATTCTCAGGAAGGGTGTCCAGGCCACCATGACATTTGGCACATGATGGGCATGAGACCTTACTTTGCACACCATCTTAGACTGCTCCCCCTATGGAAACCCCCAGCCAGAATGTTATGATGAGTATCTGTATGGAAGAAGAGGAGGGCCATGTGGGAGTGTTTTTCTTAGAATAGTGGTCTTTTGTGTGGTGGTTGGAAAAGATGAGTGGGTCCACCTCAGCTTGAACTCTGGTGTGATGCCTTTAGAGACTCAGTTCTGGAACTGATCCCAGAGAACTCTTGCCAGGAATCGAGTTGGGATTTTACAAGGCCAGGCATTAGAGGAGCCCTTGGAAACTGAGATCTAGGCCGAGGGTGGCTTCCTCCACAGCACTGGGAATCTCAGCCAGGATTTCACATGATTTTGCTGTTAAAGCCTTTTCAGCTATAGTTGAGAGCCAAAACTCACATGAACCTCATATTTTAGACCCCCAATGGGCCTGGATTCCTGTGACCTTTCTCCACTCCGTGAAAAGCCTTGCCTGCATGCGATCTCCAGAGCTTTTACTGAAAGGAGATTCCTCAACACTTAATTTCTCGTGAATGAATCAAAACCCACAGTGCCAAATTCTTCATTCTTGAAATATGGCTAGGCCAATAACGTGAAGGTTTTGAGAATCCCATGACCAGAAATCCCTGGAGAACCTTTAGATCTCCTGTTGCTCATCATGACTGAACCCGCCATTGCCGTTTTTGACTGAGTGGAATTCATGACCATGGTGAAGAACAGAGATGTCAGTGAGTAGGAGCCAGCAGGGAACTGGGTCTGGAGCAATGGAGTGCAGGTGTGTGACCAACATCTGTGGTGAGCCCCTGTGGTTCTGTCATTGGTATCCAAATGACATGTGACTGACAAGGTGCAGCCAGCAGACCCTAAAATGTAAAGGCATGTTGTTGTGGGGAGAGGATCTGGTGCGATGCTCAGAATCAAGTTGCTACGCTCAAGTGGGAAAGATATATGGGGTAGCAGCCCAGTTTGTGTTTTTTCCGTCAGACCCTGACTCACCCCACGTGACAGAGCTCCCTCCAGCACTGTGACCCGGTTGACCTTTATGTATTTCAAAAACAAACACCAAATTTCCAGGGAAGCTGCAAGAAATGCCATTAAAACTGGACTGTGAGCCAAAGGCTTCACAATCCCCCCAAAGGGGGACACTCATACCCCAATGGCCACAGTTACCTACAAAGAGAGGATTCAGCTCTGCTGCCTCCTGTTCCTATTGGGAAATAGGAAACCATGTCCTCCTGTTCACATAGCCTGAGACCAAGCTTTCCTGGTCTCACTGCAAAGGAAGCTAAAGCACAAAGCTATATTTCTAGTGCACAAATGTCAGAGGCAGATAGTCAAGAAATCATTAGGCCAGCAAAGTTCCATGTTTGTGGAATGTTCACCCTGTCCCCTACCATTGGGATCTCTTGTGCCACACCCAAGTTTGTGAGCTCCTCAGAATTTCCAATTCCAGATATGTATTCACAGGTTTTGTTCCTCTTCTCCTCTCGTTGTGTCTTATTTGGGGTGATAGTAATGTCAAGGCATTGTGGTGGATGACAGTGGAAGATTGTTATGTGGCAGGTGTTCGCATATATCTTAGACTCGTTTTTCATTTTGCCCTTTGAAATATTGAATCTCTGTGTCAATACTTATACTACCTTGATTCTTTAATGTCCATCTGGGTGGATTTATAATCAACTTTTCACAAGATATTTCTCAGAAATATACATTTTCTTGACATATATATTCATTTCTGAATTCTCAAAATGAACTTCAGTGAATATTGAGTACTAACCCTAATATTTCGTCAGTAAGTGACCCAGTTTAACATCAATGAAAGTCTATTCATACGGGACGTGATGTGTGTTTTGAAGTAAATGGTCATTCAAAATTGTTAAATTCCTATTTCTTCGTATCATAGGATGTATCATTTCATCCAATATTCACAAATTGACATGCATATGATTCACTTACATTCATTCCCTGTATCAGAACCCATGTATTTCTCCATGTTGCTTTACTTGCTTTTTCATGAGATTTCTTTTATAAAACATTACTTTTGAATTCCATCATCATTTTCGAAGCAAAACTCACAGTTTGGTGTAATTAGTAACCCTAATATTACCACTAGACGTACACCTACTTGGATTGAATGTTTATCTGAATACCAGATTTCATGTATTTTTTAAAATATCAATTCAATCCATTATTTAAAAGAGTAACCAGTTATATTTTTTATTCACCGTATGGTCTATTCATGCATCATCTCTATATACGTAAACCCAGGGTGCACCTATTTTTATCCCCAAACTCTAAATGACAGGGTTTGAAAACATGCTCCCAGAAATGCTGGAAGAAATACACATGTCACCTCCTCCCTGTATTCCTTTCATCACATCATCTTCTGGACACCAAATGCAAAACTCACACTCACCTTATGATTCTCCCAAAGCCTGATTTTAATGAGAGCATGGATTACTAAAATCATCTAAGTCCGCTTTGCCTATTGTTTTCAATATTCAATCCTATGGTGAGCATACACTTGTTTCTTCCTAGGGTAGTGTATTCAACCACCCCCCTGTTGAAAATATCCCTGATCTTATCAGTCATTTAGTACTTTGCCCGATCTCCTAACATCCCAATTGATATCTATTTCCCCAAGTGCCTTGTTGTGACTCACTCTTCATGTGTGCTGACATTCCCATTTACACTCTAATAGAAATTCATTCGATTGCAAAAAGGGCCTTTTGCCCAAATCCTAAACACACTCTTCTTCCTTACCCTACACTGGAATCCTGTCTACTATCTCAATATCACTGGAAGTTCTCTTTCACATTCAGTGGTCCCAGGTACAAGATCTTATGCCATTGTATATGGATTTAGAGGATTCACCTCTGCAGAACATAATTCAAAACTATGTATCCAAATCAAGGGCCCAACACCCTTGTGTGCTTCAGCTCTTACCTAGTTTTCACCTTCCATTCTTATAAATATCCCAGTTGCCCAATCCCCGTATTCATCCAGCAGAATGACTCCTAAGCCAAATCGAACCTGATATGACCCTGAAGCAGACTCTGTTCCCTCAATCTATTTTCACATAACAGCAGGTCCTGAGTTGATCTTGCCATACAGGTATGTAGGGAATCCTCCAGCTGCTGAGAAGCTCAAAGGTAGATGCAGAAATGATCCCTGGAGCCAATGTAGGCAGCTAGGTAGGACCTGTGAGGTGTAAAGTCATCTTCCATGGCCAACAACCCAGTGAGGATGAAGGGATGTGGCTGAATCAGCCTCTCTCTTCTCAATGCAGGGAAGATGGACACAATCAGGCCTGGGTGGGTTGCTGATCCAGGGCTCCTAGTGTATATAGACCTTTATGACTTGTGAAAATGTCACAGGAAGGTGGGGCAGCCTCCCTCTCATGGGACCCTTGGAAACAAGTGTTAGGACAACGTGGTTGCCAAGGCAGTGACCTCATTCACTTCCCTGAAGGAAGTGATCTCACCTCACTTCCTTGGTGATGGAACTCTCTGAACGTGGGATCCAGGAGGCGAGGCACCCAGAGGCAATTCCAGTCCCAGTGGGCTCCCTTGTTTTTTCTGTACCAAGGCCAGAGTCATTCTTTCTTGGCACCTGGTGATGTGTGGGTAACCAAATGCCTTGAATATTCTGAACAGGGGCCTTTCCTGAGAAAGAAGTGTTGGCTCATTGCTGGCTCCTGACAACTACACAGAGATGGCCAAGGAGACCAGAGCTGAGACAGGACCGGCCACTGCTGGGGAACAAATTTTCACCCACCAGTCAGAGGTCAGAGTGGATAGATGCAGACCAAATACAGGGGTGGTTTGTGTGTCTTAGTGGGTGTGTGTTTCAATTTGGCATTTTGTCTCCTGTTCTGAGATCATGTAGGAAAAACGTGTTTGTTGTTGTTGTTGTTGTGGTTTGTTGGTTTGAAATGGACTGTTAACTAGTGAGTCTTTCTATAGAGTCAGTGGATCCCACTGGGTTTGTGGTTAAAGAGAGTAGAGAGAAGAATGCAGCCGTGAATGTGTCCTGTCTAGTGGAAATCTTTGCAGGACTCCTCAAGGCCAATTGATGAATGGACTGCTGCTTGTCTTGCAGATGGGAAGCACCTACCAAGATCCCAAGTTCCTGTATTCTTCCAGAATTTTGGCCACTCTCTGAAGGGGTTCGTGTTTTTGTGAACAAGATGGGTACCACCTTCAAGCTCTGTGACAAGGCCATGGACTGGATTGCTGACGGGAATGCCAAGCATCTCAGAAAAGTAAAAATTAGCATGACTGGTAAGGATCTCTCTGGAGAATCCCTGCTTGCATAGATAGCCACCCAAGTTGCATGATTAGGAGCTGTCAGTGCCACAGTGTTCAATTAAAGAAAAGTTTTTCTCCAGGCTTCTTTCCTCCCTATTGTTCTGTTCCCCTGAATGTCAGGGAGGTGTTTGCCTTAGGGCACTCCTTTGGGAATCCTCCAGAAAACAGTTTCAAACGGAAAGGAAGAGGCCCAATCTGTGCCTTTTAGGTAAAGTGCTTTGTAAAGGCTGCATCTGAATCAGACTCTTGGCCCTGTGTGTGGCTGTGAATTACATTCTCAGCACCCCAGGAAACTCAAGAAAAATCCCATGTGTCCATGCACATCTAAAAGGATGAAAAAGAAGTGTAATATTGGATGAAGTCTCTTGCCTTCCTCTGGTCAGGCTCCTGACACCGATGAAGTAAGAACAGGGATCCTCTGGGTCAAATGAGTTGTTGCAAGCCATCCAGTCACTAGCACACAGGTGTTTGGGTGTTTTCATGAGTCCAGTACACATAAAGAATCTACCCCTGGCAGGCAGGAGGCCTCGAATTTGAGAAGCAGAGCAGTGTTAACTACTGGCCCATTTTATCTATCCTGATTCTCAGGAAGGGTGTCCAGGCCACCATGACATTTGGCACATGATGGGCATGAGACCTTACTTTGCACACCATCTTAGACTGCTCCCCCTATGGAAACCCCCAGCCAGAATGTTATGATGAGTATCTGTATGGAAGAAGAGGAGGGCCATGTGGGAGTGTTTTTCTTAGAATAGTGGTCTTTTGTGTGGTGGTTGGAAAAGATGAGTGGGTCCACCTCAGCTTGAACTCTGGTGTGATGCCTTTAGAGACTCAGTTCTGGAACTGATCCCAGAGAACTCTTGCCATGAATCGAGTTGGGATTTTACAAGGCCAGGCATTAGAGGAGCCCTTGGAAACTGAGATCTAGGCCGAGGGTGGCTTCCTCCACAGCACTGGGAATCTCAGCCAGGATTTCACATGATTTTGCTGTTAAAGCCTTTTCAGCTATAGTTGAGAGCCAAAACTCACATGAACCTCATATTTTAGACCCCCAATGGGCCTGGATTCCTGTGACCTTTCTCCACTCCGTGAAAAGCCTTGCCTGCATGCGATCTCCAGAGCTTTTACTGAAAGGAGATTCCTCAACACTTAATTTCTCGTGAATGAATCAAAACCCACAGTGCCAAATTCTTCATTCTTGAAATATGGCTAGGCCAATAACGTGAAGGTTTTGAGAATCCCATGACCAGAAATCCCTGGAGAACCTTTAGATCTCCTGTTGCTCATCATGACTGAACCCGCCATTGCCGTTTTTGACTGAGTGGAATTCATGACCATGGTGAAGAACAGAGATGTCAGTGAGTAGGAGCCAGCAGGGAACTGGGTCTGGAGCAATGGAGTGCAGGTGTGTGACCAACATCTGTGGTGAGCCCCTGTGGTTCTGTCATTGGTATGCAAATGACATGTGACTGACAAGGTGCAGCCAGCAGACCCTAAAATGTAAAGGCATGTTGTTGTGGGGAGAGGATCTGGTGCGATGCTCAGAATCAAGTTGCTACGCTCAAGTGGGAAAGATATATGGGGTAGCAGCCCAGTTTGTGTTTTTTCCGTCAGACCCTGACTCACCCCACGTGACAGAGCTCCCTCCAGCACTGTGACCCGGTTGACCTTTATGTATTTCAAAAACAAACACCAAATTTCCAGGGAAGCTGCAAGAAATGCCATTAAAACTGGACTGTGAGCCAAAGGCTTCACAATCCCCGCAAGGGGGACACTCATACCCCAATGGCCACAGTTACCTACAAAGAGAGGATTCAGCTCTGCTGCCTCCTGTTCGTATTGGGAAATAGGAAACCATGTCCTCCTGTTCACATAGCCTGAGACCAAGCTTTCCTGGTCTCACTGCAAAGGAAGCTAAAGCACAAAGCTATATTTCTAGTGCACAAATGTCAGAGGCAGATAGTCAAGAAATCATTAGGCCAGCAAAGTTCCATGTTTGTGGAATGTTCACCCTGTCCCCTACCATTGGGATCTCTTGTGCCACACCCAAGTTTGTGAGCTCCTCAGAATTTCCAATTCCAGATATGTATTCACAGGTTTTGTTCCTCTTCTCCTCTCATTGTGTCTTATTTGGGGTGATAGTAATGTCAAGGCATTGTGGTGGATGACAGTGGAAGATTGTTTTGTGACACGTGTTCCCATATATCTTAGACTCGTTTTTTCATTTTGCCCTTTGAAATATTGAATCTGTGTGTCAATACTTATACTACCTTGATTCTTTAATGTCCATCTGGGTGGATTTATAATCAACTTTTCACAAGATATTTCTCAGAAATATACATTTTCTTGACATACATATTCATTTCTGAATTCTGAAAATGAACTTCAGTGAATATTGAGTACTAACCCTAATATTTCTTCAGTAAGTGACCCAGTTTAATATCAATGAAAGTCTATTCATACAGGACGTGATGTGTGTTTTGAAGTAAATTTTCATTCAAAATTGTTAAATTCCTATTTCTTCGTATCATAGGATGTATCATTGCATCCAATATTCACAAATTGACATGCATATGATTCACTTACATTCAATCCCTGTATCAGAACCCATGTATTTCTCCATGTTGCTTTACTTGCTTTTTCATGAGATTTCTTTTATAAAACATTACTTTTGAATTCCATCATCATTTTCGAAGCAAAACTCACAGTTTGGTGTAATTAGTAACCCTAATATTAATATTAGATGTACACCTACTTGGATTGAATGTTTATCTGAATACCAGATTTCATGTATTTTTTAAAATATCAATTCAATCCATTATTTAAATAGTAACCAGTTATATTTTTTATTCACCGTATGGTCTATTCATGCATCATCTCTATATACGTAAACCCAGGGTGGACCTATTTTTACCCCAAACTCTAAATGACAGGGTTTGAAAACATGCTCCCAGAAATGCTGGAAGAAATACACATGTCACCTCCTCCCTGTATTCCTTTCATCACATCATCTCGTGGACACCAAATGCAAAACTCACACTCACCTTATGATTCTTCCAAAGCCTGATTTTAATGAGAGCATGGATTACTAAAATCATCTAAGTCCGCTTTGCCTATTGTTTTCAATATTCAATCCTATGGTGAGCGTACACTTGTTTCTTCCTAGGGTAGTGTATTCAACCACCCCCCTGTTGAAAATATCCCTGATCTTATCACTCATTTTGTCCTTTGCCCGATCTCCTAACACCCCAATTGATATCTATTTCCCCAAGTGCCTTGTTGTGACTCACTCTTCATGTGTGCTGACATTCCCATTTACACTCTAATAGAAATTCATTCGATTGCAAAAAGGGCCTTTTGCCCAAATCCTAAACTCACTCTTCTTCCTTACCCTACACTGGAATCCTGTCTACTATCTCAATATCACTGGAAGTTCTCTTTCACATTCAGTGGTCCCAGGTACAAGATCTTATGCCATTGTATATGGATTTAGAGGATTCACCTCTGCAGAACATAATTCAAAACTATGTATCCAAATCAAGGGCCCAACACCCTTGTGTGCTTCAGCTCTTACCTAGTTTTCACCTTCCATTCTTATAAATATCCCAGTTGCCCAATCCCCGTATTCATCCAGCAGAATGACTCCGAAGCCAAATCGAACCTGATATGACCCTGAAGCAGACTCTGTTCCCTCAATCTATTTTCACATAACAGCAGGTCCTGAGTTGATCTTGCCATACAGGTATGTTGGGAATCCTCCAGCTGCTGAGAAGCTCAAAGGTAGATGCAGATATGATCCCTGGAGCCAATGTAGGCAGCTAGGTAGGACCTGTGAGGTCTAAAGTCATCTTCCATGGCCAACAACCCAGTGAGCATGAAGGGATGTGGCTGAATCAGCCTCTCTCTTCTCAATGCAGGGAAGATGGACACAATCAGGCCTGGGTGGGTTGCTGATCCCGGGCTCCTAGGGTATATAGACCTTTATGACTTGTGAAAATGTCACAGGAAGGTGGGGCAGCCTCCCTCTCATGGGACCCTTGGAAACAAGTGTTAGGACAAAGTGGTTGCCAAGGCAGTGACCTCATTCACTTCCCTGAAGGAAGTGACTTCACCTCACTTCCTTGGTGATGGAACTCTCTGAACCTGGGATCCAGGAGGCGAGGCACCCAGAGGCAATTCCAGTCCCAGTGGGCTCCCGTGTTTTTTCTGTACCAAGGCCAGAGTCATTCTTTCTTGGCACCTGGTGATGTGTGGGTAGCCAAATGCCTTGAATGGTCTGAACAGGGGCCTTTCCTGAGAAAGAAGTGTTGGCTCATTGCTGGCTCCTGACAACTACACAGAGATGGCCAAGGAGACCAGAGCTGAGACAGGACCGGCCACTGCTGGGGAACAAATTTTCACGCACCAGTCAGAGGTCAGAGTGGATAGATGCAGACCAAATACAGGGGTGGTTTGTGTGTCTTAGTGGGTGTGTGTTTCAATTTGGCATTTTGTCTCATGTTCTGAGATCATGTAGGAAAATCATGTTTGTTGTTGTTGTTGTTGTTTGTTGGTTTGAAATGGACTGTTAACTAGTGAGTCTTTCTATGTCAGTGGATCCCACTGGGTTTGTGGTTAAAGAGAGTAGAGAGAAGAATGCAGCCGTGAATGTGTCCTGTCTAGTGGAAATCTTTGCAGGACTCCTCAAGGCCAATTGATGAATGGACTGCTGCTTGTCTTGCAGATGGGAAGCACCTACCAAGTTCCCAAGTTCCTGTATTCTTCCAGAATTTTGGCCACTCTCTGAAGGAGTTCGTGTTTTTGTGGACAAGATGGGTACCACCTTCAAGCTCTGTGACAAGGCCATGGACTGGATTGCTGACGGGAATGCCAAGCATCTCAGAAAAGTAAAAATTAGCATGACTGGTAAGGATCTCTCTGGAGAATCCCTGCTTGCATAGATAGCCACCCAAGTTGCATGATTAGGAGCTGTCAGTGCCACAGTGTTCAATTAAAGAAAAGTTTTTCTCCAGGCTTTTTCCTCCCTATTGTTCTGCTCCTCTGAATGTCAGGGAGGTGTTTGCCTTAGGGCACTCCTTTGGGAATCCTCCAGAAAACAGTTTCAAACGGAAAGGAAGAGGCCCAATCTGTGCCTTTTAGGTAAAGTGCTTTGTAAAGGCTGCATCTGAATCAGACTCTTGGCCCTGTGTGTGGCTGTGAATTACATTCTCAGCACCCCAGGAAACTCAAGAAAAATCCCATGTGTCCATGCACATCTAAAAGGATGAAAAAGAAGTGTAATATTGGATGAAGTCTCTTGCCTTCCTCTGGTCAGGCTCCTGACACCGATGAAGTAAGAACAGGGATCCTCTGGGTCAAATGAGTTGTTGCAAGCCATCCAGTCACTAGCACACAGGTGTTTGGGTGTTTTCATGAGTCCAGTACACATAAAGAATCTACCCCTGGCAGGCAGGAGGCCTCGAATTTGAGAAGCAGAGCAGTGTTAACTACTGGCCCATTTTATCTATCCTGATTCTCAGGAAGGGTGTCCAGGCCACCATGACATTTGGCACATGATGGGCATGAGACCTTACTTTGCACACCATCTTAGACTGCTCCCCCTATGGAAACCCCCAGCCAGAATGTTATGATGAGTATCTGTATGGAAGAAGAGGAGGGCCATGTGGGAGTGTTTTTCTTAGAATAGTGGTCTTTTGTGTGGTGGTTGGAAAAGATGAGTGGGTCCACCTCAGCTTGAACTCTGGTGTGATGCCTTTAGAGACTCAGTTCTGGAACTGATCCCAGAGAACTCTTGCCAGGAATCGAGTTGGGATTTTACAAGGCCAGGCATTAGAGGAGCCCTTGGAAACTGAGATCTAGGCCGAGGGTGGCTTCCTCCACAGCACTGGGAATCTCAGCCAGGATTTCACATGATTTTGCTGTTAAAGCCTTTTCAGCTATAGTTGAGAGCCAAAACTCACATGAACCTCATATTTTAGACCCCCAATGGGCCTGGATTCCTGTGACCTTTCTCCACTCCGTGAAAAGCCTTGCCTGCATGCGATCTCCAGAGCTTTTACTGAAAGGAGATTCCTCAACACTTAATTTCTCGTGAATGAATCAAAACCCACAGTGCCAAATTCTTCATTCTTGAGATATGGCTAGGCCAATAACGTGAAGGTTTTGAGAATCCCATGACCAGAAATCCCTGGAGAACCTTTAGATCTCCAGTTGCTCATCATGACTGAACCCGCCATTGTCGTTTTTGACTGAGTGGAATTCATGACCATGGTGAAGAACAGAGATGTCAGTGAGTAGGAGCCAGCAGGGAACTGGGTCTGGAGCAATGGAGTGCAGGTGTGTGACCAACATCTGTGGTGAGCCCCTGTGGTTCTGTCATTGGTATGCAAATGACATGTGACTGACAAGGTGCAGCCAGCAGACCCTAAAATGTAAAGGCATGTTGTTGTGGGGAGAGGATCTGGTGCGATGCTCAGAATCAAGTTGCTACGCTCAAGTGGGAAAGATATATGGGGTAGCAGCCCAGTTTGTGTTTTTTCCGTCAGACCCTGACTCACCCCACGTGACAGAGCTCCCTCCAGCACTGTGACCCGGTTGACCTTTATGTATTTCAAAAACAAACACCAAATTTCCAGGGAAGCTGCAAGAAATGCCATTAAAACTGGACTGTGAGCCAAAGGCTTCACAATCCCCCCAAGGGGGACACTCATACCCCAATGGCCACAGTTACCTACAAAGAGAGGATTCAGCTCTGCTGCCTCCTGTTCCTATTGGGAAATAGGAAACCATGTCCTCCTGTTCACATAGACTGAGACCAAGCTTTCCTGGTCTCACTGCAAAGGAAGCTAAAGCACAAAGCTATATTTCTAGTGCACAAATGTCAGAGGCAGATAGTCAAGGAATCATTAGGCCAGCAAAGTTCCATGTTTGTGGAATGTTCACCCTGTCCCCTACCATTGGGATCTCTTGTGCCACACCCAAGTTTGTGAGCTCCTCAGAATTTCCAATTCCAGATATGTATTCACAGGTTTTGTTCCTCTTCTCCTCTCCTTGTGTCTTATTTGGGGTGATAGTAATGTCAAGGCATTGTGGTGGATGACAGTGGAAGATTGTTATGTGGCACGTGTTCGCATATATCTTAGACTCGTTTTTCATTTTGCCCTTTGAAATATTGAATCTCTGTGTCAATACTTATACTACCTTGATTCTTTAATGTCCATCTGGGTGGATTTATAATCAACTTTTCACAAGATATTTCTCAGAAATATACATTTTCTTGACATATATATTCATTTCTGAATTCTCAAAATGAACTTCAGTGAATATTGAGTACTAACCCTAATATTTCGTCAGTAAGTGACCCAGTTTAACATCAATGAAAGTCTATTCATACGGGACGTGATGTGTGTTTTGAAGTAAATGGTCATTCAAAATTGTTAAATTCCTATTTCTTCGTATCATAGGATGTATCATTTCATCCAATATTCACAAATTGACATGCATATGATTCACTTACATTCATTCCCTGTATCAGAACCCATGTATTTCTCCATGTTGCTTTACTTGCTTTTTCATGAGATTTCTTTTATAAAACATTACTTTTGAATTCCATCATCATTTTCGAAGCAAAACTCACAGTTTGGTGTAATTAGTAACCCTAATATTACCACTAGACGTACACCTACTTGGATTGAATGTTTATCTGAATACCAGATTTCATGTATTTTTTAAAATATCAATTCAATCCATTATTTAAAATAGTAACCAGTTATATTTTTTATTCACCGTATGGTCTATTCATGCATCATCTCTATATACGTAAACCCAGGGTGCACCTATTTTTATCCCCAAACTCTAAATGACAGGGTTTGAAAACATGCTCCCAGAAATGCTGGAAGAAATACTCCTCCCTGTATTCCTTTCATCACATCATCTTCTGGACACCAAATGCAAAACTCACACTCACCTTATGATTCTTCCAAAGCCTGATTTTAATGAGAGCATGGATTACTAAAATCATCTAAGTCCGCTTTGCCTATTGTTTTCAATATTCAATCCTATAGTGAGCGTACACTTGTTTCTTCCTAGGGTAGTGTATTCAACCACCCCCCTGTTGAAAATATCCCTGATCTTATCACTCATTTTGTACTTTGCCCGATCTCCTAACATCCCAATTGATATCTATTTCCCCAAGTGCCTTGTTGTGACTCACTCTTCATGTGTGCTGACATTCCCATTTACACTCTAATAGAAATTCATTCGATTGCAAAAAGGGCCTTTTGCCCAAATCCTAAACTCACTCTTCTTCCTTACCCTACACTGGAATCCTGTCTACTATCTCAATATCACTGGAAGTTCTCTTTCACATTCAGTGGTCCCAGGTACAAGATCTTATGCCATTGTGTATGGATTTAGAGGATTCACCTCTGCAGAACATAATTCAAAACTATGTATCCAAATCAAGGGCCCAACACCCTTGTGTGCTTCAGCTCTTACCTAGTTTTCACCTTCCATTCTTATAAATATCCCAGTTGCCCAATCCCCGTATTCATCCAGCAGAATGACTCCTAAGCCAAATCGAACCTGATATGACCCTGAAGCAGACTCTGTTCCCTCAATCTATTTTCACATAACAGCAGGTCCTGAGTTGATCTTGCCATACAGGTATGTAGGGAATCCTCCAGCTGCTGAGAAGCTCAAAGGTAGATGCAGAAATGATCCCTGGAGCCAATGTAGGCAGCTAGGTAGGACCTGTGAGGTGTAAAGTCATCTTCCATGGCCAACAACCCAGTGAGGATGAAGGGATGTGGCTGAATCAGCCTCTCTCTTCTCAATGCAGGGAAGATGGACACAATCAGGCCTGGGTGGGTTGCTGATCCCGGGCTCCTAGTGTATATAGACCTTTATGACTTGTGAAAATGTCACAGGAAGGTGGGGCAGCCTCCCTCTCATGGGACCCTTGGAAACAACTGTTAGGACAACGTGGTTGCCAAGGCAGTGACCTCATTCACTTCCCTGAAGGAAGTGACCTCACCTCACTTCCTTGGTGATGGAACTCTCTGAACGTGGGATCCAGGAGGCGAGGCACCCAGAGGCAATTCCAGTCCCAGTGGGCTCCCTTGTTTTTTTCTGTACCAAGGCCAGAGTCATTCTTTCTTGGCACCTGGTGATGTGTGGGTAAACAAATGACTTGAATGGTCTGAACAGGGGCCTTTCCTGAGAAAGAAGTGTTGGCTCATTGCTGGCTCCTGACAACTACACAGAGATGGCCAAGGAGACCGGAGCTGAGACAGGACCGGCCACTGCTGGGGAACAAATTTTCACCCACCAGTCAGAGGTCAGAGTGGATAGATGCAGACCAAATACAGGGGTGGTTTGTGTGTCTTAGTGGGTGTGTGTTTCAATTTGGCATTTTGTCTCATGTTCTGAGATCATGTAGGAAAAACGTGTTTGTTGTTGTTGTTGTTGTGGTTTGTTGGTTTGAAATGGACTGTTAACTAGTTAGTCTTTCTATAGAGTCAGTGGATCCCACTGGGTTTGTGGTTAAAGAGAGTAGAGAGAAGAATGCAGCCGTGAATGTGTCCTGTCTAGTGGAAATCTTTGCAGGACTCCTCAAGGCCAATTGATGAATGGACTGCTGCTTGTCTTGCAGATGGGAAGCACCTACCAAGATCCCAAGTTCCTGTATTCTTCCAGAATTTTGGCCACTCTCTGAAGGGGTTCGTGTTTTTGTGAACAAGATGGGTACCACCTTCAAGCTCTGTGACAAGGCCATGGACTGGATTGCTGACGGGAATGCCAAGCATCTCAGAAAAGTAAAAATTAGCATGACTGGTAAGGATCTCTCTGGAGAATCCCTGCTTGCATAGATAGCCACCCAAGTTGCATGATTAGGAGCTGTCAGTGCCACAGTGTTCAATTAAAGAAAAGTTTTTCTCCAGGCTTCTTTCCTCCCTATTGTTCTGTTCCCCTGAATGTCAGGGAGGTGTTTGCCTTAGGGCACTCCTTTGGGAATCCTCCAGAAAACAGTTTCAAACGGAAAGGAAGAGGCCCAATCTGTGCCTTTTAGGTAAAGTGCTTTGTAAAGGCTGCATCTGAATCAGACTCTTGGCCCTGTGTGTGGCTGTGAATTACATTCTCAGCACCCCAGGAATCTCAAGAAAAATCCCATGTGTCCATGCACATCTAAAAGGATGAAAAAGAAGTGTAATATTGGATGAAGTCTCTTGCCTTCCTCTGGTCAGGCTCCTGACACCGATGAAGTAAGAACAGGGATCCTCTGGGTCAAATGAGTTGTTGCAAGCCATCCAGTAACTAGCACACAGGTGTTTGGGTGTTTTCATGAGTCCAGTACACATAAAGAATCTACCCCTGGCAGGCAGGAGGCCTGGAATTTGAGAAGCAGAGCAGTATTAACTACAGGCCCATTTTATCTATCCTGATTCTCAGGAAGGGTGTCCAGGCCACCATGACATTTGGCACATGATGGGCATGAGACCTTACTTTGCACACCATCTTAGACTGCTCCCCCTATGGAAACCCCCAGCCAGAATGTTATGATGAGTATCTGTATGGAAGAAGAGGAGGGCCATGTGGGAGTGTTTTTCTTAGAATAGTGGTCTTTTGTGTGGTGGTTGGAAAAGATGAGTGGGTCCACCTCAGCTTGAACTCTGGTGTGATGCCTTTAGAGACTCAGTTCTGGAACTGATCCCAGAGAACTCTTGCCATGAATCGAGTTGGGATTTTACAAGGCCAGGCATTAGAGGAGCCCTTGGAAACTGAGATCTAGGCCGAGGGTGGCTTCCTCCACAGCACTGGGAATCTCAGCCAGGATTTCACATGATTTTGCTGTTAAAGCCTTTTCAGCTATAGTTGAGAGCCAAAACTCACATGAACCTCATATTTTAGACCCCCAATGGGCCTGGATTCCTGTGACCTTTCTCCACTCCGTGAAAAGCCTTGCCTGCATGCGATCTCCAGAGCTTTTACTGAAAGGAGATTCCTCAACACTTAATTTCTCGTGAATGAATCAAAACCCACAGTGCCAAATTCTTCATTCTTGAGATATGGCTAGGCCAATAACGTGAAGGTTTTGAGAATCCCATGACCAGAAATCCCTGGAGAACCTTTAGATCTCCAGTTGCTCATCATGACTGAACCCGCCATTGCCGTTTTTGACTGAGTGGAATTCATGACCATGGTGAAGAACAGAGATGTCAGTGAGTAGGAGCCAGCAGGGAACTGGGTCTGGAGCAATGGAGTGCAGGTGTGTGACCAACATCTGTGGTGAGCCCCTGTGGTTCTGTCATTGGTATGCAAATGACATGTGACTGACAAGGTGCAGCCAGCAGACCCTAAAATGTAAAGGCATGTTGTTGTGGGGAGAGGATCTGGTGCGATGCTCAGAATCAAGTTGCTACGCTCAAGTGGGAAAGATATATGGGGTAGCAGCCCAGTTTGTGTTTTTTCCGTCAGACCCTGACTCACCCCACGTGACAGAGCTCCCTCCAGCACTGTGACCCGGTTGACCTTTATGTATTTCAAAAACAAACACCAAATTTCCAGGGAAGCTGCAAGAAATGCCATTAAAACTGGACTGTGAGCCAAAGGCTTCACAATCCCCCCAAGGGGGACACTCATACCCCAATGGCCACAGTTACCTACAAAGAGAGGATTCAGCTCTGCTGCCTCCTGTTCCTATTGGGAAATAGGAAACCATGTCCTCCTGTTCACATAGCCTGAGACCAAGCTTTCCTGGTCTCACTGCAAAGGAAGCTAAAGCACAAAGCTATATTTCTAGTGCACAAATGTCAGAGGCAGATAGTCAAGAAATCATTAGGCCAGCAAAGTTCCATGTTTGTGGAATGTTCACCCTGTCCCCTACCATTGGGATCTCTTGTGCCACACCCAAGTTTGTGAGCTCCTCAGAATTTCCAATTCCAGATATGTATTCACAGGTTTTGTTCCTCTTCTCCTCTCATTGTGTCTTATTTGGGGTGATAGTAATGTCAAGGCATTGTGGTGGATGACAGTGGAAGATTGTTATGTGACACGTGTTCGCATGTATCTTAGACTCGTTTTTCATTTTGCCCTTTGAAATATTGAATCTCTGTGTCAATACTTATACTACCTTGATTCTTTAATGTCCATCTGGGTGGATTTATAATCAACTTTTCACAAGATATTTCTCAGAAATATACATTTTCTTGACATATATATTCATTTCTGAATTCTCAAAATGAACTTCAGTGAATATTGAGTACTAACCCTAATATTTCGTCAGTAAGTGACCCAGTTTAACATCAATGAAAGTCTATCCATATGGGACGTGATGTGTGTTTTGAAGTAAATGGTCATTCAAAATTGTTAAATTCCTATTTCTTCGTATCAT
The DNA here is from genome assembly GCF_045843805.1 of Urocitellus parryii. Lineage (NCBI taxonomy): Eukaryota > Metazoa > Chordata > Mammalia > Rodentia > Sciuridae > Urocitellus > Urocitellus parryii. Next base: position 14,943,835 of record NC_135548.1, read on the forward strand.
AGGATGTATCATTTCATCCAATATTCACAAATTGACATGCATATGATTCACTTACATTCATTCCCTGTATCAGAACCCATGTATTTCTCCATGTTGCTTTACTTGCTTTTTCATGAGATTTCTTTTATAAAACATTACTTTTGAATTCCATCATCATTTTCGAAGCAAAACTCACAGTTTGGTGTAATTAGTAACCCTAATATTACCACTAGACGTACACCTACTTGGATTGAATGTTTATCTGAATACCAGATTTCATGTATTTTTTAAAATATCAATTCAATCCATTATTTAAAATAGTAACCAGTTATATTTTTTATTCACCGTATGGTCTATTCATGCATCATCTCTATATACGTAAACCCAGGGTGCACCTATTTTTATCCCCAAACTCTAAATGACAGGGTTTGAAAACATGCTCCCAGAAATGCTGGAAGAAATACTCCTCCCTGTATTCCTTTCATCACATCATCTTCTGGACACCAAATGCAAAACTCACACTCACCTTATGATTCTTCCAAAGCCTGATTTTAATGAGAGCATGGATTACTAAAATCATCTAAGTCCGCTTTGCCTATTGTTTTCAATATTCAATCCTATGGTGAGCGTACACTTGTTTCTTCCTAGGGTAGTGTATTCAACCACCCCCCTGTTGAAAATATCCCTGATCTTATCACTCATTTTGTACTTTGCCCGATCTCCTAACATCCCAATTGATATCTATTTCCCCAAGTGCCTTGTTGTGACTCACTCTTCATGTGTGCTGACATTCCCATTTACACTCTAATAGAAATTCATTCGATTGCAAAAAGGGCCTTTTGCCCAAATCCTAAACTCACTCTTCTTCCTTACCCTACACTGGAATCCTGTCTACTATCTCAATATCACTGGAAGTTCTCTTTCACATTCAGTGGTCCCAGGTACAAGATCTTATGCCATTGTATATGGATTTAGAGGATTCACCTCTGCAGAACATAATTCAAAACTATGTATCCAAATCAAGGGCCCAACACCCTTGTGTGCTTCAGCTCTTACCTAGTTTTCACCTTCCATTCTTATAAATATCCCAGTTGCCCAATCCCCGTATTCATCCAGCAGAATGACTCCTAAGCCAAATCGAACCTGATATGACCCTGAAGCAGACTCTGTTCCCTCAATCTATTTTCACATAACAGCAGGTCCTGAGTTGATCTTGCCATACAGGTATGTAGGGAATCCTCCAGCTGCTGAGAAGCTCAAAGGTAGATGCAGAAATGATCCCTGGAGCCAATGTAGGCAGCTAGGTAGGACCTGTGAGGTGTAAAGTCATCTTCCATGGCCAACAACCCAGTGAGGATGAAGGGATGTGGCTGAATCAGCCTCTCTCTTCTCAATGCAGGGAAGATGGACACAATCAGGCCTGGGTGGGTTGCTGATCCAGGGCTCCTAGTGTATATAGACCTTTATGACTTGTGAAAATGTCACAGGAAGGTGGGGCAGCCTCCCTCTCATGGGACCCTTGGAAACAACTGTTAGGACAACGTGGTTGCCAAGGCAGTGACCTCATTCACTTCCCTGAAGGAAGTGACCTCACCTCACTTCCTTGGTGATGGAACTCTCTGAACGTGGGATCCAGGAGGCGAGGCACACAGAGGCAATTCCAGTCCCAGTGGGCTCCCTTGTTTTTTTCTGTACCAAGGCCAGAGTCATTCTTTCTTGGCACCTGGTGATGTGTGGGTAACCAAATGCCTTGAATGGTCTGAACAGGGGCCTTTCCTGAGAAAGAAGTGTTGGCTCATTGCTGGCTCCTGACAACTACACAGAGATGGCCAAAGAGACCGGAGCTGAGACAGGACCGGCCACTGCTGGGGAACAAATTTTCACCCACCAGGCAGAGGTCAGAGTGGATAGATGCAGACCAAATACAGGGGTGGTTTGTGTGTCTTAGTGGGTGTGTGTTTCAATTTGGCATTTTGTCTCATGTTCTGAGATCATGTAGGAAAAACGTGTTTGTTGTTGTTGTTGTTGTGGTTTGTTGGTTTGAAATGGACTGTTAACTAGTTAGTCTTTCTATAGAGTCAGTGGATCCCACTGGGTTTGTGGTTAAAGAGAGTAGAGAGAAGAATGCAGCCGTGAATGTGTCCTGTCTAGTGGAAATCTTTGCAGGACTCCTCAAGGCCAATTGATGAATGGACTGCTGCTTGTCTTGCAGATGGGAAGCACCTACCAAGATCCCAAGTTCCTGTATTCTTCCAGAATTTTGGCCACTCTCTGAAGGGGTTCGTGTTTTTGTGAACAAGATGGGTACCACCTTCAAGCTCTGTGACAAGGCCATGGACTGGATTGCTGACGGGAATGCCAAGCATCTCAGAAAAGTAAAAATTAGCATGACTGGTAAGGATCTCTCTGGAGAATCCCTGCTTGCATAGATAGCCACCCAAGTTGCATGATTAGGAGCTGTCAGTGCCACAGTGTTCAATTAAAGAAAAGTTTTTCTCCAGGCTTCTTTCCTCCCTATTGTTCTGTTCCCCTGAATGTCAGGGAGGTGTTTGCCTTAGGGCACTCCTTTGGGAATCCTCCAGAAAACAGTTTCAAACGGAAAGGAAGAGGCCCAATCTGTGCCTTTTAGGTAAAGTGCTTTGTAAAGGCTGCATCTGAATCAGACTCTTGGCCCTGTGTGTGGCTGTGAATTACATTCTCAGCACCCCAGGAAACTCAAGAAAAATCCCATGTGTCCATGCACATCTAAAAGGATGAAAAAGAAGTGTAATATTGGATGAAGTCTCTTGCCTTCCTCTGGTCAGGCTCCTGACACCGATGAAGTAAGAACAGGGATCCTCTGGGTCAAATGAGTTGTTGCAAGCCATCCAGTCACTAGCACACAGGTGTTTGGGTGTTTTCATGAGTCCAGTACACATAAAGAATCTACCCCTGGCAGGCAGGAGGCCTCGAATTTGAGAAGCAGAGCAGTGTTAACTACTGGCCCATTTTATCTATCCTGATTCTCAGGAAGGGTGTCCAGGCCACCATGACATTTGGCACATGATGGGCATGAGACCTTACTTTGCACACCATCTTAGACTGCTCCCCCTATGGAAACCCCCAGCCAGAATGTTATGATGAGTATCTGTATGGAAGAAGAGGAGGGCCATGTGGGAGTGTTTTTCTTAGAATAGTGGTCTTTTGTGTGGTGGTTGGAAAAGATGAGTGGGTCCACCTCAGCTTGAACTCTGGTGTGATGCCTTTAGAGACTCAGTTCTGGAACTGATCCCAGAGAACTCTTGCCAGGAATCGAGTTGGGATTTTACAAGGCCAGGCATTAGAGGAGCCCTTGGAAACTGAGATCTAGGCCGAGGGTGGCTTCCTCCACAGCACTGGGAATCTCAGCCAGGATTTCACATGATTTTGCTGTTAAAGCCTTTTCAGCTATAGTTGAGAGCCAAAACTCACATGAACCTCATATTTTAGACCCCCAATGGGCCTGGATTCCTGTGACCTTTCTCCACTCCGTGAAAAGCCTTGCCTGCATGCGATCTCCAGAGCTTTTACTGAAAGGAAATTCCTCAACACTTAATTTCTCGTGAATGAATCAAAACCCACAGTGCCAAATTCTTCATTCTTGAGATATGGCTAGGCCAATAACGTGAAGGTTTTGAGAATCCCATGACCAGAAATCCCTGGAGAACCTTTAGATCTCCAGTTGCTCATCATGACTGAACCCGCCATTGCCGTTTTTGACTGAGTGGAATTCATGACCATGGTGAAGAACAGAGATGTCAGTGAGTAGGAGCCAGCAGGGAACTGGGTCTGGAGCAATGGAGTGCAGGTGTGTGACCAACATCTGTGGTGAGCCCCTGTGGTTCTGTCATTGGTATGCAAATGACATGTGACTGACAAGGTGCAGCCAGCAGACCCTAAAATGTAAAGGCATGTTGTTGTGGGGAGAGGATCTGGTGCGATGCTCAGAATCAAGTTGCTACGCTCAAGTGGGAAAGATATATGGGGTAGCAGCCCAGTTTGTGTTTTTTCCGTCAGACCCTGACTCACCCCACGTGACAGAGCTCCCTCCAGCACTGTGACCCGGTTGACCTTTATGTATTTCAAAAACAAACACCAAATTTCCAGGGAAGCTGCAAGAAATGCCATTAAAACTGGACTGTGAGCCAAAGGCTTCACAATCCCCCCAAGGGGGACACTCATACCCCAATGGCCACAGTTACCTACAAAGAGAGGATTCAGCTCTGCTGCCTCCTGTTCCTATTGGGAAATAGGAAACCATGTCCTCCTGTTCACATAGCCTGAGACCAAGCTTTCCTGGTCTCACTGCAAAGGAAGCTAAAGCACAAAGCTATATTTCTAGTGCACAAATGTCAGAGGCAGATAGTCAAGAAATCATTAGGCCAGCAAAGTTCCATGTTTGTGGAATGTTCACCCTGTCCCCTACCATTGGGATCTCTTGTGCCACACCCAAGTTTGTGAGCTCCTCAGAATTTCCAATTCCAGATATGTATTCACAGGTTTTGTTCCTCTTCTCCTCTCATTGTGTCTTATTTGGGGTGATAGTAATGTCAAGGCATTGTGGTGGATGACAGTGGAAGATTGTTATGTGACACGTGTTCGCATGTATCTTAGACTCGTTTTTCATTTTGCCCTTTGAAATATTGAATCTCTGTGTCAATACTTATACTACCTTGATTCTTTAATGTCCATCTGGGTGGATTTATAATCAACTTTTCACAAGATATTTCTCAGAAATATACATTTTCTTGACATATATATTCATTTCTGAATTCTCAAAATGAACTTCAGTGAATATTGAGTACTAACCCTAATATTTCGTCAGTAAGTGACCCAGTTTAACATCAATGAAAGTCTATCCATATGGGACGTGATGTGTGTTTTGAAGTAAATGGTCATTCAAAATTGTTAAATTCCTATTTCTTCGTATCATAGGATGTATCATTTCATCCAATATTCACAAATTGACATGCATATGATTCACTTACATTCATTCCCTGTATCAGAACCCATGTATTTCTCCATGTTGCTTTACTTGCTTTTTCATGAGATTTCTTTTATAAAACATTACTTTTGAATTCCATCATCATTTTCGAAGCAAAACTCACAGTTTGGTGTAATTAGTAACCCTAATATTACCACTAGACGTACACCTACTTGGATTGAATGTTTATCTGAATACCAGATTTCATGTATTTTTTAAAATATCAATTCAATCCATTATTTAAAATAGTAACCAGTTATATTTTTTATTCACCGTATGGTCTATTCATGCATCATCTCTATATACGTAAACCCAGGGTGCACCTATTTTTATCCCCAAACTCTAAATGACAGGGTTTGAAAACATGCTCCCAGAAATGCTGGAAGAAATACTCCTCCCTGTATTCCTTTCATCACATCATCTTCTGGACACCAAATGCAAAACTCACACTCACCTTATGATTCTTCCAAAGCCTGATTTTAATGAGAGCATGGATTACTAAAATCATCTAAGTCCGCTTTGCCTATTGTTTTCAATATTCAATCCTATGGTGAGCGTACACTTGTTTCTTCCTAGGGTAGTGTATTCAACCACCCCCCTGTTGAAAATATCCCTGATCTTATCACTCATTTTGTACTTTGCCCGATCTCCTAACATCCCAATTGATATCTATTTCCCCAAGTGCCTTGTTGTGACTCACTCTTCATGTGTGCTGACATTCCCATTTACACTCTAATAGAAATTCATTCGATTGCAAAAAGGGCCTTTTGCCCAAATCCTAAACTCACTCTTCTTCCTTACCCTACACTGGAATCCTGTCTACTATCTCAATATCACTGGAAGTTCTCTTTCACATTCAGTGGTCCCAGGTACAAGATCTTATGCCATTGTATATGGATTTAGAGGATTCACCTCTGCAGAACATAATTCAAAACTATGTATCCAAATCAAGGGCCCAACACCCTTGTGTGCTTCAGCTCTTACCTAGTTTTCACCTTCCATTCTTATAAATATCCCAGTTGCCCAATCCCCGTATTCATCCAGCAGAATGACTCCTAAGCCAAATCGAACCTGATATGACCCTGAAGCAGACTCTGTTCCCTCAATCTATTTTCACATAACAGCAGGTCCTGAGTTGATCTTGCCATACAGGTATGTAGGGAATCCTCCAGCTGCTGAGAAGCTCAAAGGTAGATGCAGAAATGATCCCTGGAGCCAATGTAGGCAGCTAGGTAGGACCTGTGAGGTGTAAAGTCATCTTCCATGGCCAACAACCCAGTGAGGATGAAGGGATGTGGCTGAATCAGCCTCTCTCTTCTCAATGCAGGGAAGATGGACACAATCAGGCCTGGGTGGGTTGCTGATCCCGGGCTCCTAGTGTATATAGACCTTTATGACTTGTGAAAATGTCACAGGAAGGTGGGGCAGCCTCCCTCTCATGGGACCCTTGGAAACAACTGTTAGGACAACGTGGTTGCCAAGGCAGTGACCTCATTCACTTCCCTGAAGGAAGTGACCTCACCTCACTTCCTTGGTGATGGAACTCTCTGAACGTGGGATCCAGGAGGCGAGGCACCCAGAGGCAATTCCAGTCCCAGTGGGCTCCGTTGTTTTTTTCTGTACCAAGGCCAGAGTCATTCTTTCTTGGCACCTGGTGATGTGTGGGTAAACAAATGACTTGAATGGTCTGAACAGGGGCCTTTCCTGAGAAAGAAGTGTTGGCTCATTGCTGGCTCCTGACAACTACACAGAGATGGCCAAGGAGACCGGAGCTGAGACAGGACCGGCCACTGCTGGGGAACAAATTTTCACCCACCAGTCAGAGGTCAGAGTGGATAGATGCAGACCAAATACAGGGGTGGTTTGTGTGTCTTAGTGGGTGTGTGTTTCAATTTGGCATTTTGTCTCATGTTCTGAGATCATGTAGGAAAAACGTGTTTGTTGTTGTTGTTGTTGTGGTTTGTTGGTTTGAAATGGACTGTTAACTAGTTAGTCTTTCTATAGAGTCAGTGGATCCCACTGGGTTTGTGGTTAAAGAGAGTAGAGAGAAGAATGCAGCCGTGAATGTGTCCTGTCTAGTGGAAATCTTTGCAGGACTCCTCAAGGCCAATTGATGAATGGACTGCTGCTTGTCTTGCAGATGGGAAGCACCTACCAAGATCCCAAGTTCCTGTATTCTTCCAGAATTTTGGCCACTCTCTGAAGGGGTTCGTGTTTTTGTGAACAAGATGGGTACCACCTTCAAGCTCTGTGACAAGGCCATGGACTGGATTGCTGACGGGAATGCCAAGCATCTCAGAAAAGTAAAAATTAGCATGACTGGTAAGGATCTCTCTGGAGAATCCCTGCTTGCATAGATAGCCACCCAAGTTGCATGATTAGGAGCTGTCAGTGCCACAGTGTTCAATTAAAGAAAAGTTTTTCTCCAGGCTTCTTTCCTCCCTATTGTTCTGTTCCCCTGAATGTCAGGGAGGTGTTTGCCTTAGGGCACTCCTTTGGGAATCCTCCAGAAAACAGTTTCAAACGGAAAGGAAGAGGCCCAATCTGTGCCTTTTAGGTAAAGTGCTTTGTAAAGGCTGCATCTGAATCAGACTCTTGGCCCTGTGTGTGGCTGTGAATTACATTCTCAGCACCCCAGGAAACTCAAGAAAAATCCCATGTGTCCATGCACATCTAAAAGGATGAAAAAGAAGTGTAATATTGGATGAAGTCTCTTGCCTTCCTCTGGTCAGGCTCCTGACACCGATGAAGTAAGAACAGGGATCCTCTGGGTCAAATGAGTTGTTGCAAGCCATCCAGTAACTAGCACACAGGTGTTTGGGTGTTTTCATGAGTCCAGTACACATAAAGAATCTACCCCTGGCAGGCAGGAGGCCTGGAATTTGAGAAGCAGAGCAGTATTAACTACAGGCCCATTTTATCTATCCTGATTCTCAGGAAGGGTGTCCAGGCCACCATGACATTTGGCACATGATGGGCATGAGACCTTACTTTGCACACCATCTTAGACTGCTCCCCCTATGGAAACCCCCAGCCAGAATGTTATGATGAGTATCTGTATGGAAGAAGAGGAGGGCCATGTGGGAGTGTTTTTCTTAGAATAGTGGTCTTTTGTGTGGTGGTTGGAAAAGATGAGTGGGTCCACCTCAGCTTGAACTCTGGTGTGATGCCTTTAGAGACTCAGTTCTGGAACTGATCCCAGAGAACTCTTGCCATGAATCGAGTTGGGATTTTACAAGGCCAGGCATTAGAGGAGCCCTTGGAAACTGAGATCTAGGCCGAGGGTGGCTTCCTCCACAGCACTGGGAATCTCAGCCAGGATTTCACATGATTTTGCTGTTAAAGCCTTTTCAGCTATAGTTGAGAGCCAAAACTCACATGAACCTCATATTTTAGACCCCCAATGGGCCTGGATTCCTGTGACCTTTCTCCACTCCGTGAAAAGCCTTGCCTGCATGCGATCTCCAGAGCTTTTACTGAAAGGAGATTCCTCAACACTTAATTTCTCGTGAATGAATCAAAACCCACAGTGCCAAATTCTTCATTCTTGAGATATGGCTAGGCCAATAACGTGAAGGTTTTGAGAATCCCATGACCAGAAATCCCTGGAGAACCTTTAGATCTCCAGTTGCTCATCATGACTGAACCCGCCATTGCCGTTTTTGACTGAGTGGAATTCATGACCATGGTGAAGAACAGAGATGTCAGTGAGTAGGAGCCAGCAGGGAACTGGGTCTGGAGCAATGGAGTGCAGGTGTGTGACCAACATCTGTGGTGAGCCCCTGTGGTTCTGTCATTGGTATGCAAATGACATGTGACTGACAAGGTGCAGCCAGCAGACCCTAAAATGTAAAGGCATGTTGTTGTGGGGAGAGGATCTGGTGCGATGCTCAGAATCAAGTTGCTACGCTCAAGTGGGAAAGATATATGGGGTAGCAGCCCAGTTTGTGTTTTTTCCGTCAGACCCTGACTCACCCCACGTGACAGAGCTCCCTCCAGCACTGTGACCCGGTTGACCTTTATGTATTTCAAAAACAAACACCAAATTTCCAGGGAAGCTGCAAGAAATGCCATTAAAACTGGACTGTGAGCCAAAGGCTTCACAATCCCCCCAAGGGGGACACTCATACCCCAATGGCCACAGTTACCTACAAAGAGAGGATTCAGCTCTGCTGCCTCCTGTTCCTATTGGGAAATAGGAAACCATGTCCTCCTGTTCACATAGACTGAGACCAAGCTTTCCTGGTCTCACTGCAAAGGAAGCTAAAGCACAAAGCTATATTTCTAGTGCACAAATGTCAGAGGCAGATAGTCAAGAAATCATTAGGCCAGCAAAGTTCCATGTTTGTGGAATGTTCACCCTGTCCCCTACCATTGGGATCTCTTGTGCCACACCCAAGTTTGTGAGCTCCTCAGAATTTCCAATTCCAGATATGTATTCACAGATTTTGTTCCTCTTCTCCTCTCATTGTGTCTTATTTGGGGTGATAGTAATGTCAAGGCATTGTGGTGGATGACAGTGGAAGATTGTTATGTGGCACGTGTTCGCATATATCTTAGACTCGTTTTTCATTTTGCCCTTTGAAATATTGAATCTCTGTGTCAATACTTATACTACCTTGATTCTTTAATGTCCATCTGGGTGGATTTATAATCAACTTTTCACAAGATATTTCTCAGAAATATACATTTTCTTGACATATATATTCATTTCTGAATTCTCAAAATGAACTTCAGTGAATATTGAGTACTAACCCTAATATTTCGTCAGTAAGTGACCCAGTTTAACATCAATGAAAGTCTATTCATACGGGACGTGATGTGTGTTTTGAAGTAAATGGTCATTCAAAATTGTTAAATTCCTATTTCTTCGTATCATAGGATGTATCATTTCATCCAATATTCACAAATTGACATGCATATGATTCACTTACATTCATTCCCTGTATCAGAACCCATGTATTTCTCCATGTTGCTTTACTTGCTTTTTCATGAGATTTCTTTTATAAAACATTACTTTTGAATTCCATCATCATTTTCGAAGCAAAACTCACAGTTTGGTGTAATTAGTAACCCTAATATTACCACTAGACGTACACCTACTTGGATTGAATGTTTATCTGAATACCAGATTTCATGTATTTTTTAAAATATCAATTCAATCCATTATTTAAAATAGTAACCAGTTATATTTTTTATTCACCGTATGGTCTATTCATGCATCATCTCTATATACGTAAACCCAGGGTGCACCTATTTTTATCCCCAAACTCTAAATGACAGGGTTTGAAAACATGCTCCCAGAAATGCTGGAAGAAATACTCCTCCCTGTATTCCTTTCATCACATCATCTTCTGGACACCAAATGCAAAACTCACACTCACCTTATGATTCTTCCAAAGCCTGATTTTAATGAGAGCATGGATTACTAAAATCATCTAAGTCCGCTTTGCCTATTGTTTTCAATATTCAATCCTATGGTGAGCGTACACTTGTTTCTTCCTAGGGTAGTGTATTCAACCACCCCCCTGTTGAAAATATCCCTGATCTTATCACTCATTTTGTACTTTGCCCGATCTCCTAACATCCCAATTGATATCTATTTCCCCAAGTGCCTTGTTGTGACTCACTCTTCATGTGTGCTGACATTCCCATTTACACTCTAATAGAAATTCATTCGATTGCAAAAAGGGCCTTTTGCCCAAATCCTAAACTCACTCTTCTTCCTTACCCTACACTGGAATCCTGTCTACTATCTCAATATCACTGGAAGTTCTCTTTCACATTCAGTGGTCCCAGGTACAAGATCTTATGCCATTGTATATGGATTTAGAGGATTCACCTCTGCAGAACATAATTCAAAACTATGTATCCAAATCAAGGGCCCAACACCCTTGTGTGCTTCAGTTCTTACCTAGTTTTCACCTTCCATTCTTATAAATATCCCAGTTGCCCAATCCCCGTATTCATCCAGCAGAATGACTCCTAAGCCAAATCGAACCTGATATGACCCTGAAGCAGACTCTGTTCCCTCAATCTATTTTCACATAACAGCAGGTCCTGAGTTGATCTTGCCATACAGGTATGTAGGGAATCCTCCAGCTGCTGAGAAGCTCAAAGGTAGATGCAGAAATGATCCCTGGAGCCAATGTAGGCAGCTAGGTAGGACCTGTGAGGTGTAAAGTCATCTTCCATGGCCAACAACCCAGTGAGGATGAAGGGATGTGGCTGAATCAGCCTCTCTCTTCTCAATGCAGGGAAGATGGACACAATCAGGCCTGGGTGGGTTGCTGATCCCGGGCTCCTAGTGTATATAGACCTTTATGACTTGTGAAAATGTCACAGGAAGGTGGGGCAGCCTCCCTCTCATGGGACCCTTGGAAACAACTGTTAGGACAACGTGGTTGCCAAGGCAGTGACCTCATTCACTTCCCTGAAGGAAGTGACCTCACCTCACTTCCTTGGTGATGGAACTCTCTGAACGTGGGATCCAGGAGGCGAGGCACCCAGAGGCAATTCCAGTCCCAGTGGGCTCCCTTGTTTTTTTCTGTACCAAGGCCAGAGTCATTCTTTCTTGGCACCTGGTGATGTGTGGGTAAACAAATGACTTGAATGGTCTGAACAGGGGCCTTTCCTGAGAAAGAAGTGTTGGCTCATTGCTGGCTCCTGACAACTACACAGAGATGGCCAAGGAGACCGGAGCTGAGACAGGACCGGCCACTGCTGGGGAACAAATTTTCACCCACCAGTCAGAGGTCAGAGTGGATAGATGCAGACCAAATACAGGGGTGGTTTGTGTGTCTTAGTGGGTGTGTGTTTCAATTTGGCATTTTGTCTCATGTTCTGAGATCATGTAGGAAAAACGTGTTTGTTGTTGTTGTTGTTGTGGTTTGTTGGTTTGAAATGGACTGTTAACTAGTTAGTCTTTCTATAGAGTCAGTGGATCCCACTGGGTTTGTGGTTAAAGAGAGTAGAGAGAAGAATGCAGCCGTGAATGTGTCCTGTCTAGTGGAAATCTTTGCAGGACTCCTCAAGGCCAATTGATGAATGGACTGCTGCTTGTCTTGCAGATGGGAAGCACCTACCAAGATCCCAAGTTCCTGTATTCTTCCAGAATTTTGGCCACTCTCTGAAGGGGTTCGTGTTTTTGTGAACAAGATGGGTACCACCTTCAAGCTCTGTGACAAGGCCATGGACTGGATTGCTGACGGGAATGCCAAGTATCTCAGAAAAGTAAAAATTAGCATGACTGGTAAGGATCTCTCTGGAGAATCCCTGCTTGCATAGATAGCCACCCAAGTTGCATGATTAGGAGCTGTCAGTGCCACAGTGTTCAATTAAAGAAAAGTTTTTCTCCAGGCTTCTTTCCTCCCTATTGTTCTGTTCCCCTGAATGTCAGGGAGGTGTTTGCCTTAGGGCACTCCTTTGGGAATCCTCCAGAAAACAGTTTCAAACGGAAAGGAAGAGACCCAATCTGTGCCTTTTAGGTAAAGTGCTTTGTAAAGGCTGCATCTGAATCAGACTCTTGGCCCTGTGTGTGGCTGTGAATTACATTCTCAGCACCCCAGGAAACTCAAGAAAAATCCCATGTGTCCATGCACATCTAAAAGGATGAAAAAGAAGTGTAATATTGGATGAAGTCTCTTGCCTTCCTCTGGTCAGGCTCCTGACACCGATGAAGTAAGAACAGGGATCCTCTGGGTCAAATGAGTTGTTGCAAGCCATCCAGTCACTAGCACACAGGTGTTTGGGTGTTTTCATGAGTCCAGTACACATAAAGAATCTACCCCTGGCAGGCAGGAGGCCTGGAATTTGAGAAGCAGAGCAGTATTAACTACAGGCCCATTTTATCTATCCTGATTCTCAGGAAGGGTGTCCAGGCCACCATGACATTTGGCACATGATGGGCATGAGACCTTACTTTGCACACCATCTTAGACTGCTCCCCCTATGGAAACCCCCAGCCAGAATGTTATGATGAGTATCTGTATGGAAGAAGAGGAGGGCCATGTGGGAGTGTTTTTCTTAGAATAGTGGTCTTTTGTGTGGTGGTTGGAAAAGATGAGTGGGTCCACCTCAGCTTGAACTCTGGTGTGATGCCTTTAGAGACTCAGTTCTGGAACTGATCCCAGAGAACCCTTGCCATGAATCGAGTTGGGATTTTACAAGGCCAGGCATTAGAGGAGCCCTTGGAAACTGAGATCTAGGCCGAGGGTGGCTTCCTCCACAGCACTGGGAATCTCAGCCAGGATTTCACATGATTTTGCTGTTAAAGCCTTTTCAGCTATAGTTGAGAGCCAAAACTCACATGAACCTCATATTTTAGACCCCCAATGGGCCTGGATTCCTGTGACCTTTCTCCACTCCGTGAAAAGCCTTGCCTGCATGCGATCTCCAGAGCTTTTACTGAAAGGAGATTCCTCAACCCTTAATGGGTCGTGAATGAATCAAAACCCACAGTGCCAACTTCTTCATTCTTGAGATATGGCTAGGCCAATAACGTGTAGGTTTTGAGAATCCCATGACCAGAAATCCCTGGAGAACCTTTAGATCTCCTGTTGCTCATCATGATTGAACCCGCCATTGCCGTTTTTGACTGAGTGGAATTCATGACCATGGTGAAGAACAGAGATGTCAGTGAGTAGGAGCCAGCAGGGAACTGGGTCTGGAGCAATGGAGTGCAGGTGTGTGACCAACATCTGTGGTGAGCCCCTGTGGTTCTGTCATTGGTATGCAAATGACATGTGACTGACAAGGTGCAGCCAGCAGACCCTAAAATGTAAAGGCATGTTGTTGTGGGGAGAGGATCTGGTGCGATGCTCAGAATCAAGTTGCTACGCTCAAGTGGGAAAGATATATGGGGTAGCAGCCCAGTTTGTGTTTTTTCCGTCAGACCCTGACTCACCCCACGTGACAGAGCTCCCTCCAGCACTGTGACCCGGTTGACCTTTATGTATTTCAAAAACAAACACCAAATTTCCAGGGAAGCTGCAAGAAATGCCATTAAAACTGGACTGTGAGCCAAAGGCTTCACAATCCCCCCAAGGGGGACACTCATACCCCAATGGCCACAGTTACCTACAAAGAGAGGATTCAGCTCTGCTGCCTCCTGTTCCTATTGGGAAATAGGAAACCATGTCCTCCTGTTCACATAGCCTGAGACCAAGCTTTCCTGGTCTCACTGCAAAGGAAGCTAAAGCACAAAGCTATATTTCTAGTGCACAAATGTCAGAGGCAGATAGTCAAGAAATCATTAGGCCAGCAAAGTTCCATGTTTGTGGAATGTTCACCCTGTCCCCTACCATTGGGATCTCTTGTGCCACACCCAAGTTTGTGAGCTCCTCAGAATTTCCAATTCCAGATATGTATTCACAGGTTTTGTTCCTCTTCTCCTCTCATTGTGTCTTATTTGGGGTGATAGTAATGTCAAGGCATTGTGGTGGATGACAGTGGAAGATTGTTATGTGACACGTGTTCACATGTATCTTAGACTCGTTTTTCATTTTGCCCTTTGAAATATTGAATCTCTGTGTCAATACTTATACTACCTTGATTCTTTAATGTCCATCTGGGTGGATTTATAATCAACTTTTCACAAGATATTTCTCAGAAATATACATTTTCTTGACATATATATTCATTTCTGAATTCTCAAAATGAACTTCAGTGAATATTGAGTACTAACCCTAATATTTCGTCAGTAAGTGACCCAGTTTAACATCAATGAAAGTCTATCCATATGGGACGTGATGTGTGTTTTGAAGTAAATGGTCATTCAAAATTGTTAAATTCCTATTTCTTCGTATCATAGGATGTATCATTTCATCCAATATTCACAAATTGACATGCATATGATTCACTTACATTCATTCCCTGTATCAGAACCCATGTATTTCTCCATGTTGCTTTACTTGCTTTTTCATGAGATTTCTTTTATAAAACATTACTTTTGAATTCCATCATCATTTTCGAAGCAAAACTCACAGTTTGGTGTAATTAGTAACCCTAATATTACCACTAGACGTACACCTACTTGGATTGAATGTTTATCTGAATACCAGATTTCATGTATTTTTTAAAATATCAATTCAATCCATTATTTAAAATTGTAACCAGTTATATTTTTTATTCACCGTATGGTCTATTCATGCATCATCTCTATATACGTAAACCCAGGGTGCACCTATTTTTATCCCCAAACTCTAAATGACAGGGTTTGAAAACATGCTCCCAGAAATGCTGGAAGAAATACACATGTCACCTCCTCCCTGTATTCCTTTCATCACATCATCTTCTGGACACCAAATGCAAAACTCACACTCACCTTATGATTCTTCCAAAGCCTGATTTTAATGAGAGCATGGATTACTAAAATCATCTAAGTCCGCTTTGCCTATTGTTTTCAATATTCAATCCTATGGTGAGCGTACACTTGTTTCTTCCTAGGGTAGTGTATTCAACCACCCCCCTGTTGAAAATATCCCTGATCTTATCACTCATTTTGTACTTTGCCCGATCTCCTAACATCCCAATTGATATCTATTTCCCCAAGTGCCTTGTTGTGACTCACTCTTCATGTGTGCTGACATTCCCATTTACACTCTAATAGAAATTCATTTGATTGCAAAAAGGGCCTTTTGCCCAAATCCTAAACTCACTCTTCTTCCTTACCCTACACTGGAATCCTGTCTACTATCTCAATATCACTGGAAGTTCTCTTTCACATTCAGTGGTCCCAGGTACAATGTCTTATGCCATTGTATATGGATTTAGAGGATTCACCTCTGCAGAACATAATTCAAAACTATGTATCCAAATCAAGGGCCCAACACCCTTGTGTGCTTCAGCTCTTACCTAGTTTTCACCTTCCATTCTTATAAATATCCCAGTTGCCCAATCCCCGTATTCATCCAGCAGAATGACTCCTAAGCCAAATCGAACCTGATATGACCCTGAAGCAGACTCTGTTCCCTCAATCTATTTTCACATAACAGCAGGTCCTGAGTTGATCTTGCCATACAGGTATGTAGGGAATCCTCCAGCTGCTGAGAAGCTCAAAGGTAGATGCAGAAATGATCCCTGGAGCCAATGTAGGCAGCTAGGTAGGACCTGTGAGGTGTAAAGTCATCTTCCATGGCCAACAACCCAGTGAGGATGAAGGGATGTGGCTGAATCAGCCTCTCTCTTCTCAATGCAGGGAAGATGGACACAATCAGGCCTGGGTGGGTTGCTGATCCCGGGCTCCTAGTGTATATAGACCTTTATGACTTGTGAAAATGTCACAGGAAGGTGGGGCAGCCTCCCTCTCATAGGACCCTTGGAAACAAGTGTTAGGACAACGTGGTTGCCAAGGCAGTGACCTCATTCACTTCCCTGAAGGAAGTGACCTCACCTCACTTCCTTGGTGATGGAACCCTCTGAACGTGGGATCCAGGAGGCGAGGCACCCAGAGGCAATTCCAGTCCCAGTGGGCTCCCTTGTTTTTTTTCTGTACCAAGGCCAGAGTCATTCTTTCTTGGCACCTGGTGATGTGTGGGTAACCAAATGCCTTGAATGGTCTGAACAGGGGCCTTTCCTGAGAAAGAAGTGTTGGCTCATTATAACTACACAGAGAAGGCCAAGGAGACCAGAGCTGAGACAGGACCGGCCACTGCTGGGGAACAAATTTTCACCCACCAGTCAGAGGTCAGAGTGGATAGATGCAGACCAAATACAGGGGTGGTTTGTGTGTCTTAGTGGGTGTGTGTTTCAATTTGGCATTTTGTCTCCTGTTCTGAGGTCATGTAGGAAAAACGTGTTTGTTGTTGTTGTTGTTGTGGTTTGTTGGTTTGAAATGGACTGTTAACTAGTGAGTCTTTCTATAGAGTCAGTGGATCCCACTGGGTTTGTGGTTACAGAGAGTAGAGAGAAGAATGCAGCCGTGAATGTGTCCTGTCTAGTGGAAATCTTTGCAGGACTCCTCAAGGCCAATTGATGAATGGACTGCTGCTTGTCTTGCAGATGGGGAGCACCTACCAAGATCCCAAGTTCCTGTATTCTTCCAGAATTTTGGCCACTCTCTGAAGGGGTTCGTGTTTTTGTGAACAAGATGGGTACCACCTTCAAGCTCTGTGACAAGGCCATGGACTGGATTGCTGACGGGAATGCCAAGCATCTCAGAAAAGTAAAAATTAGCATGACTGGTAAGGATCTCTCTGGAGAATCCCTGCTTGCATAGATAGCCACCCAAGTTGCATGATTAGGAGCTGTCAGTGCCACAGTGTTCAATTAAAGAAAAGTTTTTCTCCAGGCTTCTTTCCTCCCTATTGTTCTGTTCCCCTGAATGTCAGGGAGGTGTTTGCCTTAGGGCACTCCTTTGGGAATCCTCCAGAAAACAGTTTCAAACGGAAAGGAAGAGGCCCAATCTGTGCCTTTTAGGTAAAGTGCTTTGTAAAGGCTACATCTGAATCAGACTCTTGGCCCTGTGTGTGGCTGTGAATTACATTCTCAGCACCCCAGGAAACTCAAGAAAAATCCCATGTGTCCATGCACATCTAAAAGGATGAAAAAGAAGTGTAATATTGGATGAAGTCTCTTGCCTTCCTCTGGTCAGGCTCCTGACACCGATGAAGTAAGAACAGTGATCCTCTGGGTCAAATGAGTTGTTGCAAGCCATCCAGTAACTAGCACACAGGTGTTTGGGTGTTTTCATGAGTCCAGTACACATAAAGAATCTACCCCTGGCAGGCAGGAGGCCTCGAATTTGAGAAGCAGAGCAGTGTTAACTACAGGCCCATTTTATCTATCCTGATTCTCAGGAAGGGTGTCCAGGCCACCATGACATTTGGCACATGATGGGCATGAGACCTTACTTTGCACACCATCTTAGACTGCTCCCCCTATGGAAACCCCCAGCCAGAATGTTATGATGAGTATCTGTATGGAAGAAGAGGAGGGCCATGTGGGAGTGTTTTTCTTAGAATAGTGGTCTTTTGTGTGGTGGTTGGAAAAGATGAGTGGGTCCACCTCAGCTTGAACTCTGGTGTGATGCCTTTAGAGACTCAGTTCTGGAACTGATCCCAGAGAACTCTTGCCATGAATCGAGTTGGGATTTTACAAGGCCACGCATTAGAGGAGCCCTTGGAAACTGAGATCTAGGCCGAGGGTGGCTTCCTCCACAGCACTGGGAATCTCAGCCAGGATTTCACATGATTTTGCTGTTAAAGCCTTTTCAGCTATAGTTGAGAGCCAAAACTCACATGAACCTCATATTTTAGACCCCCAATGGGCCTGGATTCCTGTGACCTTTCTCCACTCGGTGAAAAGCCTTGCCTGCATGTGATCTCCAGAGCTTTTACTGAAAGGAGATTCCTCAACACTTAATTTCTCGTGAATGAATCAAAACCCACAGTGCCAAATTCTTCATTCTTGAGATATGGCTAGGCCAATAACGTGAAGGTTTTGAGAATCCCATGACCAGAAATCCCTGGAGAACCTTTAGATCTCCTGTTGCTCATCATGACTGAACCCGCCATTGCCGTTTTTGACTGAGTGGAATTCATGACCATGGTGAAGAACAGAGATGTCAGTGAGTAGGAGCCAGCAGGGAACTGGGTCTGGAGCAATGGAGTGCAGGTGTGTGACCAACATCTGTGGTGAGCCCCTGTGGTTCCTTCATTGGTATCCAAATGACATGTGACTGACAAGGTGCAGCCAGCAGACCCTAAAATGTAAAGGCATGTTGTTGTGGGGAGAGGATCTGGTGCGATGCTCAGAATCAAGTTGCTACGCTCAAGTGGGAAAGATATATGGGGTAGCAGCCCAGTTTGTGTTTTTTCCGTCAGACCCTGACTCACCCCACGTGACAGAGCTCCCTCCAGCACTGTGACCCGGTTGACCTTTATGTATTTCAAAAACAAACACCAAATTTCCAGGGAAGCTGCAAGAAATGCCATTAAAACTGGACTGTGAGCCAAAGGCTTCACAATCCCCCCAAGGGGGACACTCATACCCCAATGGCCACAGTTACCTACAAAGAGAGGATTCAGCTCTGCTGCCTCCTGTTCCTATTGGGAAATAGGAAACCATGTCCTCCTGTTCACATAGCCTGAGACCAAGCTTTCCTGGTCTCACTGCAAAGGAAGCTAAAGCACAAAGCTATATTTCTAGTGCACAAATGTCAGAGGCAGATAGTCAAGAAATCATTAGGCCAGCAAAGTTCCATGTTTGTGGAATGTTCACCCTGTCCCCTACCATTGGGATCTCTTGTGCCACACCCAAGTTTGTGAGCTCCTCAGAATTTCCAATTCCAGATATGTATTCACAGGTTTTGTTCCTCTTCTCCTCTCATTGTGTCTTATTTGGGGTGATAGTAATGTCAAGGCATTGTGGTGGATGACAGTGGAAGATTGTTATGTGACACGTGTTCGCATGTATCTTAGACTCGTTTTTCATTTTGCCCTTTGAAATATTGAATCTCTGTGTCAATACTTATACTACCTTGATTCTTTAATGTCCATCTGGGTGGATTTATAATCAACTTTTCACAAGATATTTCTCAGAAATATACATTTTCTTGACATATATATTCATTTCTGAATTCTCAAAATGAACTTCAGTGAATATTGAGTACTAACCCTAATATTTCTTCAGTAAGTGACCCAGTTTAACATCAATGAAAGTCTATTCATACGGGACGTGATGTGTGTTTTGAAGTAAATGGTCATTCAAAATTGTTAAATTCCTATTTCTTCGTATCATAGGATGTATCATTTCATCCAATATTCACAAATTGACATGCATATGATTCACTTACATTCATTCCCTGTATCAGAACCCATGTATTTCTCCATGTTGCTTTACTTGCTTTTTCATGAGATTTCTTTTATAAAACATTACTTTTGAATTCCATCATCATTTTCGAAGCAAAACTCACAGTTTGGTGTAATTAGTAACCCTAATATTACCACTAGACGTACACCTACTTGGATTGAATGTTTATCTGAATACCAGATTTCATGTATTTTTTAAAATATCAATTCAATCCATTATTTAAAATAGTAACCAGTTATATTTTTTATTCACCGTATGGTCTATTCATGCATCATCTCTATATACGTAAACCCAGGGTGCACCTATTTTTATCCCCAAACTCTAAATGACAGGGTTTGAAAACATGCTCCCAGAAATGCTGGAAGAAATACACATGTCACCTCCTCCCTGTATTCCTTTCATCACATCATCTTCTGGACACCAAATGCAAAACTCACACTCACCTTATGATTCTCCCAAAGCCTGATTTTAATGAGAGCATGGATTACTAAAATCATCTAAGTCCGCTTTGCCTATTGTTTTCAATATTCAATCCTATGGTGAGCGTACACTTGTTTCTTCCTAGGGTAGTGTATTCAACCACCCCCCTGTTGAAAATATCCCTGATCTTATCACTCATTTAGTACTTTGCCCGATCTCCTAACATCCCAATTGATATCTATTTCCCCAAGTGCCTTGTTGTGACTCACTCTTCATGTGTGCTGACATTCCCATTTACACTCTAATAGAAATTCATTCGATTGCAAAAAGGGCCTTTTGCCCAAATCCTAAACTCACTCTTCTTCCTTACCCTACACTGGAATCCTGTCTACTATCTCAATATCACTGGAAGTTCTCTTTCACATTCAGTGGTCCCAGGTACAAGATCTTATGCCATTGTATATGGATTTAGAGGATTCACCTCTGCAGAACATAATTCAAAACTATGTATCCAAATCAAGGGCCCAACACCCTTGTGTGCTTCAGCTCTTACCTAGTTTTCACCTTCCATTCTTATAAATATCCCAGTTGCCCAATCCCCGTATTCATCCAGCAGAATGACTCCTAAGCCAAATCGAACCTGATATGACCCTGAAGCAGACTCTGTTCCCTCAATCTATTTTCACATAACAGCAGGTCCTGAGTTGATCTTGCCATACAGGTATGTAGGGAATCCTCCAGCTGCTGAGAAGCTCAAAGGTAGATGCAGAAATGATCCCTGGAGCCAATGTAGGCAGCTAGGTAGGACCTGTGAGGTGTAAAGTCATCTTCCATGGCCAACAACCCAGTGAGGATGAAGGGATGTGGCTGAATCAGCCTCTCTCTTCTCAATGCAGGGAAGATGGACACAATCAGGCCTGGGTGGGTTGCTGATCCCGGGCTCCTAGTGTATATAGACCTTTATGACTTGTGAAAATGTCACAGGAAGGTGGGGCAGCCTCCCTCTCATAGGACCCTTGGAAACAACTGTTAGGACAACGTGGTTGCCAAGGCAGTGACCTCATTCACTTCCCTGAAGGAAGTGACCTCACCTCACTTCCTTGGTGATGGAACCCTCTGAACGTGGGATCCAGGAGGCGAGGCACCCAGAGGCAATTCCAGTCCCAGTGGGCTCCCTTGTTTTTTTCTGTACCAAGGCCAGAGTCATTCTTTCTTGGCACCTGGTGATGTGTGGGTAACCAAATGCCTTGAATGGTCTGAACACGGGCCTTTCCTGAGAAAGAAGTGTTGGCTCATTATAACTACACAGAGAAGGCCAAAGAGACCAGAGCTGAGACAGGACCGGCCACTGCTGGGGAACAAATTTTCACCCACCAGTCAGAGGTCAGAGTGGATAGATGCAGACCAAATACAGGGGTGGTTTGTGTGTCTTAGTGGGTGTGTGTTTCAATTTGGCATTTTGTCTCCTGTTCTGAGGTCATGTAGGAAAAACGTGTTTTTTGTTGTTGTTGTTGTGGTTTGTTGGTTTGAAATGGACTGTTAACTAGTGAGTCTTTCTATAGAGTCAGTGGATCCCACTGGGTTTGTGGTTAAAGAGAGTAGAGAGAAGAATGCAGCCGTGAATGTGTCCTGTCTAGTGGAAATCTTTGCAGGACTCCTCAAGGCCAATTGATGAATGGACTGCTGCTTGTCTTGCAGATGGGAAGCACCTACCAAGATCCCAAGTTCCTGTATTCTTCCAGAATTTTGGCCACTCTCTGAAGGGGTTCGTGTTTTTGTGAACAAGATGGGTACCACCTTCAAGCTCTGTGACAAGGCCATGGACTGGATTGCTGACGGGAATGCCAAGCATCTCAGAAAAGTAAAAATTAGCATGACTGGTAAGGATCTCTCTGGAGAATCCCTGCTTGCATAGATAGCCACCCAAGTTGCATGATTAGGAGCTGTCAGTGCCACAGTGTTCAATTAAAGAAAAGTTTTTCTCCAGGCTTCTTTCCTCCCTATTGTTCTGTTCCCCTGAATGTCAGGGAGGTGTTTGCCTTAGGGCACTCCTTTGGGAATCCTCCAGAAAACAGTTTCAAACGGAAAGGAAGAGGCCCAATCTGTGCCTTTTAGGTAAAGTGCTTTGTAAAGGCTGCATCTGAATCAGACTCTTGGCCCTGTGTGTGGCTGTGAATTACATTCTCAGCACCCCAGGAAACTCAAGAAAAATCCCATGTGTCCATGCACATCTAAAAGGATGAAAAAGAAGTGTAATATTGGATGAAGTCTCTTGCCTTCCTCTGGTCAGGCTCCTGACACCGATGAAGTAAGAACAGGGATCCTCTGGGTCAAATGAGTTGTTGCAAGCCATCCAGTCACTAGCACACAGGTGTTTGGGTGTTTTCATGAGTCCAGTACACATAAAGAATCTACCCCTGGCAGGCAGGAGGCCTCGAATTTGAGAAGCAGAGCAGTGTTAACTACAGGCCCATTTTATCTATCCTGATTCTCAGGAAGGGTGTCCAGGCCACCATGACATTTGGCACATGATGGGCATGAGACCTTACTTTGCACACCATCTTAGACTGCTCCCCCTATGGAAACCCCCAGCCAGAATGTTATGATGAGTATCTGTATGGAAGAAGAGGAGGGCCATGTGGGAGTGTTTTTCTTAGAATAGTGGTCTTTTGTGTGGTGGTTGGAAAAGATGAGTGGGTCCACCTCAGCTTGAAATCTGGTGTGATGCCTTTAGAGACTCAGTTCTGGAACTGATCCCAGAGAACCCTTGCCATGAATCGAGTTGGGATTTTACAAGGCCAGGCATTAGAGGAGCCCTTGGAAACTGAGATCTAGGCCGAGGGTGGCTTCCTCCACAGCACTGGGTATCTCAGCCAGGATTTCACATGATTTTGCTGTTAAAGCCTTTTCAGCTATAGTTGAGAGCCAAAACTCACATGAACCTCATATTTGAGACAACCAATGGGCCTGGATTCCTGTGACCTTTCTCCACTCCGTGAAAAGCCTTGCCTGCATGCGATCTCCAGAGCTTTTACTGAAAGGAGATTCCTCAACACTTAATTTCTCGTGAATGAATCAAAACCCATAGTGCCAAATTCTTCATTCTTGACATATGGCTAGGCCAATAACGTGAAGGTTTTGAGAATCCCATGACCAGAAATCCTTGGAGAACCTTTAGATCTCCAGTTGCTCATCATGACTGAACCCGCCATTGCCGTTTTTGACTGAGTGGAATTCATGACCATGGTGAAGAACAGAGATGTCAGTGAGTAGGAGCCTGCAGGGAACTGGGTCTGGAGCAATGGAGTGCAGGTGTGTGACCAACATCTGTGGTGAGCCCCTGTGGTTCTGTCATTGGTATCCAAATGACATGTGACTGACAAGGTGCAGCCAGCAGACCCTAAAATGTAAAGGCATGTTGTTGTGGGGAGAGGATCTGGTGCGATGCTCAGAATCAAGTTGCTACGCTCAAGTGGGAAAGATATATGGGGTAGCAGCCCAGTTTGTGTTTTTTCCGTCAGACCCTGACTCACCCCACGTGACAGAGCTCCCTCCAGCACTGTGACCCGGTTGACCTTTATGTATTTCAAAAACAAACACCAAATTTCCAGGGAAGCTGCAAGAAATGCCATTAAAACTGGACTGTGAGCCAAAGGCTTCACAATCCCCCCAAGGGGGACACTCATACCCCAATGGCCACAGTTACCTACAAAGAGAGGATTCAGCTCTGCTGCCTCCTGTTCCTATTGGGAAATAGGAAACCATGTCCTCCTGTTCACATAGACTGAGACCAAGCTTTCCTGGTCTCACTGCAAAGGAAGCTAAAGCACAAAGCTATATTTCTAGTGCACAAATGTCAGAGGCAGATAGTCAAGGAATCATTAGGCCAGCAAAGTTCCATGTTTGTGGAATGTTCACCCTGTCCCCTACCATTGGGATCTCTTGTGCCACACCCAAGTTTGTGAGCTCCTCAGAATTTCCAATTCCAGATATGTATTCACAGGTTTTGTTCCTCTTCTCCTCTCATTGTGTCTTATTTGGGGTGATAGTAATGTCAAGGCATTGTGGTGGATGACAGTGGAAGATTGTTATGTGGCACGTGTTCGCATATATCTTAGACTCGTTTTTCATTTTGCCCTTTGAAATATTGAATCTTTGTGTCAATACTTATACTACCTTGATTCTTTAATGTCCATCTGGGTGGATTTATAATCAACTTTTCACAAGATATTTCTCAGAAATATACATTTTCTTGACATATATATTCATTTCTGAATTCTCAAAATGAACTTCAGTGAATATTGAGTACTAACCCTAATATTTCGTCAGTAAGTGACCCAGTTTAACATCAATGAAAGTCTATTCATACGGGACGTGATGTGTGTTTTGATGTAAATGGTCATTCAAAATTGTTAAATTCCTATTTCTTCGTATCATAGGATGTATCATTTCATCCAATATTCACAAATTGACATGCATATGATTCACTTACATTCATTCCCTGTATCAGAACCCATGTATTTCTCCATGTTGCTTTACTTGCTTTTTCATGAGATTTCTTTTATAAAACATTACTTTTGAATTCCATCATCATTTTCGAAGCAAAACTCACAGTTTGGTGTAATTAGTAACCCTAATATTACCACTAGACCTACACCTACTTGGATTGAATGTTTATCTGAATACCAGATTTCATGTATTTTTTAAAATATCAATTCAATCCATTATTTAAAATAGTAACCAGTTATATTTTTTATTCACCGTATGGTCTATTCATGCATCATCTCTATATACGTAAACCCAGGGTGCACCTATTTTTATCCCCAAACTCTAATTGACAGGGTTTGAAAACATGCTCCCAGAAATGCTGGAAGAAATACACATGTCACCTCCTCCCTGTATTCCTTTCATCACATCATCTTCTGGACACCAAATGCAAAACTCACACTCACCTTATGATTCTTCCAAAGCCTGATTTTAATGAGAGCATGGATTACTAAAATCATCTAAGTCCGCTTTGCCTATTGTTTTCAATATTCAATCCTATGGTGAGCGTACACTTGTTTCTTCCTAGGGTAGTGTATTCAACCACCCCCCTGTTGAAAATATCCCTGATCTTATCACTCATTTTGTACTTTGCCCGATCTCCTAACATCCCAATTGATATCTATTTCCCCAAGTGCCTTGTTGTGACTCACTCTTCATGTGTGCTGACATTCCCATTTACACTCTAATAGAAATTCATTCGATTGCAAAAAGGGCCTTTTGCCCAAATCCTAAACTCACTCTTCTTCCTTACCCTACACTGGAATCCTGTCTACTATCTCAATATCACTGGAAGTTCTCTTTCACATTCAGTGGTCCCAGGTACAAGATCTTATGCCATTGTATATGGATTTAGAGGATTCACCTCTGCAGAACATAATTCAAAACTATGTATCCAAATCAAGGGCCCAACACCCTTGTGTGCTTCAGCTCTTACCTAGTTTTCACCTTCCATTCTTATAAATATCCCAGTGGCCCAATCCCCGTATTCATCCAGCAGAATGACTCCTAAGCCAAATCAAACCTGATATGACCCTGAAGCAGACTCTGTTCCCTCAATCTATTTTCACATAACAGCAGGTCCTGAGTTGATCTTGCCATACAGGTAT
Source organism: Urocitellus parryii (assembly GCF_045843805.1). Taxonomy (NCBI): domain Eukaryota; kingdom Metazoa; phylum Chordata; class Mammalia; order Rodentia; family Sciuridae; genus Urocitellus; species Urocitellus parryii. The sequence continues at coordinate 14,969,701 of NC_135548.1, forward strand.
GTAGGGAATCCTCCAGCTGCTGAGAAGCTCAAAGGTAGATGCAGAAATGATCCCTGGAGCCAATGTAGGCAGCTAGGTAGGACCTGTGAGGTGTAAAGTCATCTTCCATGGCCAACAACCCAGTGAGGATGAAGGGATGTGGCTGAATCAGCCTCTCTCTTCTCAATGCAGGGAAGATGGACACAATCAGGCCTGGGTGGGTTGCTGATCCAGGGCTCCTAGTGTATATAGACCTTTATGACTTGTGAAAATGTCACAGGAAGGTGGGGCAGCCTCCCTCTCATGGGACCCTTGGAAACAACTGTTAGGACAACGTGGTTGCCAAGGCAGTGACCTCATTCACTTCCCTGAAGGAAGTGACCTCACCTCAATTCCTTGGTGATGGAACTCTCTGAACGTGGGATCCAGGAGGCGAGGCACCCAGAGGCAATTCCAGTCCCAGTGGGCTCCCTTGTTTTTTCTGTACCAAGGCCAGAGTCATTCTTTCTTGGCACCTGGTGATGTGTGGGTAAACAAATGCCTTGAATGGTCTGAACAGGGGCCTTTCCTGAGAAAGAAGTGTTGGCTCATTGCTGGCTCCTGACAACTACAAAGAGATGGCCAAGGAGACCAGAGCTGAGACAGGACCGGCCACTGCTGGGGAACAAATTTTCACCCACCAGTCAGAGGTCAGAGTGGATAGATGCAGACCAAATACAGGGGTGGTTTGTGTGTCTTAGTGGGTGTGTGTTTCAATTTGGCATTTTGTCTCCTGTTCTGAGATCATGTAGGAAAAACGTGTTTGTTGTTGTTGTTGTTGTGGTTTGTTGGTTTGAAATGGACTGTTAACTAGTGAGTCTTTCTATGTCAGTGGATCCCACTGGGTTTGTGGTTAAAGAGAGTAGCGAGAAGAATGCAGCCGTGAATGTGTCCTGTCTAGTGGAAATCTTTGCAGGACTCCTCAAGGCCAATTGATGAATGGACTGCTGCTTGTCTTGCAGATGGGAAGCACCTACCAAGATCCCAAGTTCCTGTATTCTTCCAGAATTTTGGCCACTCTCTGAAGGGGTTCGTGTTTTTGTGAACAAGATGGGTACCACCTTCAAGCTCTGTGACAAGGCCATGGACTGGATTGCTGACGGGAATGCCAAGCATCTCAGAAAAGTAAAAATTAGCATGACTGGTAAGGATCTCTCTGGAGAATCCCTGCTTGCATAGATAGCCACCCAAGTTGCATGATTAGGAGCTGTCAGTGCCACAGTGTTCAATTAAAGAAAAGTTTTTCTCCAGGCTTCTTTCCTCCCTATTGTTCTGTTCCCCTGAATGTCAGGGAGGTGTTTGCCTTAGGGCACTCCTTTGGGAATCCTCCAGAAAACAGTTTCAAACGGAAAGGAAGAGGCCCAATCTGTGCCTTTTAGGTAAAGTGCTTTGTAAAGGCTGCATCTGAATCAGACTCTTGGCCCTGTGTGTGGCTGTGAATTACATTCTCAGCACCCCAGGAAACTCAAGAAAAATCCCATGTGTCCATGCACATCTAAAAGGATGAAAAAGAAGTGTAATATTGGATGAAGTCTCTTGCCTTCCTCTGGTCAGGCTCCTGACACCGATGAAGTAAGAACAGGGATCCTCTGGGTCAAATGAGTTGTTGCAAGCCATCCAGTCACTAGCACACAGGTGTTTGGGTGTTTTCATGAGTCCAGTACACATAAAGAATCTACCCCTGGCAGGCAGGAAGCCTCGAATTTGAGAAGCAGAGCAGTGTTAACTACAGGCCCATTTTATCTATCCTGATTCTCAGGAAGGGTGTCCAGGCCACCATGACATTTGGCACATGATGGGCATGAGACCTTACTTTGCACACCATCTTAGACTGCTCCCCCTATGGAAACCCCCAGCCAGAATGTTATGATGAGTATCTGTATGGAAGAAGAGGAGGGCCATGTGGCAGTGTTTCTCTTAGAATAGTGGTCTGTTGTGTGGTGGTTGGAAAAGATGAGTGGGTCCACCTCAGCTTGAACTCTGGTGTGATGCCATTAGAGACTCAGTTCTGGAACTGATCCCAGAGAACTCTTGCCATGAATCGAGTTGGGATTTTACAAGGCCAGGCATTAGAGGAGCCCTTGGAAACTGAGATCTAGGCCGAGGGTGGCTTCCTCCACAGCACTGGGAATCTCAGCCAGGATTTCACATGATTTTGCTGTTAAAGCCTTTTCAGCTATAGTTGAGAGCCAAAACTCACATGAACCTCATATTTTAGACCCCCAATGGGCCTGGATTCCTGTGACCTTTCTCCACTCCGTGAAAAGCCTTGCCTGCATGCGATCTCCAGAGCTTTTACTGAAAGGAGATTCCTCAACACTTAATTTCTCGTGAATGAATCAAAACCCACAGTGCCAAATTCTTCATTCTTGAGATATGGCTAGGCCAATAATGTGAAGGTTTTGAGAATCCCATGACCAGAAATCCCTGGGGAACCTTTAGATCTCCAGTTGCTCATCATGACTGAACCCGCCATTGCCGTTTTTGACTGAGTGGAATTCATGACCATGGTGAAGAACAGAGATGTCAGTGAGTAGGAGCCTGCAGGGAACTGGGTCTGGAGCAATGGAGTGCAGGTGTGTGACCAATATCTGTGGTGAGCCCCTGTGGTTCTGTCATTGGTATTCAAATGACATGTGACTGACAAGGTGCAGCCAGCAGACCCTAAAATGTAAAGGCATGTTGTTGTGGGGAGAGGATCTGGTGCGATGCTCAGAATCAAGTTGCTACGCTCAAGTGGGAAAGATATATGGGGTAGCAGCCCAGTTTGTGTTTTTTCCGTCAGACCCTGACTCACCCCACGTGACAGAGCTCCCTCCAGCACTGTGACCCGGTTGACCTTTATGTATTTCAAAAACAAACACCAAATTTCCAGGGAAGCTGCAAGAAATGCCATTAAAACTGGACTGTGAGCCAAAGGCTTCACAATCCCCCCAAGGGGGACACTCATACCCCAATGGCCACAGTTACCTACAAAGAGAGGATTCAGCTCTGCTGCCTCCTGTTCCTATTGGGAAATAGGAAACCATGTCCTCCTGTTCACATAGACTGAGACCAAGCTTTCCTGGTCTCACTGCAAAGGAAGCTAAAGCACAAAGCTATATTTCTAGTGCACAAATGTCAGAGGCAGATAGTCAAGAAATCATTAGGCCAGCAAAGTTCCATGTTTGTGGAATGTTCACCCTGTCCCCTACCATTGGGATCTCTTGTGCCACACCCAAGTTTGTGAGCTCCTCAGAATTTCCAATTCCAGATATGTATTCACAGGTTTTGTTCCTCTTCTCCTCTCATTGTGTCTTATTTGGGGTGATAGTAATGTCAAGGCATTGTGGTGGATGACAGTGGAAGATTGTTATGTGGCACGTGTTCGCATATATCTTAGACTCGTTTTTCATTTTGCCCTTTGAAATATTGAATCTCTGTGTCAATACTTATACTACCTTGATTCTTTAATGTCCATCTGGGTGGATTTATAATCAACTTTTCACAAGATATTTCTCAGAAATATACATTTTCTTGACATATATATTCATTTCTGAATTCTCAAAATGAACTTCAGTGAATATTGAGTACTAACCCTAATATTTCGTCAGTAAGTGACCCAGTTTAACATCAATGAAAGTCTATTCATACGGGACGTGATGTGTGTTTTGAAGTAAATGGTCATTCAAAATTGTTAAATTCCTATTTCTTCGTATCATAGGATGTATCATTTCATCCAATATTCACAAATTGACATGCATATGATTCACTTACATTCATTCCCTGTATCAGAACCCATGTATTTCTCCATGTTGCTTTACTTGCTTTTTCATGAGATTTCTTTTATAAAACATTACTTTTGAATTCCATCATCATTTTCGAAGCAAAACTCACAGTTTGGTGTAATTAGTAACCCTAATATTACCACTAGACGTACACCTACTTGGATTGAATGTTTATCTGAATACCAGATTTCATGTATTTTTTAAAATATCAATTCAATCCATTATTTAAAATTGTAACCAGTTATATTTTTTATTCACCGTATGGTCTATTCATGCATCATCTCTATATAGGTAAACCCAGGGTGCACCTATTTTTATCCCCAAACTCTAAATGACAGGGTTTGAAAATATGCTCCCAGAAATGCTGGAAGAAATACTCCTCCCTGTATTCCTTTCATCACATCATCTTCTGGACACCAAATGCAAAACTCACACTCACCTTATGATTCTTCCAAAGCCTGATTTTAATGAGAGCATGGATTACTAAAATCATCTAAGTCCGCTTTGCCTATTGTTTTCAATATTCAATCCTATGGTGAGCGTACACTTGTTTCTTCCTAGGGTAGTGTATTCAACCACCCCCCTGTTGAAAATATCCCTGATCTTATCACTCATTTTGTACTTTGCCCGATCTCCTAACATCCCAATTGATATCTATTTCCCCAAGTGCCTTGTTGTGACTCACTCTTCCTGTGTGCTGACATTCCCATTTACACTCTAATAGAAATTCATTCCATTGCAAAAAGGGCCTTTTGCCCAAATCCTAAACTCACTCTTCTTCCTTACCCTACACTGGAATCCTGTCTACTATCTCAATATCACTGGAAGTTCTCTTTCACATTCAGTGGTCCCAGGTACAAGATCTTATGCCATTGTATATGGATTTAGAGGATTCACCTCTGCAGAACATAATTCAAAACTATGTATCCAAATCAAGGGCCCAACACCCTTGTGTGCTTCAGCTCTTACCTAGTTTTCACCTTCCATTCTTATAAATATCCCAGTTGCCCAATCCCCGTATTCATCCAGCAGAATGACTCCTAAGCCAAATCGAACCTGATATGACCCTGAAGCAGACTCTGTTCCCTCAATCTATTTTCACATAACAGCAGGTCCTGAGTTGATCTTGCCATACAGGTATGTAGGGAATCCTCCAGCTGCTGAGAAGCTCAAAGGTAGATGCAGAAATGATCCCTGGAGCCAATGTAGGCAGCTAGGTAGGACCTGTGAGGTGTAAAGTCATCTTCCATGGCCAACAACCCAGTGAGGATGAAGGGATGTGGCTGAATCAGCCTCTCTCTTCTCAATGCAGGGAAGATGGACACAATCAGGCCTGGGTGGGTTGCTGATCCAGGGCTCCTAGTGTATATAGACCTTTATGACTTGTGAAAATGTCACAGGAAGGTGGGGCAGCCTCCCTCTCATGGGACCCTTGGAAACAAGTGTTAGGACAACATGGTTGCCAAGGCAGTGACCTCATTCACTTCCCTGAAGGAAGTGACCTCACCTCACTTCCTTGGTGATGGAACTCTCTGAACGTGGGATCCAGGAGGCGAGGCACCCAGAGGCAATTCCAGTCCCAGTGGGCTCCCTTGTTTTTTCTGTACCAAGGCCAGAGTCATTCTTTCTTGGCAACTGGTGATGTGTGGGTAGCCAAATGCCTTGAATGGTCTGAACAGGGGCCTTTCCTGAGAAAGAAGTGTTGGCTCATTGCTGGCTCCTTATAACTACACAGAGAAGGCCAAAGAGACCAGAGCTGAGACAGGACCGGCCACTGCTGGGGAACAAATTTTCACCCACCAGTCAGAGGTCAGAGTGGATAGATGCAGACCAAATACAGGGGTGGTTTGTGTGTCTTAGTGGGTGTGTGTTTCAATTTGGCATTTTGTCTCCTGTTCTGAGATCATGTAGGAAAAACGTGTTTGTTGTTGTTGTTGTTGTGGTTTGTTGGTTTGAAATGGACTGTTAACTAGTGAGTCTTTCTATGTCAGTGGATCCCACTGGGTTTGTGGTTAAAGAGAGTAGAGAGAAGAATGCAGCCGTGAATGTGTCCTGTCTAGTGGAAATCTTTGCAGGACTCCTCAAGGCCAATTGATGAATGGACTGCTGCTTGTCTTGCAGATGGGAAGCACCTACCAAGATCCTAAGTTCCTGTATTCTTCCAGAATTTTGGCCACTCTCTGAAGGGGTTCGTGTTTTTGTGAACAAGATGGGTACCACCTTCAAGCTCTGTGACAAGGCCATGGACTGGATTGCTGACGGGAATGCCAAGCATCTCAGAAAAGTAAAAATTAGCATGACTGGTAAGGATCTCTCTGGAGAATCCCTGCTTGCATAGATAGCCACCCAAGTTGCATGATTAGGAGCTGTCAGTGCCACAGTGTTCAATTAAAGAAAAGTTTTTCTCCAGGCTTCTTTCCTCCCTATTGTTCTGTTCCCCTGAATGTCAGGGAGGTGTTTGCCTTAGGGCACTCCTTTGGGAATCCTCCAGAAAACAGTTTCAAACGGAAAGGAAGAGGCCCAATCTGTGCCTTTTAGGTAAAGTGCTTTGTAAAGGCTGCATCTGAATCAGACTCTTGGCCCTGTGTGTGGCTGTGAATTACATTCTCAGCACCCCAGGAAACTCAAGAAAAATCCCATGTGTCCATGCACATCTAAAAGGATGAAAAAGAAGTGTAATATTGGATGAAGTCTCTTGCCTTCCTCTGGTCAGGCTCCTGACACCGATGAAGTAAGAACAGGGATCCTCTGGGTCAAATGAGTTGTTGCAAGCCATCCAGTCACTAGCACACAGGTGTTTGGGTGTTTTCATGAGTCCAGTACACATAAAGAATCTACCCCTGGCAGGCAGGAGGCCTCGAATTTGAGAAGCAGAGCAGTGTTAACTACAGGCCCATTTTATCTATCCTGATTCTCAGGAAGGGTGTCCAGGCCACCATGACATTTGGCACATGATGGGCATGAGACCTTACTTTGCACACCATCTTAGACTGCTCCCCCTATGGAAACCCCCAGCCAGAATGTTATGATGAGTATCTGTATGGAAGAAGAGGAGGGCCATGTGGGAGTGTTTTTCTTAGAATAGTGGTCTTTTGTGTGGTGGTTGGAAAAGATGAGTGGGTCCACCTCAGCTTGAACTCTGGTGTGATGCCTTTAGAGACTCAGTTCTGGAACTGATCCCAGAGAACCCTTGCCATGAATCGAGTTGGGATTTTACAAGGCCAGGCATTAGAGGAGCCCTTGGAAACTGAGATCTAGGCCGAGGGTGGCTTCCTCCACAGCACTGGGTATCTCAGCCAGGATTTCACATGATTTTGCTATTAAAGCCTTTTCAGCTATAGTTGAGAGCCAAAACTCACATGAACCTCATATTTGAGACAACCAATGGGCCTGGATTCCTGTGACCTTTCTCCACTCCGTGAAAAGCCTTGCCTGCATGCGATCTCCAGAGCTTTTACTGAAAGGAGATTCCTCAACACTTAATTTCTCGTGAATGAATCAAAACCCATAGTGCCAAATTCTTCATTCTTGACATATGGCTAGGCCAATAACGTGAAGGTTTTGAGAATCCCATGACCAGAAATCCTTGGAGAACCTTTAGATCTCCTGTTGCTCATCATGACTGAACCCGCCATTGCCGTTTTTGACTGAGTGGAATTCATGACCATGGTGAAGAACAGAGATGTCAGTGAGTAGGAGCCTGCAGGGAACTGGGTCTGGAGCAATGGAGTGCAGGTGTGTGACCAACATCTGTGGTGAGCCCCTGTGGTTCTGTCATTGGTATCCAAATGACATGTGACTGACAAGGTGCAGCCAGCAGACCCTAAAATGTAAAGGCATGTTGTTGTGGGGAGAGGATCTGGTGCGATGCTCAGAATCAAGTTGCTACGCTCAAGTGGGAAAGATATATGGGGTAGCAGCCCAGTTTGTGTTTTTTCCGTCAGACCCTGACTCACCCCACGTGACAGAGCTCCCTCCAGCACTGTGACCCGGTTGACCTTTATGTATTTCAAAAACAAACACCAAATTTCCAGGGAAGCTGCAAGAAATGCCATTAAAACTGGACTGTGAGCCAAAGGCTTCACAATCCCCCCAAGGGGGACACTCATACCCCAATGGCCACAGTTACCTACAAAGAGAGGATTCAGCTCTGCTGCCTCCTGTTCCTATTGGGAAATAGGAAACCATGTCCTCCTGTTCACATAGACTGAGACCAAGCTTTCCTGGTCTCACTGCAAAGGAAGCTAAAGCACAAAGCTATATTTCTAGTGCACAAATGTCAGAGGCAGATAGTCAAGAAATCATTAGGCCAGCAAAGTTCCATGTTTGTGGAATGTTCACCCTGTCCCCTACCATTGGGATCTCTTGTGCCACACCCAAGTTTGTGAGCTCCTCAGAATTTCCAATTCCAGATATGTATTCACAGGTTTTGTTCCTCTTCTCCTCTCATTGTGTCTTATTTGGGGTGATAGTAATGTCAAGGCATTGTGGTGGATGACAGTGGAAGATTGTTATGTGGCACGTGTTCGCATATATCTTAGACTCGTTTTTCATTTTGCCCTTTGAAATATTGAATCTTTGTGTCAATACTTATACTACCTTGATTCTTTAATGTCCATCTGGGTGGATTTATAATCAACTTTTCACAAGATATTTCTCAGAAATATACATTTTCTTGACATATATATTCATTTCTGAATTCTCAAAATGAACTTCAGTGAATATTGAGTACTAACCCTAATATTTCGTCAGTAAGTGACCCAGTTTAACATCAATGAAAGTCTATTCATACGGGACGTGATGTGTGTTTTGATGTAAATGGTCATTCAAAATTGTTAAATTCCTATTTCTTCGTATCATAGGATGTATCATTTCATCCAATATTCACAAATTGACATGCATATGATTCACTTACATTCATTCCCTGTATCAGAACCCATGTATTTCTCCATGTTGCTTTACTTGCTTTTTCATGAGATTTCTTTTATAAAACATTACTTTTGAATTCCATCATCATTTTCGAAGCAAAACTCAGAGTTTGGTGTAATTAGTAACCCTAATATTACCACTAGACGTACACCTACTTGGATTGAATGTTTATCTGAATACCAGATTTCATGTATTTTTTAAAATATCAATTCAATCCATTATTTAAAATAGTAACCAGTTATATTTTTTATTCACCGTATGGTCTATTCATGCATCATCTCTATATACGTAAACCCAGGGTGCACCTATTTTTATCCCCAAACTCTAATTGACAGGGTTTGAAAACATGCTCCCAGAAATGCTGGAAGAAATACACATGTCACCTCCTCCCTGTATTCCTTTCATCACATCATCTTCTGGACACCAAATGCAAAACTCACACTCACCTTATGATTCTTCCAAAGCCTGATTTTAATGAGAGCATGGATTACTAAAATCATCTAAGTCCGCTTTGCCTATTGTTTTCAATATTCAATCCTATGGTGAGCGTACACTTGTTTCTTCCTAGGGTAGTGTATTCAACCACCCCCCTGTTGAAAATATCCCTGATCTTATCACTCATTTTGTACTTTGCCCGATCTCCTAACATCCCAATTGATATCTATTTCCCCAAGTGCCTTGTTGTGACTCACTCTTCATGTGTGCTGACATTCCCATTTACACTCTAATAGAAATTCATTCGATTGCAAAAAGGGCCTTTTGCCCAAATCCTAAACTCACTCTTCTTCCTTACCCTACACTGGAATCCTGTCTACTATCTCAATATCACTGGAAGTTCTCTTTCACATTCAGTGGTCCCAGGTACAAGATCTTATGCCATTGTATATGGATTTAGAGGATTCACCTCTGCAGAACATAATTCAAAACTATGTATCCAAATCAAGGGCCCAACACCCTTGTGTGCTTCAGCTCTTACCTAGTTTTCACCTTCCATTCTTATAAATATCCCAGTTGCCCAATCCCCGTATTCATCCAGCAGAATGACTCCTAAGCCAAATCAAACCTGATATGACCCTGAAGCAGACTCTGTTCCCTCAATCTATTTTCACATAACAGCAGGTCCTGAGTTGATCTTGCCATACAGGTATGTAGGGAATCCTCCAGCTGCTGAGAAGCTCAAAGGTAGATGCAGAAATGATCCCTGGAGCCAATGTAGGCAGCTAGGTAGGACCTGTGAGGTGTAAAGTCATCTTCCATGGCCAACAACCCAGTGAGGATGAAGGGATGTGGCTGAATCAGCCTCTCTCTTCTCAATGCAGGGAAGATGGACACAATCAGGCCTGGGTGGGTTGCTGATCCAGGGCTCCTAGTGTATATAGACCTTTATGACTTGTGAAAATGTCACAGGAAGGTGGGGCAGCCTCCCTCTCATGGGACCCTTGGAAACAACTGTTAGGACAACGTGGTTGCCAAGGCAGTGACCTCATTCACTTCCCTGAAGGAAGTGACCTCACCTCAATTCCTTGGTGATGGAACTCTCTGAACGTGGGATCCAGGAGGCGAGGCACCCAGAGGCAATTCCAGTCCCAGTGGGCTCCCTTGTTTTTTCTGTACCAAGGCCAGAGTCATTCTTTCTTGGCACCTGGTGATGTGTGGGTAAACAAATGCCTTGAATGGTCTGAACAGGGGCCTTTCCTGAGAATGAAGTGTTGGCTCATTGCTGGCTCCTGACAACTACAAAGAGATGGCCAAGGAGACCAGAGCTGAGACAGGACCGGCCACTGCTGGGGAACAAATTTTCACCCACCAGTCAGAGGTCAGAGTGGATAGATGCAGACCAAATACAGGGGTGGTTTGTGTGTCTTAGTGGGTGTGTGTTTCAATTTGGCATTTTGTCTCCTGTTCTGAGATCATGTAGGAAAAACGTGTTTGTTGTTGTTGTTGTTGTGGTTTGTTGGTTTGAAATGGACTGTTAACTAGTGAGTCTTTCTATGTCAGTGGATCCCACTGGGTTTGTGGTTAAAGAGAGTAGCGAGAAGAATGCAGCCGTGAATGTGTCCTGTCTAGTGGAAATCTTTGCAGGACTCCTCAAGGCCAATTGATGAATGGACTGCTGCTTGTCTTGCAGATGGGAAGCACCTACCAAGATCCCAAGTTCCTGTATTCTTCCAGAATTTTGGCCACTCTCTGAAGGGGTTCGTGTTTTTGTGAACAAGATGGGTACCACCTTCAAGCTCTGTGACAAGGCCATGGACTGGATTGCTGACGGGAATGCCAAGCATCTCAGAAAAGTAAAAATTAGCATGACTGGTAAGGATCTCTCTGGAGAATCCCTGCTTGCATAGATAGCCACCCAAGTTGCATGATTAGGAGCTGTCAGTGCCACAGTGTTCAATTAAAGAAAAGTTTTTCTCCAGGCTTCTTTCCTCCCTATTGTTCTGTTCCCCTGAATGTCAGGGAGGTGTTTGCCTTAGGGCACTCCTTTGGGAATCCTCCAGAAAACAGTTTCAAACGGAAAGGAAGAGGCCCAATCTGTGCCTTTTAGGTAAAGTGCTTTGTAAAGGCTGTGTCTGAATCAGACTCTTGGCCCTGTGTGTGGCTGTGAATTACATTCTCAGCACCCCAGGAAACTCAAGAAAAATCCCATGTGTCCATGCACATCTAAAAGGATGAAAAAGAAGTGTAATATTGGATGAAGTCTCTTGCCTTCCTCTGGTCAGGCTCCTGACACCGATGAAGTAAGAACAGGGATCCTCTGGGTCAAATGAGTTGTTGCAAGCCATCCAGTAACTAGCACACAGGTGTTTGGGTGTTTTCATGAGTCCAGTACACATAAAGAATCTACCCCTGGCAGGCAGGAGGCCTCGAATTTGAGAAGCAGAGCAGTATTAACTACAGGCCCATTTTATCTATCCTGTTTCTCAGGAAGTTTGTCCAGACCACCATGACATTTGGCACATGATGGGCATGAGACCTTACTTTGCACACCATCTTAGACTGCTCCCCCTATCTTAGACTGGAAACCCCCAGCCAGAATGTTATGATGAGTATCTGTATGGAAGAAGAGGAGGGCCATGTGGGAGTGTTTTTGTTAGAATAGTGGTCTGTTGTGTGGTGGTTGGAAAAGATGAGTGGGTCCACCTCAGCTTGAACTCTGGTGTGATGCCATTAGAGACTCAGTTCTGGAACTGATCTCAGAGAACTCTTGCCATGAATCGAGTTGGGATTTTACAAGGCCAGGCATTAGAGGAGCCCTTGGAAACTGAGATCTAGGCCGAGGGTGGCTTCCTCCACAGCACTGGGAATCTCAGCCAGGATTTCACATGATTTTGCTGTTAAAGCCTTTTCAGCTATAGTTGAGAGCCAAAACTCACATGAACCTCATATTTTAGACCCCCAATGGGCCTGGATTCCTGTGACCTTTCTCCACTCCGTGAAAAGCCTTGCCTGCATGGGATCTCCAGAGCTTTAACTGAAAGGAGATTCCTCAACCCTTAATGGGTCGTGAATGAATCAAAACCCACAGTGCCAACTTCTTCATTCTTGAGATATGGCTAGGCCAATAACGTGAAGGTTTTGAGAATCCCATGACCAGAAATCCCTGGAGAACCTTTAGATCTCCTGTTGCTCATCATGACTGAACCCGCCATTGCCGTTTTTGACTGAGTGGAATTCATGACCATGGTGAAGAACAGAGATGTCAGTGAGTAGGAGCCAGCAGGGAACTGGGTCTGGAGCAATGGAGTGCAGGTGTGTGACCAACATCTGTGGTGAGCCCCTGTGGTTCCTTCATTGGTATCCAAATGACATGTGACTGACAAGGTGCAGCCAGCATACCCTAAAATGTAAAGGCATGTTGTTGTGGGGAGAGGATCTGGTGCGATGCTCAGAATCAAGTTGCTACGCTCAAGTGGGAAAGATATATGGGGTAGCAGCCCAGTTTGTGTTTTTTGCGTCAGACTCACCCCACGTGACAGAGCTCCCTCCAGCACTGTGTCCCGGTTGACCTTTCTGTATTTCGAAAACAAACACCAAATTTCCAGGGAAGCTGCAAGAAATGCCATTAAAACTGGACTGTGAGCCAAAGGCTTCACAATGCCCCGAGGGAGACACTCATACCCCAATGGCCACAGTTACCTAAAAAGAGAGGATTCAGCTCTGCTGCCTCCTGTTCCTATTGGGAAATAGGAAACCATGTCCTCCTGTTCACATAGACTGAGACCAAGCTTTCCTGGTCTCACTGCAAAGGAAGCTAAAGCACAAAGCTATATTTCTAGTGCACAAATGTCAGAGGCAGATAGTCAAGAAATCATTAGGCCAGCAAAGTTCCATGTTTGTGGAATGTTCACCCTGTCCCCTACCATTGGGATCTCTTGTGCCACACCCAAGTTTGTGAGCTCCTCAGAATTTCCAATTCCAGATATGTATTCACAGGTTTTGTTCCTCTTCTCCTCTCATTGTGTCTTATTTGGGGTGATAGTAATGTCAAGGCATTGTGGTGGATGACAGTGGAAGATTGTTATGTGGCACGTGTTCGCATATATCTTAGACTCATTTTTCATTTTGCCCTTTGAAATATTGAATGGTTTTTTCTGTACCAAGGCCAGAGTCATTCTTTCTTGGCACCTGGTGATGTGTGGGTAGCCAAATGCCTTGAATGGTCTGAACAGGGGCCTTTCCTTAGAAAGAAGTGTTGGCTCATTGCTGGCTCCTTATAACTACACAGAGATGGCCAAGGAGACCAGAGCTGAGACAGGACCAGCCACTGCTGGGGAACAAATTTTCACCCACCAGTCAGAGGTCAGAGTGGATAGATGCAGACCAAATACAGGGGTGGTTTGTGTGTCTTAGTGGGTGTGTGTTTCAATTTGGCATTTTGTCTCCTGTTCTGAGATCATGTAGGAAAAACGTGTTTGTTGTTGTTGTTGTTGTGGTTTGTTGGTTTGAAATGGACTGTTAACTAGTGAGTCTTTCTATAGAGTCAGTGGATCCCACTGGGTTTGTGGTTAAAGAGAGTAGAGAGAAGAATGCAGCCGTGAATGTGTCCTGTCTAGTGGAAATCTTTGCAGGACTCCTCAAGGCCAATTGATGAATGGACTGCTGCTTGTCTTGCAGATGGGAAGCACCTACCAAGATCCCAAATTCCTGTATTCTTCCAGAATTTTGGCCACTCTCTGAAGGGGTTCGTGTTTTTGTGAACAAGATGGGTACCACCTTCAAGCTCTGTGACAAGGCCATGGACTGGATTGCTGACGGGAATGCCAAGCATCTCAGAAAAGTAAAAATTAGCATGACTGGTAAGGATCTCTCTGGAGAATCCCTGCTTGCATAGATAGCCACCCAAGTTGCATGATTAGGAGCTGTCAGTGCCACAGTGTTCAATTAAAGAAAAGTTTTTCTCCAGGCTTCTTTCCTCCCTATTGTTCTGTTCCCCTGAATGTCAGGGAGGTGTTTGCCTTAGGGCACTCCTTTGGGAATCCTCCAGAAAACAGTTTCAAACGGAAAGGAAGAGGCCCAATCTGTGCCTTTTAGGTAAAGTGCTTTGTAAAGGCTGTGTCTGAATCAGACTCTTGGCCCTGTGTGTGGCTGTGAATTACATTCTGAGCACCCCAGGAAACTCAAGAAAAATCCCATGTGTCCATGCACATCTAAAAGGATGAAAAAGAAGTGTAATATTGGATGAAGTCTCTTGCCTTCCTCTGGTCAGGCTCCTGACACCGATGAAGTAAGAACAGGGATCCTCTGGGTCAAATGAGTTGTTGCAAGCCATCCAGTAACTAGCACACAGGTGTTTGGGTGTTTTCATGAGTCCAGTACACATAAAGAATCTACCCCTGGCAGGCAGGAGGCCTCGAATTTGAGAAGCAGAGCAGTATTAACTACAGGCCCATTTTATCTATCCTGTTTCTCAGGAAGTTTGTCCAGACCACCATGACATTTGGCACATGATGGGCATGAGACTTTACTTTGCACACTATCTTAGACTGCTCCCCCTATCTTAGACTGGAAACCCCCAGCCAGAATGTTATGATGAGTATCTGTATGGAAGAAGAGGAGGGCCATGTGGCAGTGTTTCTCTTAGAATAGTGGTCTGTTGTGTGGTGGTTGGAAAAGATGAGTGGGTCCACCTCAGCTTGAACTCTGGTGTGATGCCATTAGAGACTCAGTTCTGGAACTGATCTCAGAGAACTCTTGCCATGAATCGAGTTGGGATTTTACAAGGCCAGGCATTAGAGGAGCCCTTGGAAACTGAGATCTAGGCCGAGTGTGGCTTCCTCCACAGCACTGGGAATCTCAGCCAGGATTTCACATGATTTTGCTGTTAAAGCCTTTTCAGCTATAGTTGAGAGCCAAAACTCACATGAACCTCATATTTTAGACCCCCAATGGGCCTGGATTCCTGTGACCTTTCTCCACTCCGTGAAAAGCCTTGCCTGCATGCGATCTCCAGAGCTTTAACTGAAAGGAGATTCCTCAACCCTTAATGGCTCGTGAATGAATCAAAACCCACAGTGCCAACTTCTTCATTCTTGAGATATGGCTAGGCCAATAACGTGAAGGTTTTGAGAATCCCATGACCAGAAATCCCTGGAGAACCTTTAGATCTCCTGTTGCTCATCATGACTGAACCCGCCATTGCCGTTTTTGACTGAGTGGAATTCATGACCATGGTGAAGAACAGAGATGTCAGTGAGTAGGAGCCAGCAGGGAACTGGGTCTGGAGCAATGGAGTGCAGGTGTGTGACCAACATCTGTGGTGAGCCCCTGTGGTTCCTTCATTGGTATCCAAATGACATGTGACTGACAAGGTGCAGCCAGCATACCCTAAAATGTAAAGGCATGTTGTTGTGGGGAGAGGATCTGGTGCAATGCTCAGAATCAAGTTGCTACACTCAAGTGGGAAAGATATATGGGGTAGCAGCCCAGATTGTGTTTTTTGCGTCAGACTCACCCCAGGTGACAGAGCTCCCTCCAGCACTGTGTCCTGGTTGACTTTATGTATTTCAAAAACAAACACCAAATTTCCAGGGAAGCTGCAAGAAATGCCATTAAAACTGGACTGTGAGCCAAAGGCTTCACAATGCCCCGAGGGAGACACTCATACCCCAATGGCCACAGTTACCTAAAAAGACAGGATTCAGCTCTGCTGCCTCCTGTTCCTATTGGGAAATAGGAAACCATGTCCTCCTGTTCACATAGACTGAGACCAAGCTTTCCTGGTCTCACTGCAAAGGAAGCTAAAGCACAAAGCTATATTTCTAGTGCACAAATGTCAGAGGCAGATAGTCAAGAAATCATTAGGCCAGCAAAGTTCCATGTTTGTGGAATGTTCACCCTGTCCCCTACCATTGGGATCTCTTGTGCCACACCCAAGTTTGTGAGCTCCTCAGAATTTCCAATTCCAGATATGTATTCACAGGTTTTGTTCCTCTTCTCCTCTCATTGTGTCTTATTTGGGGTGATAGTAATGTCAAGGCATTGTGGTGGATGACAGTGGAAGATTGTTATGTGGCACGTGTTCCCATATATCTTAGACTCGTTTTTCATTTTGCCCTTTGAAATATTGAATGGTTTTTTCTGTACCAAGGCCAGAGTCATTCTTTCTTGGCACCTGGTGATGTGTGGGTAGCCAAATGCCTTAAATGGTCTGAACAGGGGCCTTTCCTTAGAAAGAAGTGTTGGCTCATTGCTGGCTCCTTATAACTACACAGAGATGGCAAAAGAGACCAGAGCTGAGACAGGACCGGCCACTGCTGGGGAACAAATTTTCACCCACCAGTCAGAGGTCAGAGTGGATAGATGCAGACCAAATACAGGGGTGGTTTGTGTGTCTTAGTGGGTGTGTGTTTCAATTTGGCATTTTGTCTCCTGTTCTGATATCATGTAGGAAAAACGTGTTTGTTGTTGTTGTTGTGGTTTGTTGGTTTGAAATGGACTGTTAACTAGTGAGTCTTTCTATAGAGTCAGTGGATCCCACTGGGTTTGTGGTTAAAGAGAGTAGAGAGAAGAATGCAGCCGTGAATGTGTCCTGTCTAGTGGAAATCTTTGCAGGACTCCTCAAGGCCAATTGATGAATGGACTGCTGCTTGTCTTGCAGATGGGAAGCACCTACCAAGATCCCAAGTTCCTGTATTCTTCCAGAATTTTGGCCACTCTCTGAAGGGGTTCGTGTTTTTGTGAACAAGATGGGTACCACCTTCAAGCTCTGTGACAAGGCCATGGACTGGATTGCTGACGGGAATGCCAAGCATCTCAGAAAAGTAAAAATTAGCATGACTGGTAAGGATCTCTCTGGAGAATCCCTGCTTGCATAGATAGCCACCCAAGTTGCATGATTAGGAGCTGTCAGTGCCACAGTGTTCAATTAAAGAAAAGTTTTTCTCCAGGCTTCTTTCCTCCCTATTGTTCTGTTCCCCTGAATGTCAGGGAGGTGTTTGCCTTAGGGCACTCCTTTGGGAATCCTCCAGAAAACAGTTTCAAACGGAAAGGAAGAGGCCCAATCTGTGCCTTTTAGGTAAAGTGCTTTGTAAAGGCTGCATCTAAATCAGACTCTTGGCCCTGTGTGTGGCTGTGAATTACATTCTCAGCACCCCAGGAAACTCAAGAAAAATCCCATGTGTCCATGCACATCTAAAAGGATGAAAAAGAAGTGTAATATTGGATGAAGTCTCTTGCCTTCCTCTGGTCAGGCTCCTGACACCGATGAAGTAAGAGCAGGGATCCTCTGTGTCAAATGAGTTGTTGCAAGCCATCCAGTAACTAGCACACAGGTGTTTGGGTGTTTTCATGAGTCCAGTACACATAAAGAATCTACCCCTGGCAGGCAGGAGGCCTCGAATTTGAGAAGCAGAGCAGTGTTAACTACAGGCCCATTTTATCTATCCTGATTCTCAGGAAGGGTGTCCAGGCCACCATGACATTTGGCACATGATGGGCATGAGACCTTACTTTGCACACCATCTTAGACTGCTCCCCCTATGGAAACCCCCAGCCAGAATGTTATGATGAGTATCTGTATGGAAGAAGAGGAGGGCCATGTGGGAGTGTTTTTGTTAGAATAGTGGTCTTTTGTGTGGTGGTTGGAAAAGATGAGTGGGTCCACCTCAGCTTGAACTCTGGTGTGATGCCTTTAGAGACTCAGTTCTGGAACTGATCCCAGAGAACTCTTGCCATGAATCGAGTTGGGATTTTACAAGGCCAGGCATTAGAGGAGCCCTTGGAAACTGAGATCTAGGCCGAGGGTGGCTTCCTCCACAGCACTGGGAATCTCAGCCAGGATTTCACATGATTTTGCTGTTAAAGCCTTTTCAGCTATAGTTGAGAGCCAAAACTCACATGAACCTCATATTTTAGACCCCCAATGGGCCTGGATTCCTGTGACCTTTCTCCACTCCGTGAAAAGCCTTGCCTGCATGCAATCTCCAGAGCTTTTACTGAAAGGAGATTCCTCAACCCTTAATGGGTCGTGAATGAATCAAAACCCACAGTGCCAAATTCTTCATTCTTGAGATATGGCTAGGCCAATAACGTGAAGGTTTTGAGAATCCCATGACCAGAAATCCCTGGAGAACCTTTAGATCTCCTGTTGCTCATCATGACTGAACCCGCCATTGCCGTTTTTGACTGAGTGGAATTCATGACCATGGTGAAGAACAGAGATGTCAGTGAGTAGGAGCCAGCAGGGAACTGGGTCTGGAGCAATGGAGTGCAGGTGTGTGACCAACATCTGTGGTGAGCCCCTGTGGTTCTGTCATTGGTATGCAAATGACATGTGACTGACAAGGTGCAGCCAGCATACCCTAAAATGTAAAGGCATGTTGTTGTGGGGAGAGGATCTGGTGCGATGCTCAGAATCAAGTTGCTATGCTCAAGTGGGAAAGATATATGGGGTAGCAGCCCAGTTTGTGTTTTTTCCGTCAGACCCTGACTCACCCCACGTGACAGAGCTCCCTCCAGCACTGTGACCCGGTTGACCTTTATGTATTTCAAAAACAAACACCAAATTTCCAGGGAAGCTGCAAGAAATGCCATTAAAACTGGACTGTGAGCCAAAGGCTTCACAATCCCCCCAAGGGGGACACTCATACCCCAATGGCCACAGTTACCTACAAAGAGAGGATTCAGCTCTGCTGCCTCCTGTTCGTATTGGGAAATAGGAAACCATGTCCTCCTGTTCACATAGACTGAGACCAAGCTTTCCTGGTCTCACTGCAAAGGAAGCTAAAGCACAAAGCTATATTTCTAGTGCACAAATGTCAGAGGCAGATAGTCAAGAAATCATTAGGCCAGCAAAGTTCCATGTTTGTGGAATGTTCACCCTGTCCCCTACCATTGGGATCTCTTGTGCCACACCCAAGTTTGTGAGCTCCTCAGAATTTCCAATTCCAGATATGTATTCACAGGTTTTGTTCCTCTTCTCCTCTCATTGTGTCTTATTTGGGGTGATAGTAATGTCAAGGCATTGTGGTGGATGACAGTGGAAGATTGTTATGTGGCACGTGTTCACATATATCTTAGACTCGTTTTTCATTTTGCCCTTTGAAATATTGAATCTCTGTGTCAATACTTATACTACCTTGATTCTTTAATGTCCATTTGGGTGGATTTATAATCAAATTTTCACAAGATATTTCTCAGAAATATACATTTTCTTGACATATATATTCATTTCTGAATTCTCAAAATGAACTTCAGTGAATATTGAGTACTAACCCTAATATTTCGTCAGTAAGTGACCCAGTTTAACATCAATGAAAGTCTATTCATACGGGACATGATGTGTGTTTTGAAGTAAATTGTCATTCAAAATTGTTAAATTCCTATTTCTTCGTATCATAGGATGTATCATTTCATCCAATATTCACAAATTGACATGCATATGATTCACTTACATTCATTCCCTGTATCAGAACCCATGTATTTCTCCATGTTGCTTTACTTGCTTTTTCATGAGATTTCTTTTATAAAACATTACTTTTGAATTCCATCATCATTTTCGAAGCAAAACTCACAGTTTGGTGTAATTAGTAACCCTAATATTACCACTAGACGTATACGTACTTGGATTGAATGTTTATCTGAATACCAGATTTCATGTATTTTTTAAAATATCAATTCAATCCATTATTTAAAATAGTAACCAGTTATATTTTTTATTCACCGTATGGTCTATTCATGCATCATCTCTATATACGTAAACCCAGGGTGCACCTATTTTTATCCCCAAACTCCAAATTAGACAGGGTTTGAAAACATGCTCCCAGAAATGCTGGAAGAAATACACATGTCACCTCCTCCCTGTATTCCTTTCATCACATCATCTTCTGGACACCAAATGCAAAACTCACACTCACCTTATGATTCTTCCAAAGCCTGATTTTAATGAGAGCATGGATTACTAAAATCATCTAAGTCCGCTTTGCCTATTGTTTTCAATATTCAATCCTATGGTGAGCGTACACTTGTTTCTTCCTAGGATAGTGTATTCAACCACCCCCCTGTTGAAAATATCCCTGATCTTATCACTCATTTTGTACTTTGCCCGATCTCCTAACATCCCAATTGATATCTATTTCCCCAAGTGCCTTGTTGTGACTGACTCTTCATGTGTGCTGACATTCCCTTTTACACTCTAATAGAAATTCATTCGATTGCAAAAAGGGCCTTTTGCCCAAATCCTAAACTCACTCTTCTTCCTTACCCTACACTGGAATCCTGTCTACTATCTCAATATCACTGGAAGTTCTCTTTCACATTCAGTGGTCCCAGGTACAAGATCTTATGCCATTGTATATGGATTTAGAGGATTCACCTCTGCAGAACATAATTCAAAACTATGTATCCAAATCAAGGGCCCAACACCCTTGTGTGCTTCAGCTCTTACCTAGTTTTCACCTTCCATTCTTATAAATATCCCAGTGGCCCAATCCCCGTATTCATCCAGCAGAATGACTCCTAAGCCAAATCGAACCTGATATGACCCTGAAGCAGACTCTGTTCCCTCAATCTATTTTCACATAACAGCAGGTCCTGAGTTGTTCTTGCCATACAGGTATGTAGGGAATCCTCCAGCTGCTGAGAAGCTCAAAGGTAGATGCAGAAATGATCCCTGGAGCCAATGTAGGCAGCTAGGTAGGACCTGTGAGGTGTAAAGTCATCTTCCATGGCCAACAACCCAGTGAGGATGAAGGGATGTGGCTGAATCAGCCTCTCTCTTCTCAATGCAGGGAAGATGGACACAATCAGGCCTGGGTGGGTTGCTGATCCAGGGCTCCTAGTGTATATAGACCTTTATGACTTGTGAAAATGTCACAGGAAGGTGGGGCAGCCTCCCTCTCATGGGACCCTTGGAAACAACTGTTAGGACAACATGGTTGCCAAGGCAGTGACCTCATTCACTTCCCTGAAGGAAGTGACCTCACCTCACTTCCTTGGTGATGGAACTCTCTGAATGTGGGATCCAGGAGGTGAGGCACCCAGAGGCAATTCCAGTCCCAGTGGGCTCCCTTGTTTTTACTGTACCAAGGCCAGACTCATTCTTTCTTGGCACCTGGTGATGTGTGGGTAGCCAAATGCCTTGAATGGTCTGAACAGGGGCCTTTCCTGAGAAAGAAGTGTTGGATCATTGCTGGCTCCTGACAACTACACAGAGATGGCCAAGGAGACCAGAGCTGAGACAGGACCGGCCACTGCTGGGGAACAAATTTTCACCCACCAGTCAGAGGTCAGAGTGGATAGATGCAGACTAAATACAGGGGTGGTTTGTGTGTCTTAGTGGGTGTGTGTTTCAATTTGGCATTTTGTCTCATGTTCTGAGATCATGTAGGAAAAACGTGTTTGTTATTGTTGTTGTTGTGGTTTGTTGGTTTGAAATGGACTGTTAATTAGTGAGTCTTTCTATAGAGTCAGTGGATCCCACTGGGTTTGTGGTTAAAGAGAGTAGAGAGAAGAATGCAGCCGTTAATGTGTCCTGTCTAGTGGAAATCTTTGCAGGACTCCTCAAGGCCAATTGATGAATGGACTGCTGCTTGTCTTGCAGATGGGAAGCACCTACCAAGATCCCAAGTTCCTGTATTCTTCCAGAATTTTGGCCACTCTCTGAATGGGTTCGTGTTTTTGTGAACAAGATGGGTACCACCTTCAAGCTCTGTGACAAGGTCATGGACTGGATTGCTGACGGGAATGCCAAGCATCTCAGAAAAGTAAAAATTAGCATGACTGGTAAGGATCTCTCTGGACAATCCCTGCTTGCATAGATAGCCACCCAAGTTGCATGATTAGGAGCTGTCAGTGCCACAGTGTTCAATTAAAGAAAGGTTTTACTCCAGGCTTCTTTCCTCCCTATTGTTCTGTTCCCCTGAATGTCAGGGAGGTGTTTGCCTTAGGGCACTCCTTTGGGAATCCTCCAGAAAACAGTTTCAAACGGAAAGGAAGAGGCCCAATCTGTGCCTTTTAGGTAAAGTGCTTTGTAAAGGCTGCATCTGAATCAGACTCTTGGCCCTGTGTGTGGCTGTGAATTACATTCTCAGCACCCCAGGAAACTCAAGAAAAATCCCATGTGTCCATGCACATCTAAAAGGATGAAAGAGAAGTGTAATATTGGATGAAGTCTCTTGCCTTCCTCTGGTCAGGCTCCTGACACCGATGAAGTAAGAACAGGGATCCTCTGGGTCAAATGAGTTGTTGCAAGCCATCCAGTAACTAGCACACAGGTGTTTGGGTGTTTTCATGAGTCCAGTACACATAAAGAATCTACCCCTGGCAGGCAGGAGGCCTCGAATTTGAGAAGCAGAGCAGTGTTAACTACAGGCCCATTTTATCTATCCTGTTTCTCAGGAAGTTTGTCCAGACCACCATGACATTTGGCACATGATGGGCATGAGACCTTACTTTGCACACCATCTTAGACTGCTCCCCATATCTTAGACTGGAAACCCCCAGCCAGAATGTTATGATGAGTATCTGTATGGAAGAAGAGGAGGGCCATGTGGGAGTGTTTTTGTTAGAATAGTGGTCTTTTGTGTGGTGGTTGGAAAAGATGAGTGGGTCCACCTCAGCTTGAACTCTGGTGTGATGCCTTTAGAGACTCAGTTCTGGAACTGATCCCAGAGAACTCTTGCCATGAATCGAGTTGGGATTTTACAAGGCCAGGCATTAGAGGAGCCCTTGGAAACTGAGATCTAGGCCGAGGGTGGCTTCCTCCACAGCACTGGGAATCTCAGCCAGGATTTCACATGATTTTGCTGTTAAAGCCTTTTCAGCTATAGTTGAGAGCCAAAACTCACATGAACCTCATATTTTAGACCCCCAATGGGCCTGGATTCCTGTGACCTTTCTCCACTCCGTGAAAAGCCTTGCCTGCATGCGATCTCCAGAGCTTTTACTGAAAGGAGATTCCTCAACCCTTAATGGGTCGTGAATGAATCAAAACCCACAGTGCCAACTTCTTCATTCTTGAGATATGGCTAGGCCAATAACGTGTAGGTTTTGAGAATCCCATGACCAGAAATCCCTGGAGAACCTTTAGATCTCCTGTTGCTCATCATGATTGAACCCGCCATTGCCGTTTTTGACTGAGTGGAATTCATGACCATGGTGAAGAACAGAGATGTCAGTGAGTAGGAGCCAGCAGGGAACTGGGTCTGGAGCAATGGAGTGCAGGTGTGTGACCAACATCTGTGGTGAGCCCCTGTGGTTCTGTCATTGGTATGCAAATGACATGTGACTGACAAGGTGCAGCCAGCAGACCCTAAAATGTAAAGGCATGTTGTTGTGGGGAGAGGATCTGGTGCGATGCTCAGAATCAAGTTGCTACCCTCAAGTGGGAAAGATATATGGGGTAGCAGCCCAGTTTGTGTTTTTTCCGTCAGACCCTGACTCACCCCACGTGACAGAGCTCCCTCCAGCACTGTGACCCGGTTGACCTTTATGTATTTCAAAAACAAACACCAAATTTCCAGGGAAGCTGCAAGAAATGCCATTAAAACTGGACTGTGAGCCAAAGGCTTCACAATCCCCCCAAGGGGGACACTCATACCCCAATGGCCACAGTTACCTACAAAGAGAGGATTCAGCTCTGCTGCCTCCTGTTCGTATTGGGAAACAGGAAACCATGTCCTCCTGTTCACATAGACTGAGACCAAGCTTTCCTGGTCTCACTGCAAAGGAAGCTAAAGCACAAAGCTATATTTCTAGTGCACAAATGTCAGAGGCAGATAGTCAAGAAATGATTAGGCCAGCAAAGTTCCATGTTTGTGGAATGTTCACTCTGTCCCCTACCATTGGGATCTCTTGTGCCACACCCAAGTTTGTGAGCTCCTCAGAATTTCCAATTCCAGATATGTATTCACAGGTTTTGTTCCTCTTCTCCTCTCATTGTGTCTTATTTGGGGTGATAGTAATGTCAAGGCATTGTGGTGGATGACAGTGGAAGATTGTTATGTGGCACGTGTTCACATATATCTTAGACTCGTTTTTCATTTTGCCCTTTGAAATATTGAATCTCTGTGTCAATACTTATACTACCTTGATTCTTTAATGTCCATCTGGGTGGATTTATAATCAACTTTTCACAAGATATTTCTCAGAAATATACATTTTCTTGACATATATATTCATTTCTGAATTCTCAAAATGAACTTCAGTGAATATTGAGTACTAACCCTAATATTTCGTCAGTAAGTGACCCAGTTTAACATCAATGAAAGTCTATTCATACGGGACATGATGTGTGTTTTGAAGTAAATTGTCATTCAAAATTGTTAAATTCCTATTTCTTCGTATCATAGGATGTATCATTTCATCCAATATTCACAAATTGACATGCATATGATTCACTTACATTCATTCCCTGTATCAGAACCCATGTATTTCTCCATGTTGCTTTACTTGCTTTTTCATGAGATTTCTTTTATAAAACATTACTTTTGAATTCCATCATCATTTTCGAAGCAAAACTCACAGTTTGGTGTAATTAGTAACCCTAATATTACCACTAGACGTATACGTACTTGGATTGAATGTTTATCTGAATACCAGATTTCATGTATTTTTTAAAATATCAATTCAATCCATTATTTAAAATAGTAACCAGTTATATTTTTTATTCACCGTATGGTCTATTCATGCATCATCTCTATATACGTAAACCCAGGGTGCACCTATTTTTATCCCCAAACTCCAAATTAGACAGGGTTTGAAAACATGCTCCCAGAAATGCTGGAAGAAATACACATGTCACCTCCTCCCTGTATTCCTTTCATCACATCATCTTCTGGACACCAAATGCAAAACTCACACTCACCTTATGATTCTTCCAAAGCCTGATTTTAATGAGAGCATGGATTACTAAAATCATCTAAGTCCGCTTTGCCTATTGTTTTCAATATTCAATCCTATGGTGAGCGTACACTTGTTTCTTCCTAGGATAGTGTATTCAACCACCCCCCTGTTGAAAATATCCCTGATCTTATCACTCATTTTGTACTTTGCCCGATCTCCTAACATCCCAATTGATATCTATTTCCCCAAGTGCCTTGTTGTGACTGACTCTTCATGTGTGCTGACATTCCCTTTTACACTCTAATAGAAATTCATTCGATTGCAAAAAGGGCCTTTTGCCCAAATCCTAAACTCACTCTTCTTCCTTACCCTACACTGGAATCCTGTCTACTATCTCAATATCACTGGAAGTTCTCTTTCACATTCAGTGGTCCCAGGTACAAGATCTTATGCCATTGTATATGGATTTAGAGGATTCACCTCTGCAGAACATAATTCAAAACTATGTATCCAAATCAAGGGCCCAACACCCTTGTGTGCTTCAGCTCTTACCTAGTTTTCACCTTCCATTCTTATAAATATCCCAGTGGCCCAATCCCCGTATTCATCCAGCAGAATGACTCCTAAGCCAAATCGAACCTGATATGACCCTGAAGCAGACTCTGTTCCCTCAATCTATTTTCACATAACAGCAGGTCCTGAGTTGTTCTTGCCATACAGGTATGTAGGGAATCCTCCAGCTGCTGAGAAGCTCAAAGGTAGATGCAGAAATGATCCCTGGAGCCAATGTAGGCAGCTAGGTAGGACCTGTGAGGTGTAAAGTCATCTTCCATGGCCAACAACCCAGTGAGGATGAAGGGATGTGGCTGAATCAGCCTCTCTCTTCTCAATGCAGGGAAGATGGACACAATCAGGCCTGGGTGGGTTGCTGATCCAGGGCTCCTAGTGTATATAGACCTTTATGACTTGTGAAAATGTCACAGGAAGGTGGGGCAGCCTCCCTCTCATGGGACCCTTGGAAACAACTGTTAGGACAACATGGTTGCCAAGGCAGTGACCTCATTCACTTCCCTGAAGGAAGTGACCTCACCTCACTTCCTTGGTGATGGAACTCTCTGAATGTGGGATCCAGGAGGTGAGGCACCCAGAGGCAATTCCAGTCCCAGTGGGCTCCCTTGTTTTTTCTGTACCAAGGCCAGACTCATTCTTTCTTGGCACCTGGTGATGTGTGGGTAGCCAAATGCCTTGAATGGTCTGAACAGGGGCCTTTCCTGAGAAAGAAGTGTTGGATCATTGCTGGCTCCTGACAACTACACAGAGATGGCCAAGGAGACCAGAGCTGAGACAGGACCGGCCACTGCTGGGGAACAAATTTTCACCCACCAGTCAGAGGTCAGAGTGGATAGATGCAGACTAAATACAGGGGTGGTTTGTGTGTCTTAGTGGGTGTGTGTTTCAATTTGGCATTTTGTCTCATGTTCTGAGATCATGTAGGAAAAACGTGTTTGTTATTGTTGTTGTTGTGGTTTGTTGGTTTGAAATGGACTGTTAATTAGTGAGTCTTTCTATAGAGTCAGTGGATCCCACTGGGTTTGTGGTTAAAGAGAGTAGAGAGAAGAATGCAGCCGTTAATGTGTCCTGTCTAGTGGAAATCTTTGC
Organism: Urocitellus parryii; assembly: GCF_045843805.1. Lineage (NCBI taxonomy): Eukaryota > Metazoa > Chordata > Mammalia > Rodentia > Sciuridae > Urocitellus > Urocitellus parryii. The sequence continues at coordinate 14,996,355 of NC_135548.1, forward strand.
AGGACTCCTCAAGGCCAATTGATGAATGGACTGCTGCTTGTCTTGCAGATGGGAAGCACCTGCCAAGATCCCAAGTTCCTGTATTCTTCCAGAATTTTGGCCACTCTCTGAATGGGTTCGTGTTTTTGTGAACAAGATGGGTACCACCTTCAAGCTCTGTGACAAGGTCATGGACTGGATTGCTGACGGGAATGCCAAGCATCTCAGAAAAGTAAAAATTAGCATGACTGGTAAGGATCTCTCTGGACAATCCCTGCTTGCATAGATAGCCACCCAAGTTGCATGATTAGGAGCTGTCAGTGCCACAGTGTTCAATTAAAGAAAGGTTTTACTCCAGGCTTCTTTCCTCCCTATTGTTCTGTTCCCCTGAATGTCAGGGAGGTGTTTGCCTTAGGGCACTCCTTTGGGAATCCTCCAGAAAACAGTTTCAAACGGAAAGGAAGAGGCCCAATCTGTGCCTTTTAGGTAAAGTGCTTTGTAAAGGCTGCATCTGAATCAGACTCTTGGCCCTGTGTGTGGCTGTGAATTACATTCTCAGCACCCCAGGAAACTCAAGAAAAATCCCATGTGTCCATGCACATCTAAAAGGATGAAAGAGAAGTGTAATATTGGATGAAGTCTCTTGCCTTCCTCTGGTCAGGCTCCTGACACCGATGAAGTAAGAACAGGGATCCTCTGGGTCAAATGAGTTGTTGCAAGCCATCCAGTAACTAGCACACAGGTGTTTGGGTGTTTTCATGAGTCCAGTACACATAAAGAATCTACCCCTGGCAGGCAGGAGGCCTCGAATTTGAGAAGCAGAGCAGTGTTAACTACAGGCCCATTTTATCTATCCTGTTTCTCAGGAAGTTTGTCCAGACCACCATGACATTTGGCACATGATGGGCATGAGACCTTACTTTGCACACCATCTTAGACTGCTCCCCATATCTTAGACTGGAAACCCCCAGCCAGAATGTTATGATGAGTATCTGTATGGAAGAAGAGGAGGGCCATGTGGGAGTGTTTTTGTTAGAATAGTGGTCTTTTGTGTGGTGGTTGGAAAAGATGAGTGGGTCCACCTCAGCTTGAACTCTGGTGTGATGCCTTTAGAGACTCAGTTCTGGAACTGATCCCAGAGAACTCTTGCCATGAATCGAGTTGGGATTTTACAAGGCCAGGCATTAGAGGAGCCCTTGGAAACTGAGATCTAGGCCGAGGGTGGCTTCCTCCACAGCACTGGGAATCTCAGCCAGGATTTCACATGATTTTGCTGTTAAAGCCTTTTCAGCTATAGTTGAGAGCCAAAACTCACATGAACCTCATATTTTAGACCCCCAATGGGCCTGGATTCCTGTGACCTTTCTCCACTCCGTGAAAAGCCTTGCCTGCATGCGATCTCCAGAGCTTTTACTGAAAGGAGATTCCTCAACCCTTAATGGGTCGTGAATGAATCAAAACCCACAGTGCCAACTTCTTCATTCTTGAGATATGGCTAGGCCAATAACGTGTAGGTTTTGAGAATCCCATGACCAGAAATCCCTGGAGAACCTTTAGATCTCCTGTTGCTCATCATGATTGAACCCGCCATTGCCGTTTTTGACTGAGTGGAATTCATGACCATGGTGAAGAACAGAGATGTCAGTGAGTAGGAGCCAGCAGGGAACTGGGTCTGGAGCAATGGAGTGCAGGTGTGTGACCAACATCTGTGGTGAGCCCCTGTGGTTCTGTCATTGGTATGCAAATGACATGTGACTGACAAGGTGCAGCCAGCAGACCCTAAAATGTAAAGGCATGTTGTTGTGGGGAGAGGATCTGGTGCGATGCTCAGAATCAAGTTGCTACGCTCAAGTGGGAAAGATATATGGGGTAGCAGCCCAGTTTGTGTTTTTTCCGTCAGACCCTGACTCACCCCACGTGACAGAGCTCCCTCCAGCACTGTGACCCGGTTGACCTTTATGTATTTCAAAAACAAACACCAAATTTCCAGGGAAGCTGCAAGAAATGCCATTAAAACTGGACTGTGAGCCAAAGGCTTCACAATCCCCCCAAGGGGGACACTCATACCCCAATGGCCACAGTTACCTACAAAGAGAGGATTCAGCTCTGCTGCCTCCTGTTCGTATTGGGAAACAGGAAACCATGTCCTCCTGTTCACATAGACTGAGACCAAGCTTTCCTGGTCTCACTGCAAAGGAAGCTAAAGCACAAAGCTATATTTCTAGTGCACAAATGTCAGAGGCAGATAGTCAAGAAATGATTAGGCCAGCAAAGTTCCATGTTTGTGGAATGTTCACTCTGTCCCCTACCATTGGGATCTCTTGTGCCACACCCAAGTTTGTGAGCTCCTCAGAATTTCCAATTCCAGATATGTATTCACAGGTTTTGTTCCTCTTCTCCTCTCATTGTGTCTTATTTGGGGTGATAGTAATGTCAAGGCATTGTGGTGGATGACAGTGGAAGATTGTTATGTGGCACGTGTTCACATATATCTTAGACTCGTTTTTCATTTTGCCCTTTGAAATATTGAATCTCTGTGTCAATACTTATACTACCTTGATTCTTTAATGTCCATCTGGGTGGATTTATAATCAACTTTTCACAAGATATTTCTCAGAAATATACATTTTCTTGACATATATATTCATTTCTGAATTCTCAAAATGAACTTCAGTGAATATTGAGTACTAACCCTAATATTTCTTCAGTAAGTGACCCAGTTTAACATCAATGAAAGTCTATTCATACGGGACGTGATGTGTGTTTTGAAGTAAATGGTCATTCAAAATTGTTAAATTCCTATTTCTTCGTATCATAGGATGTATCATTTCATCCAATATTCACAAATTGACATGCATATGATTCACTTACATTCATTCCCTGTATCAGAACCCATGTATTTCTCCATGTTGCTTTACTTGCTTTTTCATGAGATTTCTTTTATAAAACATTACTTTTGAATTCCATCATCATTTTCGAAGCAAAACTCACAGTTTGGTGTAATTAGTAACCCTAATTTTACCACTAGACGTACACCTACTTGGATTGAATGTTTATCTGAATACCAGATTTCATGTATTTTTTTAAATATCAATTCAATCCATTATTTAAAATAGTAAGCAGTTATATTTTTTATTCACCCTATGGTCTATTCATGCATCATCTCTATATATGTAAACCCAGGGTGCACCTATTTTTATCCCCAAACTCTAAATGACAGGGTTTGAAAACATGCTCCCAGAAATGCTGGAAGAAATACACATGTCACCTCCTCCCTGTATTCCTTTCATCACATCATCTTCTGGACACCAAATGCAAAACTCACACTCACCTTATGATTCTTCCAAAGCCTGATTTTAATGAGAGCATGTATTACTAAAATCATCTAAGTCCGCTTTGCCTATTGTTTTCAATATTCAATCCTATGGTGAGCGTACACTTGTTTCTTCCTAGGATAGTGTATTCAACCACCCCCCTGTTGAAAATATCCCTGATCTTATCACTCATTTTGTACTTTGCCCGATCTCCTAACATCCCAATTGATATCTATTTCCCCAAGTGCCTTGTTGTGACTGACTCTTCCTGTGTGCTGACATTCCCATTTACACTCTAATAGAAATTCATTCGATTGCAAAAAGGGCCTTTTGCCCAAATCCTAAACTCACTCTTCTTCCTTACCCTACACTGGAATCCTGTCTACTATCTCAATATCACTGGAAGTTCTCTTTCACATTCAGTGGTCCCAGGTACAATGTCTTATGCCATTGTATATGGATTTAGAGGATTCACCTCTGCAGAATATAATTCAAAACTATGTATCCAAATCAAGGGCCCAACACCCTTGTGTGCTTCAGCTCTTACCTAGTTTTCACCTTCCATTCTTATAAATATCCCAGTTGCCCAATCCCCGTATTCATCCAGCAGAATGACTCCTAAGCCAAATCGAACCTGATATGACCCTGAAGCAGACTCTGTTCCCTCAATCTATTTTCACATAACAGCAGGTCCTGAGTTGATCTTGCCATACAGGTATGTAGGGAATCCTCCAGCTGCTGAGAAGCTCAAAGGTAGATGCAGAAATGATCCCTGGAGCCAATGTAGGCAGCTAGGTAGGACCTGTGAGGTGTAAAGTCATCTTCCATGGCCAACAACCCAGTGAGGATGAAGGGATGTGGCTGAATCAGCCTCTCTCTTCTCAATGCAGGGAAGATGGACACAATCAGGCCTGGGTGGGTTGCTGATCCAGGGCTCCTAGTGTATATAGACCTTTATGACTTGTGAAAATGTCACAGGAAGGTGGGGCAGCCTCCCTCTCATGGGACCCTTGGAAACAACTGTTAGGACAACATGGTTGCCAAGGCAGTGACCTCATTCACTTCCCTGAAGGAAGTGACCTCACCTCACTTCCTTGGTGATGGAACTCTCTGAACGTGGGATCCAGGAGGCGAGGCACCCAGAGGCAATTCCAGTCCCTGTGGGCTCCCTTGTTTTTTCTGTACCAAGGCCAGAGTCATTCTTTCTTGGCACCTGGTGATGTGTGGGTAGCCAAATGCCTTAAATGGTCTGAACAGGGGCCTTTCCTTAGAAAGAAGTGTTGGCTCATTGCTGGCTCCTTATAACTACACAGAGAAGGCCAAAGAGACCAGAGCTGAGACAGGACCGGCCACTGCTGGGGAACAAATTTTCACCCACCAGTCAGAGGTCAGAGTGGATAGATGCAGACCAAATACAGGGGTGGTTTGTGTGTCTTAGTGGGTGTGTGTTTCAATTTGGCATTTTGTCTCATGTTCTGAGATCATGGAGGAAAACGTGTTTGTTGTTGTTGTTGTTGTTGTTTGTTGGTTTGAAATGGACTGTTAACTTGTGAGTCTTTCTATGTCAGTGGATCCCACTGGGTTTGTGGTTAAAGAGAGTAGAGAGAAGAATGCAGCCGTGAATGTGTCCTGTCTAGTGGAAATCTTTGCAGGACTCCTCAAGGCCAATTGATGAATGGACTGCTGCTTGTCTTGCAGATGGGAAGCACCTACCAAGATCCCAAGTTCCTGTATTCTTCCAGAATTTTGGCCACTCTCTGAAGGGGTTCGTGTTTTTGTGAACAAGATGGGTACCACCTTCAAGCTCTGTGACAAGGCCATGGACTGGATTGCTGACGGGAATGCCAAGCATCTCAGAAAAGTAAAAATTAGCATGACTGGTAAGGATCTCTCTGGAGAATCCCTGCTTGCATAGATAGCCACCCAAGTTGCATGATTAGGAGCTGTCAGTGCCACAGTGTTCAATTAAAGAAAAGTTTTTCTCCAGGCTTCTTTCCTCCCTATTGTTCTGTTCCCCTGAATGTCAGGGAGGTGTTTGCCTTAGGGCACTCCTTTGGGAATCCTCCAGAAAACAGTTTCAAACGGAAAGGAAGAGGCCCAATCTGTGCCTTTTAGGTAAAGTGCTTTGTAAAGGCTGCATCTGAATCAGACTCTTGGCCCTGTGTGTGGCTGTGAATTACATTCTCAGCACCCCAGGAAACTCAAGAAAAATCCCATGTGTCCATGCACATCTAAAAGGATGAAAGAGAAGTGTAATATTGGATGAAGTCTCTTGCCTTCCTCTGGTCAGGCTCCTGACACCGATGAAGTAAGAGCAGGGATCCTCTGTGTCAAATGAGTTGTTGCAAGCCATCCTGTAACTAGCACACAGGTGTTTGGGTGTTTTCATGAGTCCAGTACACATAAAGAATCTACCCCTGGCAGGCAGGAGGCCTCGAATTTGAGAAGCAGAGCAGTGTTAACTACAGGCCCATTTTATCTATCCTGATTCTCAGGAAGGGTGTCCAGGCCACCATGACATTTGGCACATGATGGGCATGAGACCTTACTTTGCACACCATCTTAGACTGCTCCCCCTATGGAAACCCCCAGCCAGAATGTTATGATGAGTATCTGTATGGAAGAAGAGGAGGGCCATGTGGGAGTGTTTTTCTTAGAATAGTGGTCTTTTGTGTGGTGGTTGGAAAAGATGAGTGGGTCCACCTCAGCTTGAACTCTGGTGTGATGCCTTTAGAGACTCAGTTCTGGAACTGATCCCAGAGAACTCTTGCCATGAATCGAGTTGGGATTTTACAAGGCCAGGCATTAGAGGAGCCCTTGGAAACTGAGATCTAGGCCGAGGGTGGCTTCCTCCACAGCACTGGGAATCTCAGCCAGGATTTCACATGATTTTGCTGTTAAAGCCTTTTCAGCTATAGTTGAGAGCCAAAACTCACATGAACCTCATATTTTAGACCCCCAATGGGCCTGGATTCCTGTGACCTTTCTCCACTCCGTGAAAAGCCTTGCCTGCATGCGATCTCCAGAGCTTTTACTGAAAGGAGATTCCTCAACCCTTAATGGGTCGTGAATGAATCAAAACCCACAGTGCCAAATTCTTCATTCTTGAGATATGGCTAGGCCAATAACGTGAAGGTTTTGAGAATCCCATGACCAGAAATCCCTGGAGAACCTTTAGATCTCCTGTTGCTCATCATGACTGAACCCGCCATTGCCGTTTTTGACTGAGTGGAATTCATGACCATGGTGAAGAACAGAGATGTCAGTGAGTAGGAGCCAGCAGGGAACTGGGTCTGGAGCAATGGAGTGCAGGTGTGTGACCAACATCTGTGGTGAGCCCCTGTGGTTCTGTCATTGGTATCCAAATGACATGTGACTGACAAGGTGCAGCCAGCAGACCCTAAAATGTAAAGGCATGTTGTTGTGGGGAGAGGATCTGGTGCGATGCTCAGAATCAAGTTGCTATGCTCAAGTGGGAAAGATATATGGGGTAGCAGCCCAGTTTGTGTTTTTTCCGTCAGACCCTGACTCACCCCACGTGACAGAGCTCCCTCCAGCACTGTGACCCGGTTGACCTTTATGTATTTCAAAAACAAACACCAAATTTCCAGGGAAGCTGCAAGAAATGCCATTAAAACTGGACTGTGAGCCAAAGGCTTCACAATCCCCCCAAGGGGGACACTCATACCCCAATGGCCACAGTTACCTACAAAGAGAGGATTCAGCTCTGCTGCCTCCTGTTCGTATTGGGAAATAGGAAACCATGTCCTCCTGTTCACATAGACTGAGACCAAGCTTTCCTGGTCTCACTGCAAAGGAAGCTAAAGCACAAAGCTATATTTCTAGTGCACAAATGTCAGAGGCAGATAGTCAAGAAATCATTAGGCCAGCAAAGTTCCATGTTTGTGGAATGTTCAAAGTGTCCCCTACCATTGGGACCTCCTGTGCCACACCCAAGTTTGTGAGCTCCTCAGAATTTCCAATTCCAGATATGTATTCACAGGTTTTGTTCCTCTTCTCCTCTCATTGTGTCTTATTTGGGGTGATAGTAATGTCAAGGCATTGTGGTGGATGACAGTGGAAGATTGTTATGTGGCACGTGTTCGCATATATCTTAGACTCGTTTTTCATTTTGCCCTTTGAAATATTGAATCTCTGTGTCAATACTTATACTACCTTGATTCTTTAATGTCCATCTGGGTGGATTTATAATCAACTTTTCACAAGATATTTCTCAGAAATATACATTTTCTTGACATATATATTCATTTCTGAATTCTCAAAATGAACTTCAGTGAATATTGAGTACTAACCCTAATATTTCTTCAGTAAGTGACCCAGTTTAACATCAATGAAAGTCTATTCATACGGAACGTGATGTGTGTTTTGAAGTAAATGGTCATTCAAAATTGTTAAATTCCTATTTCTTCGTATCATAGGATGTATCATTTCATCCAATATTCACAAATTGACATGCATATGATTCACTTACATTCATTCCCTGTATCAGAACCCATGTATTTCTCCATGTTGCTTTACTTGCTTTTTCATGAGATTTCTTTTATAAAACATTACTTTTGAATTCCATCATCATTTTCGAAGCAAAACTCACAGTTTGGTGTAATTAGTAACCCTAATATTACCACTAGACGTACACCTACTTGGATTGAATGTTTATCTGAATACCAGATTTCATGTATTTTTTAAAATATCAATTCAATCCATTATTTAAAATAGTAACCAGTTATATTTTTTATTCACCCTATGGTCTATTCATGCATCATCTCTATATACGTAAACCCAGGGTGCACCTATTTTTATCCCCAAACTCTAAATGACAGGGTTTGAAAACATGCTCCCAGAAATGCTGGAAGAAATACACATGTCAACTCCTCCCTGTATTCCTTTCATCACATCATCTTCTGGACACCAAATGCAAAACTCACACTCACCTTATGATTCTTCCAAAGCCTGATTTTAATGAGAGCATGGATTACTAAAATCATCTAAGTCCGCTTTGCCTATTGTTTTCAATATTCAATCCTATGGTGAGCGTACACTTGTTTCTTCCTAGGATAGTGTATTCAACCACCCCCCTGTTGAAAATATCCCTGATCTTATCACTCATTTTGTACTTTGCCCGATCTCCTAACACCCCAATTGATATCTATTTCCCCAAGTGCCTTGTTGTGACTGACTCTTCATGTGTACTGACATTCCCATTTACACTCTAATAGAAATTCATTAATTGCAAAAAGGGCCTTTTGCCCAAATCCTAAACTCACTCTTCTTCCTTACCCTACACTGGAATCCTGTCTACTATCTCAATATCACTGGAAGTTCTCTTTCACATTCAGTGGTCCCAGGTACAATGTCTTATGCCATTGTATATGGATTTAGAGGATTCACCTCTGCAGAACATAATTCAAAACTATGTATCCAAATCAAGGGCCCAACACCCTTGTGTGCTTCAGCTCTTACCTAGTTTTCACCTTCCATTCTTATAAATATCCCAGTTGCCCAATCCCCGTATTCATCCAGCAGAATGACTCCTAAGCCAAATCGAACCTGATATGACCCTGAAGCAGACTCTGTTCCCTCAATCTATTTTCACATAACAGCAGGTCCTGAGTTGATCTTGCCATACAGGTATGTAGGGAATCCTCCAGCTGCTGAGAAGCTCAAAGGTAGATGCAGAAATGATCCCTGGAGCCAATGTAGGCAGCTAGGTAGGACCTGTGAGGTCTAAAGTCATCTTCCATGGCCAACAACCCAGTGAGGATGAAGGGATGTGGCTGAATCAGCCTCTCTCTTCTCAATGCAGGGAAGATGGACACAATCAGGCCTGGGTGGGTTGCTGATCCTGGGCTCCTAGTGTATATAGACCTTTATGACTTGTGAAAATGTCACAGGAAGGTGGGGCAGCCTCCCTCTCATGGGACCCTTGGAAACAACTGTTAGGACAACATGGTTGCCAAGGCAGTGACCTCATTCACTTCCCTGAAGGAAGTGACCTCACCTCACTTCCTTGGTAATGGAACTCTCTGAACGTGGGATCCAGGAGGCGAGGCACCCAGAGGCAATTCCAGTCCCTGTGGGCTCCCTTGTTTTTTCTGTACCAAAGCCAGAGTCATTCTTTCTTGGCACCTGGTGATGTGTGGGTAGCCAAATGCCTTAAATGGTCTGAACAGGGGCCTTTCCTTAGAAAGAAGTGTTGGCTCATTGCTGGCTCCTTATAACTACACAGAGAAGGCCAAAGAGACCAGAGCTGAGACAGGACCGGCCACTGCTGGGGAACAAATTTTCACCCACCAGTCAGAGGTCAGAGTGGATAGATGCAGACCAAATACAGGGGTGGTTTGTGTGTCTTAGTGGGTGTGTGTTTCAATTTGGCATTTTGTCTCATGTTCTGAGATCATGGAGGAAAAACGTGTTTGTTGTTGTTGTTGTTGTTGTTTGTTGGTTTGAAATGGACTGTTAACTTGTGAGTCTTTCTATGTCAGTGGATCCCACTGGGTTTGTGGTTAAAGAGAGTAGAGAGAAGAATGCAGCCGTGAATGTGTCCTGTCTAGTGGAAATCTTTGCAGGACTCCTCAAGGCCAATTGATGAATGGACTGCTGCTTGTCTTGCAGATGGGAAGCACCTACCAAGATCCCAAGTTCCTGTATTCTTCCAGAATTTTGGCCACTCTCTGAAGGGGTTCGTGTTTTTGTGAACAAGATGGGTACCACCTTCAAGCTCTGTGACAAGGCCATGGACTGGATTGCTGACGGGAATGCCAAGCATCTCAGAAAAGTAAAAATTAGCATGACTGGTAAGGATCTCTCTGGAGAATCCCTGCTTGCATAGATAGCCACCCAAGTTGCATGATTAGGAGCTGTCAGTGCCACAGTGTTCAATTAAAGAAAAGTTTTTCTCCAGGCTTCTTTCCTCCCTATTGTTCTGTTCCCCTGAATGTCAGGGAGGTGTTTGCCTTAGGGCACTCCTTTGGGAATCCTCCAGAAAACAGTTTCAAACGGAAAGGAAGAGGCCCAATCTGTGCCTTTTAGGTAAAGTGCTTTGTAAAGGCTGCATCTAAATCAGACTCTTGGCCCTGTGTGTGGCTGTGAATTACATTCTCAGCACCCCAGGAAACTCAAGAAAAATCCCATGTGTCCATGCACATCTAAAAGGATGAAAAAGAAGTGTAATATTGGATGAAGTCTCTTGCCTTCCTCTGGTCAGGCTCCTGACACCGATGAAGTAAGAGCAGGGATCCTCTGTGTCAAATGAGTTGTTGCAAGCCATCCAGTAACTAGCACACAGGTGTTTGGGTGTTTTCATGAGTCCAGTACACATAAAGAATCTACCCCTGGCAGGCAGGAGGCCTCGAATTTGAGAAGCAGAGCAGTGTTAACTACAGGCCCATTTTATCTATCCTGATTCTCAGGAAGGGTGTCCAGGCCACCATGACATTTGGCACATGATGGGCATGAGACCTTACTTTGCACACCATCTTAGACTGCTCCCCCTATGGAAACCCCCAGCCAGAATGTTATGATGAGTATCTGTATGGAAGAAGAGGAGGGCCATGTGGGAGTGTTTTTGTTAGAATAGTGGTCTTTTGTGTGGTGGTTGGAAAAGATGAGTGGGTCCACCTCAGCTTGAACTCTGGTGTGATGCCTTTAGAGACTCAGTTCTGGAACTGATCCCAGAGAACTCTTGCCATGAATCGAGTTGGGATTTTACAAGGCCAGGCATTAGAGGAGCCCTTGGAAACTGAGATCTAGGCCGAGGGTGGCTTCCTCCACAGCACTGGGAATCTCAGCCAGGATTTCACATGATTTTGCTGTTAAAGCCTTTTCAGCTATAGTTGAGAGCCAAAACTCACATGAACCTCATATTTTAGACCCCCAATGGGCCTGGATTCCTGTGACCTTTCTCCACTCCGTGAAAAGCCTTGCCTGCATGCAATCTCCAGAGCTTTTACTGAAAGGAGATTCCTCAACCCTTAATGGGTCGTGAATGAATCAAAACCCACAGTGCCAAATTCTTCATTCTTGAGATATGGCTAGGCCAATAACGTGAAGGTTTTGAGAATCCCATGACCAGAAATCCCTGGAGAACCTTTAGATCTCCTGTTGCTCATCATGACTGAACCCGCCATTGCCGTTTTTGACTGAGTGGAATTCATGACCATGGTGAAGAACAGAGATGTCAGTGAGTAGGAGCCAGCAGGGAACTGGGTCTGGAGCAATGGAGTGCAGGTGTGTGACCAACATCTGTGGTGAGCCCCTGTGGTTCTGTCATTGGTATGCAAATGACATGTGACTGACAAGGTGCAGCCAGCAGACCCTAAAATGTAAAGGCATGTTGTTGTGGGGAGAGGATCTGGTGCGATGCTCAGAATCAAGTTGCTACGCTCAAGTGGGAAAGATATATGGGGTAGCAGCCCAGTTTGTGTTTTTTCCGTCAGACCCTGACTCACCCCACGTGACAGAGCTCCCTCCAGCACTGTGACCCGGTTGACCTTTATGTATTTCAAAAACAAACACCAAATTTCCAGGGAAGCTGCAAGAAATGCCATTAAAACTGGACTGTGAGCCAAAGGCTTCACAATCCCCCCAAGGGGGACACTCATACCCCAATGGCCACAGTTACCTACAAAGAGAGGATTCAGCTCTGCTGCCTCCTGTTCGTATTGGGAAATAGGAAACCATGTCCTCCTGTTCACATAGACTGAGACCAAGCTTTCCTGGTCTCACTGCAAAGGAAGCTAAAGCACAAAGCTATATTTCTAGTGCACAAATGTCAGAGGCAGATAGTCAAGAAATGATTAGGCCAGCAAAGTTCCATGTTTGTGGAATGTTCACCCTGTCCCCTACCATTGGGATCTCTTGTGCCACACCCAAGTTTGTGAGCTCCTCAGAATTTCCAATTCCAGATATGTATTCACAGGTTTTGTTCCTCTTCTCCTCTCATTGTGTCTTATTTGGGGTGATAGTAATGTCAAGGCATTGTGGTGGATGACAGTGGAAGATTGTTATGTGGCACGTGTTCACATATATCTTAGACTCGTTTTTCATTTTGCCCTTTGAAATATTGAATCTCTGTGTCAATACTTATACTACCTTGATTCTTTAATGTCCATTTGGGTGGATTTATAATCAAATTTTCACAAGATATTTCTCAGAAATATACATTTTCTTGACATATATATTCATTTCTGAATTCTCAAAATGAACTTCAGTGAATATTGAGTACTAACCCTAATATTTCGTCAGTAAGTGACCCAGTTTAACATCAATGAAAGTCTATTCATACGGGACATGATGTGTGTTTTGAAGTAAATTGTCATTCAAAATTGTTAAATTCCTATTTCTTCGTATCATAGGATGTATCATTTCATCCAATATTCACAAATTGACATGCATATGATTCACTTACATTCATTCCCTGTATCAGAACCCATGTATTTCTCCATGTTGCTTTACTTGCTTTTTCATGAGATTTCTTTTATAAAACATTACTTTTGAATTCCATCATCATTTTCGAAGCAAAACTCACAGTTTGGTGTAATTAGTAACCCTAATATTACCACTAGACGTATACGTACTTGGATTGAATGTTTATCTGAATACCAGATTTCATGTATTTTTTAAAATATCAATTCAATCCATTATTTAAAATAGTAACCAGTTATATTTTTTATTCACCGTATGGTCTATTCATGCATCATCTCTATATACGTAAACCCAGGGTGCACCTATTTTTATCCCCAAACTCCAAATTAGACAGGGTTTGAAAACATGCTCCCAGAAATGCTGGAAGAAATACACATGTCACCTCCTCCCTGTATTCCTTTCATCACATCATCTTCTGGACACCAAATGCAAAACTCACACTCACCTTATGATTCTTCCAAAGCCTGATTTTAATGAGAGCATGGATTACTAAAATCATCTAAGTCCGCTTTGCCTATTGTTTTCAATATTCAATCCTATGGTGAGCGTACACTTGTTTCTTCCTAGGATAGTGTATTCAACCACCCCCCTGTTGAAAATATCCCTGATCTTATCACTCATTTTGTACTTTGCCCGATCTCCTAACATCCCAATTGATATCTATTTCCCCAAGTGCCTTGTTGTGACTGACTCTTCATGTGTGCTGACATTCCCTTTTACACTCTAATAGAAATTCATTCGATTGCAAAAAGGGCCTTTTGCCCAAATCCTAAACTCACTCTTCTTCCTTACCCTACACTGGAATCCTGTCTACTATCTCAATATCACTGGAAGTTCTCTTTCACATTCAGTGGTCCCAGGTACAAGATCTTATGCCATTGTATATGGATTTAGAGGATTCACCTCTGCAGAACATAATTCAAAACTATGTATCCAAATCAAGGGCCCAACACCCTTGTGTGCTTCAGCTCTTACCTAGTTTTCACCTTCCATTCTTATAAATATCCCAGTGGCCCAATCCCCGTATTCATCCAGCAGAATGACTCCTAAGCCAAATCGAACCTGATATGACCCTGAAGCAGACTCTGTTCCCTCAATCTATTTTCACATAACAGCAGGTCCTGAGTTGTTCTTGCCATACAGGTATGTAGGGAATCCTCCAGCTGCTGAGAAGCTCAAAGGTAGATGCAGAAATGATCCCTGGAGCCAATGTAGGCAGCTAGGTAGGACCTGTGAGGTGTAAAGTCATCTTCCATGGCCAACAACCCAGTGAGGATGAAGGGATGTGGCTGAATCAGCCTCTCTCTTCTCAATGCAGGGAAGATGGACACAATCAGGCCTGGGTGGGTTGCTGATCCAGGGCTCCTAGTGTATATAGACCTTTATGACTTGTGAAAATGTCACAGGAAGGTGGGGCAGCCTCCCTCTCATGGGACCCTTGGAAACAACTGTTAGGACAACATGGTTGCCAAGGCAGTGACCTCATTCACTTCCCTGAAGGAAGTGACCTCACCTCACTTCCTTGGTGATGGAACTCTCTGAATGTGGGATCCAGGAGGTGAGGCACCCAGAGGCAATTCCAGTCCCAGTGGGCTCCCTTGTTTTTTCTGTACCAAGGCCAGACTCATTCTTTCTTGGCACCTGGTGATGTGTGGGTAGCCAAATGCCTTGAATGGTCTGAACAGGGGCCTTTCCTGAGAAAGAAGTGTTGGATCATTGCTGGCTCCTGACAACTACACAGAGATGGCCAAGGAGACCAGAGCTGAGACAGGACCGGCCACTGCTGGGGAACAAATTTTCACCCACCAGTCAGAGGTCAGAGTGGATAGATGCAGACTAAATACAGGGGTGGTTTGTGTGTCTTAGTGGGTGTGTGTTTCAATTTGGCATTTTGTCTCATGTTCTGAGATCATGTAGGAAAAACGTGTTTGTTATTGTTGTTGTTGTGGTTTGTTGGTTTGAAATGGACTGTTAATTAGTGAGTCTTTCTATAGAGTCAGTGGATCCCACTGGGTTTGTGGTTAAAGAGAGTAGAGAGAAGAATGCAGCCGTTAATGTGTCCTGTCTAGTGGAAATCTTTGCAGGACTCCTCAAGGCCAATTGATGAATGGACTGCTGCTTGTCTTGCAGATGGGAAGCACCTACCAAGATCCCAAGTTCCTGTATTCTTCCAGAATTTTGGCCACTCTCTGAATGGGTTCGTGTTTTTGTGAACAAGATGGGTACCACCTTCAAGCTCTGTGACAAGGTCATGGACTGGATTGCTGACGGGAATGCCAAGCATCTCAGAAAAGTAAAAATTAGCATGACTGGTAAGGATCTCTCTGGACAATCCCTGCTTGCATAGATAGCCACCCAAGTTGCATGATTAGGAGCTGTCAGTGCCACAGTGTTCAATTAAAGAAAGGTTTTACTCCAGGCTTCTTTCCTCCCTATTGTTCTGTTCCCCTGAATGTCAGGGAGGTGTTTGCCTTAGGGCACTCCTTTGGGAATCCTCCAGAAAACAGTTTCAAACGGAAAGGAAGAGGCCCAATCTGTGCCTTTTAGGTAAAGTGCTTTGTAAAGGCTGCATCTGAATCAGACTCTTGGCCCTGTGTGTGGCTGTGAATTACATTCTCAGCACCCCAGGAAACTCAAGAAAAATCCCATGTGTCCATGCACATCTAAAAGGATGAAAGAGAAGTGTAATATTGGATGAAGTCTCTTGCCTTCCTCTGGTCAGGCTCCTGACACCGATGAAGTAAGAACAGGGATCCTCTGGGTCAAATGAGTTGTTGCAAGCCATCCAGTAACTAGCACACAGGTGTTTGGGTGTTTTCATGAGTCCAGTACACATAAAGAATCTACCCCTGGCAGGCAGGAGGCCTCGAATTTGAGAAGCAGAGCAGTGTTAACTACAGGCCCATTTTATCTATCCTGTTTCTCAGGAAGTTTGTCCAGACCACCATGACATTTGGCACATGATGGGCATGAGACCTTACTTTGCACACCATCTTAGACTGCTCCCCATATCTTAGACTGGAAACCCCCAGCCAGAATGTTATGATGAGTATCTGTATGGAAGAAGAGGAGGGCCATGTGGGAGTGTTTTTGTTAGAATAGTGGTCTTTTGTGTGGTGGTTGGAAAAGATGAGTGGGTCCACCTCAGCTTGAACTCTGGTGTGATGCCTTTAGAGACTCAGTTCTGGAACTGATCCCAGAGAACTCTTGCCATGAATCGAGTTGGGATTTTACAAGGCCAGGCATTAGAGGAGCCCTTGGAAACTGAGATCTAGGCCGAGGGTGGCTTCCTCCACAGCACTGGGAATCTCAGCCAGGATTTCACATGATTTTGCTGTTAAAGCCTTTTCAGCTATAGTTGAGAGCCAAAACTCACATGAACCTCATATTTTAGACCCCCAATGGGCCTGGATTCCTGTGACCTTTCTCCACTCCGTGAAAAGCCTTGCCTGCATGCGATCTCCAGAGCTTTTACTGAAAGGAGATTCCTCAACCCTTAATGGGTCGTGAATGAATCAAAACCCACAGTGCCAACTTCTTCATTCTTGAGATATGGCTAGGCCAATAACGTGTAGGTTTTGAGAATCCCATGACCAGAAATCCCTGGAGAACCTTTAGATCTCCTGTTGCTCATCATGATTGAACCCGCCATTGCCGTTTTTGACTGAGTGGAATTCATGACCATTTTGAAGAACAGAGATGTCAGTGAGTAGGAGCCAGCAGGGAACTGGGTCTGGAGCAATGGAGTGCAGGTGTGTGACCAACATCTGTGGTGAGCCCCTGTGGTTCTGTCATTGGTATGCAAATGACATGTGACTGACAAGGTGCAGCCAGCAGACCCTAAAATGTAAAGGCATGTTGTTGTGGGGAGAGGATCTGGTGCGATGCTCAGAATCAAGTTGCTACGCTCAAGTGGGAAAGATATATGGGGTAGCAGCCCAGTTTGTGTTTTTTCCGTCAGACCCTGACTCACCCCACGTGACAGAGCTCCCTCCAGCACTGTGACCCGGTTGACCTTTATGTATTTCAAAAACAAACACCAAATTTCCAGGGAAGCTGCAAGAAATGCCATTAAAACTGGACTGTGAGCCAAAGGCTTCACAATCCCCCCAAGGGGGACACTCATACCCCAATGGCCACAGTTACCTACAAAGAGAGGATTCAGCTCTGCTGCCTCCTGTTCGTATTGGGAAACAGGAAACCATGTCCTCCTGTTCACATAGACTGAGACCAAGCTTTCCTGGTCTCACTGCAAAGGAAGCTAAAGCACAAAGCTATATTTCTAGTGCACAAATGTCAGAGGCAGATAGTCAAGAAATGATTAGGCCAGCAAAGTTCCATGTTTGTGGAATGTTCACTCTGTCCCCTACCATTGGGATCTCTTGTGCCACACCCAAGTTTGTGAGCTCCTCAGAATTTCCAATTCCAGATATGTATTCACAGGTTTTGTTCCTCTTCTCCTCTCATTGTGTCTTATTTGGGGTGATAGTAATGTCAAGGCATTGTGGTGGATGACAGTGGAAGATTGTTATGTGGCACGTGTTCACATATATCTTAGACTCGTTTTTCATTTTGCCCTTTGAAATATTGAATCTCTGTGTCAATACTTATACTACCTTGATTCTTTAATGTCCATCTGGGTGGATTTATAATCAACTTTTCACAAGATATTTCTCAGAAATATACATTTTCTTGACATATATATTCATTTCTGAATTCTCAAAATGAACTTCAGTGAATATTGAGTACTAACCCTAATATTTCTTCAGTAAGTGACCCAGTTTAACATCAATGAAAGTCTATTCATACGGGACGTGATGTGTGTTTTGAAGTAAATGGTCATT
This sequence comes from Urocitellus parryii, assembly GCF_045843805.1. Taxonomy (NCBI): domain Eukaryota; kingdom Metazoa; phylum Chordata; class Mammalia; order Rodentia; family Sciuridae; genus Urocitellus; species Urocitellus parryii. Next base: position 15,013,936 of record NC_135548.1, read on the forward strand.
CAAAATTGTTAAATTCCTATTTCTTCGTATCATAGGATGTATCATTTCATCCAATATTCACAAATTGACATGCATATGATTCACTTACATTCATTCCCTGTATCAGAACCCATGTATTTCTCCATGTTGCTTTACTTGCTTTTTCATGAGATTTCTTTTATAAAACATTACTTTTGAATTCCATCATCATTTTCGAAGCAAAACTCACAGTTTGGTGTAATTAGTAACCCTAATATTACCACTAGACGTACACCTACTTGGATTGAATGTTTATCTGAATACCAGATTTCATGTATTTTTTTAAATATCAATTCAATCCATTATTTAAAATAGTAAGCAGTTATATTTTTTATTCACCCTATGGTCTATTCATGCATCATCTCTATATATGTAAACCCAGGGTGCACCTATTTTTATCCCCAAACTCTAAATGACAGGGTTTGAAAACATGCTCCCAGAAATGCTGGAAGAAATACACATGTCACCTCCTCCCTGTATTCCTTTCATCACATCATCTTCTGGACACCAAATGCAAAACTCACACTCACCTTATGATTCTTCCAAAGCCTGATTTTAATGAGAGCATGTATTACTAAAATCATCTAAGTCCGCTTTGCCTATTGTTTTCAATATTCAATCCTATGGTGAGCGTACACTTGTTTCTTCCTAGGATAGTGTATTCAACCACCCCCCTGTTGAAAATATCCCTGATCTTATCACTCATTTTGTACTTTGCCCGATCTCCTAACATCCCAATTGATATCTATTTCCCCAAGTGCCTTGTTGTGACTGACTCTTCCTGTGTGCTGACATTCCCATTTACACTCTAATAGAAATTCATTCGATTGCAAAAAGGGCCTTTTGCCCAAATCCTAAACTCACTCTTCTTCCTTACCCTACACTGGAATCCTGTCTACTATCTCAATATCACTGGAAGTTCTCTTTCACATTCAGTGGTCCCAGGTACAATGTCTTATGCCATTGTATATGGATTTAGAGGATTCACCTCTGCAGAATATAATTCAAAACTATGTATCCAAATCAAGGGCCCAACACCCTTGTGTGCTTCAGCTCTTACCTAGTTTTCACCTTCCATTCTTATAAATATCCCAGTTGCCCAATCCCCGTATTCATCCAGCAGAATGACTCCTAAGCCAAATCGAACCTGATATGACCCTGAAGCAGACTCTGTTCCCTCAATCTATTTTCACATAACAGCAGGTCCTGAGTTGATCTTGCCATACAGGTATGTAGGGAATCCTCCAGCTGCTGAGAAGCTCAAAGGTAGATGCAGAAATGATCCCTGGAGCCAATGTAGGCAGCTAGGTAGGACCTGTGAGGTGTAAAGTCATCTTCCATGGCCAACAACCCAGTGAGGATGAAGGGATGTGGCTGAATCAGCCTCTCTCTTCTCAATGCAGGGAAGATGGACACAATCAGGCCTGGGTGGGTTGCTGATCCAGGGCTCCTAGTGTATATAGACCTTTATGACTTGTGAAAATGTCACAGGAAGGTGGGGCAGCCTCCCTCTCATGGGACCCTTGGAAACAACTGTTAGGACAACATGGTTGCCAAGGCAGTGACCTCATTCACTTCCCTGAAGGAAGTGACCTCACCTCACTTCCTTGGTGATGGAACTCTCTGAACGTGGGATCCAGGAGGCGAGGCACCCAGAGGCAATTCCAGTCCCTGTGGGCTCCCTTGTTTTTTCTGTACCAAGGCCAGAGTCATTCTTTCTTGGCACCTGGTGATGTGTGGGTAGCCAAATGCCTTAAATGGTCTGAACAGGGGCCTTTCCTTAGAAAGAAGTGTTGGCTCATTGCTGGCTCCTTATAACTACACAGAGAAGGCCAAAGAGACCAGAGCTGAGACAGGACCGGCCACTGCTGGGGAACAAATTTTCACCCACCAGTCAGAGGTCAGAGTGGATAGATGCAGACCAAATACAGGGGTGGTTTGTGTGTCTTAGTGGGTGTGTGTTTCAATTTGGCATTTTGTCTCATGTTCTGAGATCATGGAGGAAAACGTGTTTGTTGTTGTTGTTGTTGTTGTTTGTTGGTTTGAAATGGACTGTTAACTTGTGAGTCTTTCTATGTCAGTGGATCCCACTGGGTTTGTGGTTAAAGAGAGTAGAGAGAAGAATGCAGCCGTGAATGTGTCCTGTCTAGTGGAAATCTTTGCAGGACTCCTCAAGGCCAATTGATGAATGGACTGCTGCTTGTCTTGCAGATGGGAAGCACCTACCAAGATCCCAAGTTCCTGTATTCTTCCAGAATTTTGGCCACTCTCTGAAGGGGTTCGTGTTTTTGTGAACAAGATGGGTACCACCTTCAAGCTCTGTGACAAGGCCATGGACTGGATTGCTGACGGGAATGCCAAGCATCTCAGAAAAGTAAAAATTAGCATGACTGGTAAGGATCTCTCTGGAGAATCCCTGCTTGCATAGATAGCCACCCAAGTTGCATGATTAGGAGCTGTCAGTGCCACAGTGTTCAATTAAAGAAAAGTTTTTCTCCAGGCTTCTTTCCTCCCTATTGTTCTGTTCCCCTGAATGTCAGGGAGGTGTTTGCCTTAGGGCACTCCTTTGGGAATCCTCCAGAAAACAGTTTCAAACGGAAAGGAAGAGGCCCAATCTGTGCCTTTTAGGTAAAGTGCTTTGTAAAGGCTGCATCTAAATCAGACTCTTGGCCCTGTGTGTGGCTGTGAATTACATTCTCAGCACCCCAGGAAACTCAAGAAAAATCCCATGTGTCCATGCACATCTAAAAGGATGAAAAAGAAGTGTAATATTGGATGAAGTCTCTTGCCTTCCTCTGGTCAGGCTCCTGACACCGATGAAGTAAGAGCAGGGATCCTCTGTGTCAAATGAGTTGTTGCAAGCCATCCTGTAACTAGCACACAGGTGTTTGGGTGTTTTCATGAGTCCAGTACACATAAAGAATCTACCCCTGGCAGGCAGGAGGCCTCGAATTTGAGAAGCAGAGCAGTGTTAACTACAGGCCCATTTTATCTATCCTGATTCTCAGGAAGGGTGTCCAGGCCACCATGACATTTGGCACATGATGGGCATGAGACCTTACTTTGCACACCATCTTAGACTGCTCCCCCTATGGAAACCCCCAGCCAGAATGTTATGATGAGTATCTGTATGGAAGAAGAGGAGGGCCATGTGGGAGTGTTTTTCTTAGAATAGTGGTCTTTTGTGTGGTGGTTGGAAAAGATGAGTGGGTCCACCTCAGCTTGAACTCTGGTGTGATGCCTTTAGAGACTCAGTTCTGGAACTGATCCCAGAGAACTCTTGCCATGAATCGAGTTGGGATTTTACAAGGCCAGGCATTAGAGGAGCCCTTGGAAACTGAGATCTAGGCCGAGGGTGGCTTCCTCCACAGCACTGGGAATCTCAGCCAGGATTTCACATGATTTTGCTGTTAAAGCCTTTTCAGCTATAGTTGAGAGCCAAAACTCACATGAACCTCATATTTTAGACCCCCAATGGGCCTGGATTCCTGTGACCTTTCTCCACTCCGTGAAAAGCCTTGCCTGCATGCGATCTCCAGAGCTTTTACTGAAAGGAGATTCCTCAACCCTTAATGGGTCGTGAATGAATCAAAACCCACAGTGCCAAATTCTTCATTCTTGAGATATGGCTAGGCCAATAACGTGAAGGTTTTGAGAATCCCATGACCAGAAATCCCTGGAGAACCTTTAGATCTCCTGTTGCTCATCATGACTGAACCCGCCATTGCCGTTTTTGACTGAGTGGAATTCATGACCATGGTGAAGAACAGAGATGTCAGTGAGTAGGAGCCAGCAGGGAACTGGGTCTGGAGCAATGGAGTGCAGGTGTGTGACCAACATCTGTGGTGAGCCCCTGTGGTTCTGTCATTGGTATCCAAATGACATGTGACTGACAAGGTGCAGCCAGCAGACCCTAAAATGTAAAGGCATGTTGTTGTGGGGAGAGGATCTGGTGCGATGCTCAGAATCAAGTTGCTATGCTCAAGTGGGAAAGATATATGGGGTAGCAGCCCAGTTTGTGTTTTTTCCGTCAGACCCTGACTCACCCCACGTGACAGAGCTCCCTCCAGCACTGTGACCCGGTTGACCTTTATGTATTTCAAAAACAAACACCAAATTTCCAGGGAAGCTGCAAGAAATGCCATTAAAACTGGACTGTGAGCCAAAGGCTTCACAATCCCCCCAAGGGGGACACTCATACCCCAATGGCCACAGTTACCTACAAAGAGAGGATTCAGCTCTGCTGCCTCCTGTTCGTATTGGGAAATAGGAAACCATGTCCTCCTGTTCACATAGACTGAGACCAAGCTTTCCTGGTCTCACTGCAAAGGAAGCTAAAGCACAAAGCTATATTTCTAGTGCACAAATGTCAGAGGCAGATAGTCAAGAAATCATTAGGCCAGCAAAGTTCCATGTTTGTGGAATGTTCAAAGTGTCCCCTACCATTGGGACCTCCTGTGCCACACCCAAGTTTGTGAGCTCCTCAGAATTTCCAATTCCAGATATGTATTCACAGGTTTTGTTCCTCTTCTCCTCTCATTGTGTCTTATTTGGGGTGATAGTAATGTCAAGGCATTGTGGTGGATGACAGTGGAAGATTGTTATGTGGCACGTGTTCGCATATATCTTAGACTCGTTTTTCATTTTGCCCTTTGAAATATTGAATCTCTGTGTCAATACTTATACTACCTTGATTCTTTAATGTCCATCTGGGTGGATTTATAATCAACTTTTCACAAGATATTTCTCAGAAATATACATTTTCTTGACATATATATTCATTTCTGAATTCTCAAAATGAACTTCAGTGAATATTGAGTACTAACCCTAATATTTCTTCAGTAAGTGACCCAGTTTAACATCAATGAAAGTCTATTCATACGGAACGTGATGTGTGTTTTGAAGTAAATGGTCATTCAAAATTGTTAAATTCCTATTTCTTCGTATCATAGGATGTATCATTTCATCCAATATTCACAAATTGACATGCATATGATTCACTTACATTCATTCCCTGTATCAGAACCCATGTATTTCTCCATGTTGCTTTACTTGCTTTTTCATGAGATTTCTTTTATAAAACATTACTTTTGAATTCCATCATCATTTTCGAAGCAAAACTCACAGTTTGGTGTAATTAGTAACCCTAATATTACCACTAGACGTACACCTACTTGGATTGAATGTTTATCTGAATACCAGATTTCATGTATTTTTTAAAATATCAATTCAATCCATTATTTAAAATAGTAACCAGTTATATTTTTTATTCACCCTATGGTCTATTCATGCATCATCTCTATATACGTAAACCCAGGGTGCACCTATTTTTATCCCCAAACTCTAAATGACAGGGTTTGAAAACATGCTCCCAGAAATGCTGGAAGAAATACACATGTCAACTCCTCCCTGTATTCCTTTCATCACATCATCTTCTGGACACCAAATGCAAAACTCACACTCACCTTATGATTCTTCCAAAGCCTGATTTTAATGAGAGCATGGATTACTAAAATCATCTAAGTCCGCTTTGCCTATTGTTTTCAATATTCAATCCTATGGTGAGCGTACACTTGTTTCTTCCTAGGATAGTGTATTCAACCACCCCCCTGTTGAAAATATCCCTGATCTTATCACTCATTTTGTACTTTGCCCGATCTCCTAACACCCCAATTGATATCTATTTCCCCAAGTGCCTTGTTGTGACTGACTCTTCATGTGTACTGACATTCCCATTTACACTCTAATAGAAATTCATTAATTGCAAAAAGGGCCTTTTGCCCAAATCCTAAACTCACTCTTCTTCCTTACCCTACACTGGAATCCTGTCTACTATCTCAATATCACTGGAAGTTCTCTTTCACATTCAGTGGTCCCAGGTACAATGTCTTATGCCATTGTATATGGATTTAGAGGATTCACCTCTGCAGAACATAATTCAAAACTATGTATCCAAATCAAGGGCCCAACACCCTTGTGTGCTTCAGCTCTTACCTAGTTTTCACCTTCCATTCTTATAAATATCCCAGTTGCCCAATCCCCGTATTCATCCAGCAGAATGACTCCTAAGCCAAATCGAACCTGATATGACCCTGAAGCAGACTCTGTTCCCTCAATCTATTTTCACATAACAGCAGGTCCTGAGTTGATCTTGCCATACAGGTATGTAGGGAATCCTCCAGCTGCTGAGAAGCTCAAAGGTAGATGCAGAAATGATCCCTGGAGCCAATGTAGGCAGCTAGGTAGGACCTGTGAGGTCTAAAGTCATCTTCCATGGCCAACAACCCAGTGAGGATGAAGGGATGTGGCTGAATCAGCCTCTCTCTTCTCAATGCAGGGAAGATGGACACAATCAGGCCTGGGTGGGTTGCTGATCCTGGGCTCCTAGTGTATATAGACCTTTATGACTTGTGAAAATGTCACAGGAAGGTGGGGCAGCCTCCCTCTCATGGGACCCTTGGAAACAACTGTTAGGACAACATGGTTGCCAAGGCAGTGACCTCATTCACTTCCCTGAAGGAAGTGACCTCACCTCACTTCCTTGGTAATGGAACTCTCTGAACGTGGGATCCAGGAGGCGAGGCACCCAGAGGCAATTCCAGTCCCTGTGGGCTCCCTTGTTTTTTCTGTACCAAAGCCAGAGTCATTCTTTCTTGGCACCTGGTGATGTGTGGGTAGCCAAATGCCTTAAATGGTCTGAACAGGGGCCTTTCCTTAGAAAGAAGTGTTGGCTCATTGCTGGCTCCTTATAACTACACAGAGAAGGCCAAAGAGACCAGAGCTGAGACAGGACCGGCCACTGCTGGGGAACAAATTTTCACCCACCAGTCAGAGGTCAGAGTGGATAGATGCAGACCAAATACAGGGGTGGTTTGTGTGTCTTAGTGGGTGTGTGTTTCAATTTGGCATTTTGTCTCATGTTCTGAGATCATGGAGGAAAAACGTGTTTGTTGTTGTTGTTGTTGTTGTTTGTTGGTTTGAAATGGACTGTTAACTTGTGAGTCTTTCTATGTCAGTGGATCCCACTGGGTTTGTGGTTAAAGAGAGTAGAGAGAAGAATGCAGCCGTGAATGTGTCCTGTCTAGTGGAAATCTTTGCAGGACTCCTCAAGGCCAATTGATGAATGGACTGCTGCTTGTCTTGCAGATGGGAAGCACCTACCAAGATCCCAAGTTCCTGTATTCTTCCAGAATTTTGGCCACTCTCTGAAGGGGTTCGTGTTTTTGTGAACAAGATGGGTACCACCTTCAAGCTCTGTGACAAGGCCATGGACTGGATTGCTGACGGGAATGCCAAGCATCTCAGAAAAGTAAAAATTAGCATGACTGGTAAGGATCTCTCTGGAGAATCCCTGCTTGCATAGATAGCCACCCAAGTTGCATGATTAGGAGCTGTCAGTGCCACAGTGTTCAATTAAAGAAAAGTTTTTCTCCAGGCTTCTTTCCTCCCTATTGTTCTGTTCCCCTGAATGTCAGGGAGGTGTTTGCCTTAGGGCACTCCTTTGGGAATCCTCCAGAAAACAGTTTCAAACGGAAAGGAAGAGGCCCAATCTGTGCCTTTTAGGTAAAGTGCTTTGTAAAGGCTGCATCTAAATCAGACTCTTGGCCCTGTGTGTGGCTGTGAATTACATTCTCAGCACCCCAGGAAACTCAAGAAAAATCCCATGTGTCCATGCACATCTAAAAGGATGAAAAAGAAGTGTAATATTGGATGAAGTCTCTTGCCTTCCTCTGGTCAGGCTCCTGACACCGATGAAGTAAGAGCAGGGATCCTCTGTGTCAAATGAGTTGTTGCAAGCCATCCAGTAACTAGCACACAGGTGTTTGGGTGTTTTCATGAGTCCAGTACACATAAAGAATCTACCCCTGGCAGGCAGGAGGCCTCGAATTTGAGAAGCAGAGCAGTGTTAACTACAGGCCCATTTTATCTATCCTGATTCTCAGGAAGGGTGTCCAGGCCACCATGACATTTGGCACATGATGGGCATGAGACCTTACTTTGCACACCATCTTAGACTGCTCCCCCTATGGAAACCCCCAGCCAGAATGTTATGATGAGTATCTGTATGGAAGAAGAGGAGGGCCATGTGGGAGTGTTTTTCTTAGAATAGTGGTCTTTTGTGTGGTGGTTGGAAAAGATGAGTGGGTCCACCTCAGCTTGAACTCTGGTGTGATGCCTTTAGAGACTCAGTTCTGGAACTGATCCCAGAGAACTCTTGCCATGAATCGAGTTGGGATTTTACAAGGCCAGGCATTAGAGGAGCCCTTGGAAACTGAGATCTAGGCCGAGGGTGGCTTCCTCCACAGCACTGGGAATCTCAGCCAGGATTTCACATGATTTTGCTGTTAAAGCCTTTTCAGCTATAGTTGAGAGCCAAAACTCACATGAACCTCATATTTTAGACCCCCAATGGGCCTGGATTCCTGTGACCTTTCTCCACTCCGTGAAAAGCCTTGCCTGCATGCGATCTCCAGAGCTTTTACTGAAAGGAGATTCCTCAACCCTTAATGGGTCGTGAATGAATCAAAACCCACAGTGCCAAATTCTTCATTCTTGAGATATGGCTAGGCCAATAACATGAAGGTTTTGAGAATCCCATGACCAGAAATCCCTGGAGAACCTTTAGATCTCCTGTTGCTCATCATGACTGAACCCGCCATTGCCGTTTTTGACTGAGTGGAATTCATGACCATGGTGAAGAACAGAGATGTCAGTGAGTAGGAGCCAGCAGGGAACTGGGTCTGGAGCAATGGAGTGCAGGTGTGTGACCAACATCTGTGGTGAGCCCCTATGGTTCTGTCATTGGTATCCAAATGACATGTGACTGACAAGGTGCAGCCAGCAGACCCTAAAATGTAAAGGCATGTTGTTGTGGGGAGAGGATCTGGTGCGATGCTCAGAATCAAGTTGCTACGCTCAAGTGGGAAAGATATATGGGGTAGCAGCCCAGTTTGTGTTTTTTCCGTCAGACCCTGACTCACCCCACGTGACAGAGCTCCCTCCAGCACTGTGACCCGGTTGACCTTTATGTATTTCAAAAACAAACACCAAATTTCCAGGGAAGCTGCAAGAAATGCCATTAAAACTGGACTGTGAGCCAAAGGCTTCACAATCCCCCCAAGGGGGACACTCATACCCCAATGGCCACAGTTACCTACAAAGAGAGGATTCAGCTCTGCTGCCTCCTGTTCCTATTGGGAAATAGGAAACCATGTCCTCCTGTTCACATAGACTGAGACCAAGCTTTCCTGGTCTCACTGCAAAGGAAGCTAAAGCACAAAGCTATATTTCTAGTGCACAAATGTCAGAGGCAGATAGTCAAGAAATCATTAGGCCAGCAAAGTTCCATGTTTGTGGAATGTTCACCGTGTCCCCTACCATTGGGATCTCCTGTGCCACACCCAAGTTTGTGAGCTCCTCAGAATTTCCAATTCCAGATATGTATTCACAGGTTTTGTTCCTCTTCTCCTCTCATTGTGTCTTATTTGGGGTGATAGTAATGTCAAGGCATTGTGGTGGATGACAGTGGAAGATTGTTATGTGGCACGTGTTCGCATATATCTTAGACTCGTTTTTCATTTTGCCCTTTGAAATATTGAATCTCTGTGTCAATACTTATACTACCTTGATTCTTTAATGTCCATCTGGGTGCATTTATAATCAACTTTTCACAAGATATTTCTCAGAAATATACATTTTCTTGACATATATATTCATTTCTGAATTCTCAAAATGAACTTCAGTGAATATTGAGTACTAACCCTAATATTTCGTCAGTAAGTGACCCAGTTTAACATCAATGAAAGTCTATTCATACGGGACGTGATGTGTGTTTTGAAGTAAATGGTCATTCAAAATTGTTAAATTCCTATTTCTTCGTATCATAGGATGTATCATTTCATCCAATATTCACAAATTGACATGCATATGATTCACTTACATTCATTCCCTGTATCAGAACCCATGTATTTCTCCATGTTGCTTTACTTGCTTTTTCATGAGATTTCTTTTATAAAACATTACTTTTGAATTCCATCATCATTTTCGAAGCAAAACTCACAGTTTGGTGTAATTAGTAACCCTAATATTACCACTAGACGTACACCTACTTGGATTGAATGTTTATCTGAATACCAGATTTCATGTATTTTTTAAAATATCAATTCAATCCATTATTTAAAATAGTAAGCAGTTATATTTTTTATTCACCCTATGGTCTATTCATGCATCATCTCTATATACGTAAACCCAGGGTGCACCTATTTTTATCCCCAAACTCTAAATGACAGGGTTTGAAAACATGCTCCCAGAAATGGTGGAAGAAATACACATGTCACCTCCTCCCTGTATTCCTTTCATCACATCATCTTCTGGACACCAAATGCAAAACTCACACTCACCTTATGATTCTTCCAAAGCCTGATTTTAATGAGAGCATGGATTACTAAAATCATCTAAGTCCGCTTTGCCTATTGTTTTCAATATTCAATCCTATGGTGAGCGTACACTTGTTTCTTCCTAGGATAGTGTATTCAACCACCCCCCTGTTGAAAATATCCCTGATCTTATCACTCATTTTGTACTTTGCCCGATCTCCTAACACCCCAATTGATATCTATTTCCCCAAGTGCCTTGTTGTGACTGACTCTTCATGTGTACTGACATTCCCATTTACACTCTAATAGAAATTCATTAATTGCAAAAAGGGCCTTTTGCCCAAATCCTAAACTCACTCTTCTTCCTTACCCTACACTGGAATCCTGTCTACTATCTCAATATCACTGGAAGTTCTCTTTCACATTCAGTGGTCCCAGGTACAAGATCTTATGCCATTGTATATGGATTTAGAGGATTCACCTCTGCAGAACATAATTCAAAACTATGTATCCAAATCAAGGGCCCAACACCCTTGTGTGCTTCAGCTCTTACCTAGTTTTCACCTTCCATTCTTATAAATATCCCAGTTGCCCAATCCCCGTATTCATCCAGCAGAATGACTCCTAAGCCAAATCGAACCTGATATGACCCTGAAGCAGACTCTGTTCCCTCAATCTATTTTCACATAACAGCAGGTCCTGAGTTGATCTTGCCATACAGGTATGTAGGGAATCCTCCAGCTGCTGAGAAGCTCAAAGGTAGATGCAGAAATGATCCCTGGAGCCAATGTAGGCAGCTAGGTAGGACCTGTGAGGTCTAAAGTCATCTTCCATGGCCAACAACCCAGTGAGGATGAAGGGATGTGGCTGAATCAGCCTCTCTCTTCTCAATGCAGGGAAGATGGACACAATCAGGCCTGGGTGGGTTGCTGATCCTGGGCTCCTAGTGTATATAGACCTTTATGACTTGTGAAAATGTCACAGGAAGGTGGGGCAGCCTCCCTCTCATGGGACCCTTGGAAACAACTGTTAGGACAACATGGTTGCCAAGGCAGTGACCTCATTCACTTCCCTGAAGGAAGTGACCTCACCTCACTTCCTTGGTAATGGAACTCTCTGAACGTGGGATCCAGGAGGCGAGGCACCCAGAGGCAATTCCAGTCCCTGTGGGCTCCCTTGTTTTTTCTGTACCAAAGCCAGAGTCATTCTTTCTTGGCACCTGGTGATGTGTGGGTAGCCAAATGCCTTAAATGGTCTGAACAGGGGCCTTTCCTTAGAAAGAAGTGTTGGCTCATTGCTGGCTCCTTATAACTACACAGAGAAGGCCAAAGAGACCAGAGCTGAGACAGGACCGGCCACTGCTGGGGAACAAATTTTCACCCACCAGTCAGAGGTCAGAGTGGATAGATGCAGACCAAATACAGGGGTGGTTTGTGTGTCTTAGTGGGTGTGTGTTTCAATTTGGCATTTTGTCTCATGTTCTGAGATCATGGAGGAAAAACGTGTTTGTTGTTGTTGTTGTTGTTGTTTGTTGGTTTGAAATGGACTGTTAACTTGTGAGTCTTTCTATGTCAGTGGATCCCACTGGGTTTGTGGTTAAAGAGAGTAGAGAGAAGAATGCAGCCGTGAATGTGTCCTGTCTAGTGGAAATCTTTGCAGGACTCCTCAAGGCCAATTGATGAATGGACTGCTGCTTGTCTTGCAGATGGGAAGCACCTACCAAGATCCCAAGTTCCTGTATTCTTCCAGAATTTTGGCCACTCTCTGAAGGGGTTCGTGTTTTTGTGAACAAGATGGGTACCACCTTCAAGCTCTGTGACAAGGCCATGGACTGGATTGCTGACGGGAATGCCAAGCATCTCAGAAAAGTAAAAATTAGCATGACTGGTAAGGATCTCTCTGGAGAATCCCTGCTTGCATAGATAGCCACCCAAGTTGCATGATTAGGAGCTGTCAGTGCCACAGTGTTCAATTAAAGAAAAGTTTTTCTCCAGGCTTCTTTCCTCCCTATTGTTCTGTTCCCCTGAATGTCAGGGAGGTGTTTGCCTTAGGGCACTCCTTTGGGAATCCTCCAGAAAACAGTTTCAAACGGAAAGGAAGAGGCCCAATCTGTGCCTTTTAGGTAAAGTGCTTTGTAAAGGCTGCATCTAAATCAGACTCTTGGCCCTGTGTGTGGCTGTGAATTACATTCTCAGCACCCCAGGAAACTCAAGAAAAATCCCATGTGTCCATGCACATCTAAAAGGATGAAAAAGAAGTGTAATATTGGATGAAGTCTCTTGCCTTCCTCTGGTCAGGCTCCTGACACCGATGAAGTAAGAGCAGGGATCCTCTGTGTCAAATGAGTTGTTGCAAGCCATCCAGTAACTAGCACATAGGTGTTTGGGTGTTTTCATGAGTCCAGTACACATAAAGAATCTACCCCTGGCAGGCAGGAGGCCTCGAATTTGAGAAGCAGAGCAGTGTTAACTACAGGCCCATTTTATCTATCCTGATTCTCAGGAAGGGTGTCCAGGCCACCATGACATTTGGCACATGATGGGCATGAGACCTTACTTTGCACACCATCTTAGACTGCTCCCCCTATGGAAACCCCCAGCCAGAATGTTATGATGAGTATCTGTATGGAAGAAGAGGAGGGCCATGTGGGAGTGTTTTTCTTAGAATAGTGGTCTTTTGTGTGGTGGTTGGAAAAGATGAGTGGGTCCACCTCAGCTTGAACTCTGGTGTGATGCCTTTAGAGACTCAGTTCTGGAACTGATCCCAGAGAACTCTTGCCAGGAATCGAGTTGGGATTTTACAAGGCCAGGCATTAGAGGAGCCCTTGGAAACTGAGATCTAGGCCGAGGGTGGCTTCCTCCACAGCACTGGGAATCTCAGCCAGGATTTCACATGATTTTGCTGTTAAAGCCTTTTCAGCTATAGTTGAGAGCCAAAACTCACATGAACCTCATATTTTAGACCCCCAATGGGCCTGGATTCCTGTGACCTTTCGCCACTCCGTGAAAAGCCTTGCCTGCATGCGATCTCCAGAGCTTTTACTGAAAGGAGATTCCTCAACCCTTAATGGGTTGTGAATGAATCAAAACCCACAGTGCCAAATTCTTCATTCTTGAGATATGGCTAGGCCAATAACATGAAGGTTTTGAGAATCCCATGACCAGAAATCCCTGGAGAACCTTTAGATCTCCTGTTGCTCATCATGACTGAACCCGCCATTGCCGTTTTTGACTGAGTGGAATTCATGACCATGGTGAAGAACAGAGATGTCAGTGAGTAGGAGCCAGCAGGGAACTGGGTCTGGAGCAATGGAGTGCAGGTGTGTGACCAACATCTGTGGTGAGCCCCTGTGGTTCTGTCATTGGTATGCAAATGACATGTGACTGACAAGGTGCAGCCAGCAGACCCTAAAATGTAAAGGCATGTTGTTGTGGGGAGAGGATCTGGTGCGATGCTCAGAATCAAGTTGCTACGCTCAAGTGGGAAAGATATATGGGGTAGCAGCCCAGTTTGTGTTTTTTCCGTCAGACCCTGACTCACCCCACGTGACAGAGCTCCCTCCAGCACTGTGACCCGGTTGACCTTTATGTATTTCAAAAACAAACACCAAATTTCCAGGGAAGCTGCAAGAAATGCCATTAAAACTGGACTGTGAGCCAAAGGCTTCACAATCCCCCCAAGGGGGACACTCATACCCCAATGGCCACAGTTACCTACAAAGAGAGGATTCAGCTCTGCTGCCTCCTGTTCCTATTGGGAAATAGGAAACCATGTCCTCCTGTTCACATAGACTGAGACCAAGCTTTCCTGGTCTCACTGCAAAGGAAGCTAAAGCACAAAGCTATATTTCTAGTGCACAAATGTCAGAGGCAGATAGTCAAGAAATCATTAGGCCAGCAAAGTTCCATGTTTGTGGAATGTTCACCGTGTCCCCTACCATTGGGATCTCCTGTGCCACACCCAAGTTTGTGAGCTCCTCAGAATTTCCAATTCCAGATATGTATTCACAGGTTTTGTTCCTCTTCTCCTCTCATTGTGTCTTATTTGGGGTGATAGTAATGTCAAGGCATTGTGGTGGATGACAGTGGAAGATTGTTATGTGGCACGTGTTCGCATATATCTTAGACTCGTTTTTCATTTTGCCCTTTGAAATATTGAATCTCTGTGTCAATACTTATACTACCTTGATTCTTTAATGTCCATCTGGGTGGATTTATAATCAACTTTTCACAAGATATTTCTCAGAAATATACATTTTCTTGACATATATATTCATTTCTGAATTCTCAAAATGAACTTCAGTGAATATTGAGTACTAACCCTAATATTTCGTCAGTAAGTGACCCAGTTTAACATCAATGAAAGTCTATTCATACGGGACATGATGTGTGTTTTGAAGTAAATGGTCATTCAAAATTGTTAAATTCCTATTTCTTCGTATCATAGGATGTATCATTTCATCCAATATTCACAAATTGACATGCATATGATTCACTTACATTCATTCCCTGTATCAGAACCCATGTATTTCTCCATGTTGCTTTACTTGCTTTTTCATGAGATTTCTTTTATAAAACATTACTTTTGAATTCCATCATCATTTTCGAAGCAAAACTCACAGTTTGGTGTAATTAGTAACCCTAATATTACCACTAGACGTACACCTACTTGGATTGAATGTTTATCTGAATACCAGATTTCATGTATTTTTTAAAATATCAATTCAATCCATTATTTAAAATAGTAACCAGTTATATTTTTTATTCACCCTATGGTCTATTCATGCATCATCTCTATATACGTAAACCCAGGGTGCACCTATTTTTATCCCCAAACTCTAAATGACAGGGCTTGAAAACATGCTCCCAGAAATGCTGGAAGAAATACACATGTCACCTCCTCCCTGTATTCCTTTCATCACATCATCTTCTGGACACCAAATGCAAAACTCACACTCACCTTATGATTCTTCCAAAGCCTGATTTTAATGAGAGCATGGATTACTAAAATCATCTAAGTCCGCTTTGCCTATTGTTTTCAATATTCAATCCTATGGTGAGCGTACACTTGTTTCTTCCTAGGATAGTGTATTCAACCACCCCCCTGTTGAAAATATCCCTGATCTTATCACTCATTTTGTACTTTGCCCGATCTCCTAACATCCCAATTGATATCTATTTCCCCAAGTGCCTTGTTGTGACTGACTCTTCCTGTGTGCTGACATTCCCATTTACACTCTAATAGAAATTCATTCCATTGCTAAAAGGGCCTTTTGCCCAAATCCTAAACTCACTCTTCTTCCTTACCCTACACTGGAATCCTGTCTACTATCTCAATATCACTGGAAGTTCTCTTTCACATTCAGTGGTCCCAGGTACAATGTCTTATGCCATTGTATATGGATTTAGAGGATTCACCTCTGCAGAACATAATTCAAAACTATGTATCCAAATCAAGGGCCCAACACCCTTGTGTGCTTCAGCTCTTACCTAGTTTTCACCTTCCATTCTTATAAATATCCCAGTTGCCCAATCCCCGTATTCATCCAGCAGAATGACTCCTAAGCCAAATCGAACCTGATATGACCCTGAAGCAGACTCTGTTCCCTCAATCTATTTTCACATAACAGCAGGTCCTGAGTTGATCTTGCCATACAGGTATGTAGGGAATCCTCCAGCTGCTGAGAAGCTCAAAGGTAGATGCAGAAATGATCCCTGGAGCCAATGTAGGCAGCTAGGTAGGACCTGTGAGGTGTAAAGTCATCTTCCATGGCCAACAACCCAGTGAGGATGAAGGGATGTGGCTGAATCAGCCTCTCTCTTCTCAATGCAGGGCAGATGGACACAATCAGGCCTGGGTGGGTTGCTGATCCAGGGCTCCTAGTGTATATAGACATTTATGACTTGTGAAAATGTCACAGGAAGGTGGGACAGCCTCCCTCTCATGGGACCCTTGGAAACAAGTGTTAGGACAACATGGTTGCCAAGGCAGTGACCTCATTCACTTCCCTGAAGGAAGTGACCTCACCTCACTTCCTTGGTGATGGAACTCTCTGAACGTGGGATCCAGGAGGCGAGGCACCCAGAGGCAATTCCAGTCCCTGTGGGCTCCCTTGTTTTTTCTGTACCAAGGCCAGAGTCATTCTTTCTTGGCACCTGGTGATGTGTGGGTAGCCAAATGCCTTGAATGGTCTGAACAGGGGCCTTTCCTTAGAAAGAAGTGTTGGCTCATTGCTGGCTCCTTATAACTACACAGAGAAGGCCAAAGAGACCAGAGCTGAGACAGGACCGGCCACTGCTGGGGAACAAATTTTCACCCACCAGTCAGAGGTCAGAGTGGATAGATGCAGACCAAATACAGGGGTGGTTTGTGTGTCTTAGTGGGTGTGTGTTTCAATTTGGCATTTTGTCTCATGTTCTGAGATCATGGAGGAAAAACGTGTTTGTTGTTGTTGTTGTTGTTGTTTGTTGGTTTGAAATGGACTGTTAACTTGTGAGTCTTTGTATGTCAGTGGATCCCACTGGGTTTGTGGTTAAAGGGAGTAGAGAGAAGAATGCAGCCATGAATGTGTCCTGTCTAGTGGAAATCTTTGCAGGACTCCTCAAGGCCAATTGATGAATGGACTGCTGCTTGTCTTGCAGATGGGAAGCACCTACCAAGATCCCAAGTTCCTGTATTCTTCCAGAATTTTGGCCACTCTCTGAAGGGTTTCGTGTTTTTGTGAACAAGATGGGTACCACCTTCAAGCTCTGTGACAAGGCCATGGACTGGATTGCTGACGGGAATGCCAAGCATCTCAGAAAAGTAAAAATTAGCATGACTGGTAAGGATCTCTCTGGAGAATCCCTGCTTGCATAGATAGCCACCCAAGTTGCATGATTAGGAGCTGTCAGTGCCACAGTGTTCAATTAAAGAAAAGTTTTTCTCCAGGCTTCTTTCCTCCCTATTGTTCTGTTCCCCTGAATGTCAGGGAGGTGTTTGCCTTAGGGCACTCCTTTGGGAATCCTCCAGAAAACAGTTTCAAACGGAAAGGAAGAGGCCCAATCTGTGCCTTTTAGGTAAAGTGCTTTGTAAAGGCTGCATCTAAATCAGACTCTTGGCCCTGTGTGTGGCTGTGAATTACATTCTCAGCACCCCAGGAAACTCAAGAAAAATCCCATGTGTCCATGCACATCTAAAAGGATGAAAAAGAAGTGTAATATTGGATGAAGTCTCTTGCCTTCCTCTGGTCAGGCTCCTGACACCGATGAAGTAAGAGCAGGGATCCTCTGTGTCAAATGAGTTGTTGCAAGCCATCCTGTAACTAGCACACAGGTGTTTGGGTGTTTTCATGAGTCCAGTACACATAAAGAATCTACCCCTGGCAGGCAGGAGGCCTCGAATTTGAGAAGCAGAGCAGTGTTAACTACAGGCCCATTTTATCTATCCTGATTCTCAGGAAGGGTGTCCAGGCCACCATGACATTTGGCACATGATGGGCATGAGACCTTACTTTGCACACCATCTTAGACTGCTCCCCCTATGGAAACCCCCAGCCAGAATGTTATGATGAGTATCTGTATGGAAGAAGAGGAGGGCCATGTGGGAGTGTTTTTCTTAGAATAGTGGTCTTTTGTGTGGTGGTTGGAAAAGATGAGTGGGTCCACCTCAGCTTGAACTCTGGTGTGATGCCTTTAGAGACTCAGTTCTGGAACTGATCCCAGAGAACTCTTGCCATGAATCGAGTTGGGATTTTACAAGGCCAGGCATTAGAGGAGCCCTTGGAAACTGAGATCTAGGCCGAGGGTGGCTTCCTCCACAGCACTGGGAATCTCAGCCAGGATTTCACATGATTTTGCTGTTAAAGCCTTTTCAGCTATAGTTGAGAGCCAAAACTCACATGGAACCTCATATTTTAGACCCCCAATGGGCCTGGATTCCTGTGACCTTTCTCCACTCCGTGAAAAGCCTTGCCTGCATGCGATCTCCAGAGCTTTTACTGAAAGGAGATTCCTCAACCCTTAATGGGTCGTGAATGAATCAAAACCCACAGTGCCAAATTCTTCATTCTTGAGATATGGCTAGGCCAATAACGTGAAGGTTTTGAGAATCCCATGACCAGAAATCCCTGGAGAACCTTTAGATCTCCTGTTGCTCATCATGACAGAACCCGCCATTGCCGTTTTTGACTGAGTGGAATTCATGACCATGGTGAAGAACAGAGATGTCAGTGAGTAGGAGCCAGCAGGGAACTGGGTCTGGAGCAATGGAGTGCAGGTGTGTGACCAACATCTGTGGTGAGCCCCTGTGGTTCTGTCATTGGTATGCAAATGACATGTGACTGACAAGGTGCAGCCAGCAGACCCTAAAATGTAAAGGCATGTTGTTGTGGGGAGAGGATCTGGTGCGATGCTCAGAATCAAGTTGCTACGCTCAAGTGGGAAAGATATATGGGGTAGCAGCCCAGTTTGTGTTTTTTCCGTCAGACCCTGACTCACCCCACGTGACAGAGCTCCCTCCAGCACTGTGACCCGGTTGACCTTTATGTATTTCAAAAACAAACACCAAATTTCCAGGGAAGCTGCAAGAAATGCCATTAAAACTGGACTGTGAGCCAAAGGCTTCACAATCCCCCCAAGGGGGACACTCATACCCCAATGGCCACAGTTACCTACAAAGAGAGGATTCAGCTCTGCTGCCTCCTGTTCCTATTGGGAAATAGGAAACCATGTCCTCCTGTTCACATAGACTGAGACCAAGCTTTCCTGGTCTCACTGCAAAGGAAGCTAAAGCACAAAGCTATATTTCTAGTGCACAAATGTCAGAGGCAGATAGTCAAGAAATCATTAGGCCAGCAAAGTTCCATGTTTGTGGAATGTTCACCGTGTCCCCTACCATTGGGATCTCCTGTGCCACACACAAGTTTGTGAGCTCCTCAGAATTTCCAATTCCAGATATGTATTCACAGGTTTTGTTCCTCTTCTCCTCTCATTGTGTCTTATTTGGGGTGATAGTAATGTCAAGGCATTGTGGTGGATGACAGTGGAAGATTGTTATGTGGCACGTGTTCACATATATCTTAGACTCGTTTTTCATTTTGCCCTTTGAAATATTGAATCTCTGTGTCAATACTTATACTACCTTGATTCTTTAATGTCCATCTGGGTGGATTTATAATCAACTTTTCACAAGATATTTCTCAGAAATATACATTTTCTTGACATATATATTCATTTCTGAATTCTCAAAATGAACTTCAGTGAATATTGAGTACTAACCCTAATATTTCGTCAGTAAGTGACCCAGTTTAACATCAATGAAAGTCTATTCATACGGGACGTGATGTGTGTTTTGAAGTAAATTGTCATTCAAAATTGTTAAATTCCTATTTCTTCGTATCATAAGATGTATCATTTCATCCAATATTCACAAATTGACATGCATATGATTCACTTACATTCATTCCCTGTATCAGAAACCATGTATTTCTCCATGTTGCTTTACTTGCTTTTTCATGAGATTTCTTTTATAAAACATTACTTTTGAATTCCATCATCATTTTCGAAGCAAAACTCACAGTTTGGTGTAATTAGTAACCCTAATATTACCACTAGACGTACACCTACTTGGATTGAATGTTTATCTGAATACCAGATTTCATGTATTTTTTAAAATATCAATTCAATCCATTATTTAAAATAGTAACCAGTTATATTTTTTATTCACCCTATGGTCTATTCATGCATCATCTCTATATACGTAAACCCAGGGTGCACCTATTTTTATCCCCAAACTCTAAATGACAGGGCTTGAAAACATGCTCCCAGAAATGCTGGAAGAAATACACATGTCACCTCCTCCCTGTATTCCTTTCATCACATCATCTTCTGGACACCAAATGCAAAACTCACACTCACCTTATGATTCTTCCAAAGCCTGATTTTAATGAGAGCATGGATTACTAAAATCATCTAAGTCCGCTTTGCCTATTGTTTTCAATATTCAATCCTATGGTGAGCGTACACTTGTTTCTTCCTAGGATAGTGTATTCAACCACCCCCCTGTTGAAAATATCCCTGATCTTATCACTCATTTTGTACTTTGCCCGATCTCCTAACATCCCAATTGATATCTATTTCCCCAAGTGCCTTGTTGTGACTGACTCTTCATGTGTGCTGACATTCCCATTTACACTCTAATAGAAATTCATTCCATTGCTAAAAGGGCCTTTTGCCCAAATCCTAAACTCACTCTTCTTCCTTACCCTACACTGGAATCCTGTCTACTATCTCAATATCACTGGAAGTTCTCTTTCACATTCAGTGGTCCCAGGTACAATGTCTTATGCCATTGTATATGGATTTAGAGGATTCACCTCTGCAGAACATAATTCAAAACTATGTATCCAAATCAAGGGCCCAACACCCTTGTGTGCTTCAGCTCTTACCTAGTTTTCACCTTCCATTCTTATAAATATCCCAGTTGCCCAATCCCTGTATTCATCCAGCAGAATGACTCCTAAGCCAAATCGAACCTGATATGACCCTGAAGCAGACTCTGTTCCCTCAATCTATTTTCACATAACAGCAGGTCCTGAGTTGATCTTGCCATACAGGTATGTAGGGAATCCTCCAGCTGCTGAGAAGCTCAAAGGTAGATGCAGAAATGATCCCTGGAGCCAATGTAGGCAGCTAGGTAGGACCTGTGAGGTGTAAAGTCATCTTCCATGGCCAACAACCCAGTGAGGATGAAGGGATGTGGCTGAATCAGCCTCTCTCTTCTCAATGCAGGGAAGATGGACACAATCAGGCCTGGGTGGGTTGCTGATCCAGGGCTCCTAGTGTATATAGACCTTTATGACTTGTGAAAATGTCACAGGAAGGTGGGGCAGCCTCCCTCTCATGGGACCCTTGGAAACAACTGTTAGGACAACATGGTTGCCAAGGCAGTGACCTCATTCACTTCCCTGAAGGAAGTGACCTCACCTCACTTCCTTGGTGATGGAACTCTCTGAACGTGGGATCCAGGAGGCGAGGCACCCAGAGGCAATTCCAGTCCCAGTGGGCTCCCTTGTTTTTTCTGTACCAAGGCCAGAGTCATTCTTTCTTGGCACCTGGTGATGTGTGGGTAGCCAAATGCCTTGAATGGTCTGAACAGGGGCCTTTCCTTAGAAAGAAGTGTTGGCTCATTGCTGGCTCCTTATAACTACACAGAGATGGCCAAGGAGACCAGAGCTGAGACAGGACCGGCCACTGCTGGGGAACAAATTTTCACCCACCAGTCAGAGGTCAGAGTGGATAGATGCAGACCAAATACAGGGGTGGTTTGTGTGTCTTAGTGGGTGTGTGTTTCAATTTGGCATTTTGTCTCCTGTTCTGAGATCATGTAGGAAAAACGTGTTTGTTGTTGTTGTTGTTGTTGTTTGTTGGTTTGAAATGGACTGTTAACTAGTGAGTCTTTCTATAGAGTCAGTGGATCCCACTTGGTTTGTGGTTAAAGAGAGTAGAGAGAAGAATGCAGCCGTGAATGTGTCCTGTCTAGTGGAAATCTTTGCAGGACTCCTCAAGGCCAATTGATGAATGGACTGCTGCTTGTCTTGCAGATGGGAAGCACCTACCAAGATCACAAGTTCCTGTATTCTTCCAGAATTTTGGCCACTCTCTGAAGGGGTTCATGTTTTTGTGAACAAGATGGGTACCACCTTCAAGCTCTGTGACAAGGCCATGGACTGGATTGCTGACGGGAATGCCAAGCATCTCAGAAAAGTAAAAATTAGCATGACTGTTAAGGATCTCTCTGGACAATCCCTGCTTGCATAGATAGCCACCCAAGTTGCACGATTAGGAGCTGTCAGTGCCACAGTGTTCAATTAAAGAAAAGTTTTTCTCCAGGCTTCTTTCCTCCCTATTGTTCTGTTCCCCTGAATGTCAGGGAGGTGTTTGCCTTAGGGCACTCCTTTGGGAATCCTCCAGAAAACAGTTTCAAACGGAAAGGAAGAGGCCCAATCTGTGCCTTTTAGGTAAAGTGCTTTGTAAAGGCTGTGTCTGAATCAGACTCTTGGCTCTGTGTGTGGCTGTGAATTACATTCTCAGCACCCCAGGAAACTCAAGAAAAATCCCATGTGTCCATGCACATCTAAAAGGATGAAAAAGAAGTGTAATATTGGATGAAGTCTCTTGCCTTCCTCTGGTCAGGCTCCTGACACCGATGAAGTAAGAACAGGGATCCTCTGGGTCAAATGAGTTGTTGCAAGCCATCCAGTAACTATCACACAGGTGTTTGGGTGTTTTCATGAGTCCAGTACACATAAAGAATCTACCCCTGGCAGGCAGGAGGCCTCGAATTTGAGAAGCAGAGCAGTATTAACTACAGGCCCATTTTATCTATCCTGTTTCTCAGGAAGTTTGTCCAGACCACCATGACATTTGGCACATGATGGGCATGAGACCTTACTTTGCACACCATCTTAGACTGCTCCCCCTATCTTAGACTGGAAACCCCCAGCCAGAATGTTATGATAAGTATCTGTATGGAAGAAGAGGAGGGCCATGTGGGAGTGTTTTTCTTAGAATAGTGGTCTGTTGTGTGGTGGTTGGAAAAGATGAGTGGGTCCACCTCAGCTTGAACTCTGGTGTGATGCCATTAGAGACTCAGTTCTGGAACTGATCTCAGAGAACTCTTGCCATGAATCGAGTTGGGATTTTACAAGGCCAGGCATTAGAGGAGCCCTTGGAAACTGAGATCTAGGCCGAGGGTGGCTTCCTCCACAGCACTGGGAATCTCAGCCAGGATTTCACATGATTTTGCTGTTAAAGCCTTTTCAGCTATAGTTGAGAGCCAAAACTCACATGAACCTCATATTTTAGACCCCCAATGGGCCTGGATTCCTGTGACCTTTCTCCACTCCGTGAAAAGCCTTGCCTGCATGCGATCTCCAGAGCTTTAACTGAAAGGAGATTCCTCAACCCTTAATGGCTCGTGAATGAATCAAAACCCACAGTGCCAAATTCTTCATTCTTGAGATATGGCTAGGCCAATAACGTGAAGGTTTTGAGAATCCCATGACCAGAAATCCCTGGAGAACCTTTAGATCTCCAGTTGCTCATCATGACTGAACCCGCCATTGCCGTTTTTGACTGAGTGGAATTCATGACCATGGTGAAGAACAGAGATGTCAGTGAGTAGGAGCCAGCAGGGAACTGGGTCTGGAGCAATGGAGTGCAGGTGTGTGACCAACATCTGTGGTGAGCCCCTGTGGTTCCTTCATTGGTATCCAAATGACATGTGACTGACAAGGTGCAGCCAGCAGACCCTAAAATGTAAAGGCATGTTGTTGTGGGGAGAGGATCTGGTGCGATGCTCAGAATCAAGTTGCTACGCTCAAGTGGGAAAGATATATGGGGTAGCAGCCCAGTTTGTGTTTTTTGCGTCAGACTCACCCCACGTGACTGAGCTCCCTCCAGCACTGTGACCCGGTTGACCTTTATGTATTTCAAAAACAAACACCAAATTTCCAGGGAAGCTGCAAGAAATGCCATTAAAACTGGACTGTGAGCCAAAGGCTTCACAATCCCCCCAAGGGGGACACTCATACCCCAATGGCCACAGTTACCTACAAAGAGAGGATTCAGCTCTGCTGCCTCCTGTTCCTATTGGGAAATAGGAAACCATGTCCTCCTGTTCACATAGACTGAGACCAAGCTTTCCTGGTCTCACTGCAAAGGAAGCTAAAGCACAAAGCTATATTTCTAGTGCACAAATGTCAGAGGCAGATAGTCAAGAAATCATTAGGCCAGCAAAGTTCCATGTTTGTGGAATGTTCACCGTGTCCCCTACCATTGGGACCTCCTGTGCCACACCCAAGTTTGTGAGCTCCTCAGAATTTCCAATTCCAGATATGTATTCACAGGTTTTGTTCCTCTTCTCCTCTCGTTGTGTCTTATTTGGGGTGATAGTAATGTCAAGGCATTGTGGTGGATGACAGTGGAAGATTGTTATGTGGCACGTGTTCGCATATATCTTAGACTCGTTTTTCATTTTGCCCTTTGAAATATTGAATCTCTGTGTCAATACTTATACTACCTTGATTCTTTAATGTCCATCTGGGTGGATTTATAATCAACTTTTCACAAGATATTTCTCAGAAATATACATTTTCTTGACATATATATTCATTTCTGAATTCTCAAAATGAACTTCAGTGAATATTGAGTACTAACCCTAATATTTCTTCAGTAAGTGACCCAGTTTAACATCAATGAAAGTCTATTCATACGGGACGTGATGTGTGTTTTGAAGTAAATGGTCATTCAAAATTGTTAAATTCCTATTTCTTCGTATCATAGGATGTATCATTTCATCCAATATTCACAAATTGACATGCATATGATTCACTTACATTCATTCCCTCTATCAGAACCCATGTATTTCTCCATGTTGCTTTACTTGCTTTTTCATGAGATTTCTTTTATAAAACATTACTTTTGAATTCCATCATCATTTTTGAAGCAAAACTCACAGTTTGGTGTAATTAGTAACCCTAATATTACCACTAGACGTAC
Source organism: Urocitellus parryii (assembly GCF_045843805.1). Taxonomy (NCBI): domain Eukaryota; kingdom Metazoa; phylum Chordata; class Mammalia; order Rodentia; family Sciuridae; genus Urocitellus; species Urocitellus parryii. The sequence continues at coordinate 15,038,870 of NC_135548.1, forward strand.
ACCTACTTGGATTGAATGTTTATCTGAATACCAGATTTCATGTATTTTTTAAAATATCAATTCAATCCATTATTTAAAATAGTAAGCAGTTATATTTTTTATTCACCCTATGGTCTATTCATGCATCATCTCTATATATGTAAACCCAGGGTGCACCTATTTTTATCCCCAAACTCTAAATTAGACAGGGTTTGAAAACATGCTCCCAGAAATGGTGGAAGAAATACACATGTCACCTCCTCCCTGTATTCCTTTCATCACATCATCTTCTGGACACCAAATGCAAAACTCACACTCACCTTATGATTCTTCCAAAGCCTGATTTTAATGAGAGCATGGATTACTAAAATCATCTAAGTCCGCTTTGCCTATTGTTTTCAATATTCAATCCTATGGTGAGCGTACACTTGTTTCTTCCTAGGATAGTGTATTCAACCACCCCCCTGTTGAAAATATCCCTGATCTTATCACTCATTTTGTACTTTGCCCGATCTCCTAACACCCCAATTGATATCTATTTCCCCAAGTGCCTTGTTGTGACTGACTCTTCATGTGTACTGACATTCCCATTTACACTCTAATAGAAATTCATTCGATTGCAAAAAGGGCCTTTTGCCCAAATCCTAAACTCACTCTTCTTCCTTACCCTACACTGGAATCCTGTCTACTATCTCAATATCACTGGAAGTTCTCTTTCACATTCAGTGGTCCCAGGTACAATGTCTTATGCCATTGTATATGGATTTAGAGGATTCACCTCTGCAGAACATAATTCAAAACTATGTATCCAAATCAAGGGCCCAACACCCTTGTGTGCTTCAGCTCTTACCTAGTTTTCACCTTCCATTCTTATAAATATCCCAGTTGCCCAATCCCCGTATTCATCCAGCAGAATGACTCCTAAGCCAAATCGAACCTGATATGACCCTGAAGCAGACTCTGTTCCCTCAATCTATTTTCACATAACAGCAGGTCCTGAGTTGATCTTGCCATACAGGTATGTAGGGAATCCTCCAGCTGCTGAGAAGCTCAAAGGTAGATGCAGAAATGATCCCTGGAGCCAATGTAGGCAGCTAGGTAGGACCTGTGAGGTGTAAAGTCATCTTCCATGGCCAACAACCCAGTGAGGATGAAGGGATGTGGCTGAATCAGCCTCTCTCTTCTCAATGCAGGGAAGATGGACACAATCAGGCCTGGGTGGGTTGCTGATCCTGGGCTCCTAGTGTATATAGACCTTTATGACTTGTGAAAATGTCACAGGAAGGTGGGGCAGCCTCCCTCTCATGGGACCCTTGGAAACAACTGTTAGGACAACATGGTTGCCAAGGCAGTGACCTCATTCACTTCCCTGAAGGAAGTGACCTCACCTCACTTCCTTGGTGATGGAACTCTCTGAACGTGGGATCCAGGAGGCGAGGCACCCAGAGGCAATTCCAGTCACTGTGGGCTCCCTTGTTTTTTCTGTACCAAGGCCAGAGTCATTCTTTCTTGGCACCTGGTGATGTGTGGGTAGCCAAATGCCTTAAATGGTCTGAACAGGGGCCTTTCCTTAGAAAGAAGTGTTGGCTCATTGCTGGCTCCTTATAACTACACAGAGAAGGCCAAAGAGACCAGAGCTGAGACAGGACCGGCCACTGCTGGGGAACAAATTTTCACCCACCAGTCAGAGGTCAGAGTGGATAGATGCAGACCAAATACAGGGGTGGTTTGTGTGTCTTAGTGGGTGTGTGTTTCAATTTGGCATTTTGTCTTATGTTCTGAGATCATGGAGGAAAAACGTGTTTGTTGTTGTTGTTGTTGTTGTTGTTTCTTGGTTTGAAATGGACTGTTAACTTGTGAGTCTTTCTATGTCAGTGGATCCCACTGGGTTTGTGGTTAAAGAGAGTAGAGAGAAGAATGCAGCCGTGAATGTGTCCTGTCTAGTGGAAATCTTTGCAGGACTCCTCAAGGCCAATTGATGAATGGACTGCTGCTTGTCTTGCAGATGGGAAGCACCTACCAAGATCCCAAGTTCCTGTATTCTTCCAGAATTTTGGCCACTCTCTGAAGGGGTTCGTGTTTTTGTGAACAAGATGGGTACCACCTTCAAGCTCTGTGACAAGGCCATGGACTGGATTGCTGACGGGAATGCCAAGCATCTCAGAAAAGTAAAAATTAGCATGACTGTTAAGGATCTCTCTGGAGAATCCCTGCTTGCATAGATAGCCACCCAAGTTGCATGATTAGGAGCTGTCAGTGCCACAGTGTTCAATTAAAGAAAAGTTTTTCTCCAGGCTTCTTTCCTCCCTATTGTTCTGTTCCCCTGAATGTCAGGGAGGTGTTTGCCTTAGGGCACTCCTTTGGGAATCCTCCAGAAAACAGTTTCAAACGGAAAGGAAGAGGCCCAATCTGTGCCTTTTAGGTAAAGTGCTTTGTAAAGGCTGCATCTAAATCAGACTCTTGGCCCTGTGTGTGGCTGTGAATTACATTCTCAGCACCCCAGGAAACTCAAGAAAAATCCCATGTGTCCATGCACATCTAAAAGGATGAAAAAGAAGTGTAATATTGGATGAAGTCTCTTGCCTTCCTCTGGTCAGGCTCCTGACACCGATGAAGTAAGAGCAGGGATCCTCTGTGTCAAATGAGTTGTTGCAAGCCATCCAGTAACTAGCACACAGGTGTTTGGGTGTTTTCATGAGTCCAGTACACATAAAGAATCTACCCCTGGCAGGCAGGAGGCCTCGAATTTGAGAAGCAGAGCAGTGTTAACTACAGGCCCATTTTATCTATCCTGATTCTCAGGAAGGGTGTCCAGGCCACCATGACATTTGGCACATGATGGGCATGAGACCTTACTTTGCACACCATCTTAGACTGCTCCCCCTATGGAAACCCCCAGCCAGAATGTTATGATGAGTATCTGTATGGAAGAAGAGGAGGGCCATGTGGGAGTGTTTTTCTTAGAATAGTGGTCTTTTGTGTGGTGGTTGGAAAAGATGAGTGGGTCCACCTCAGCTTGAACTCTGGTGTGATGCCTTTAGAGACTCAGTTCTGGAACTGATCCCAGAGAACTCTTGCCATGAATCGAGTTGGGATTTTACAAGGCCAGGCATTAGAGGAGCCCTTGGAAACTGAGATCTAGGCCGAGGTTGGCTTCCTCCACAGCACTGGGAATCTCAGCCAGGATTTCACATGATTTTGCTGTTAAAGCCTTTTCAGCTATAGTTGAGAGCCAAAACTCACATGAACCTCATATTTTAGACCCCCAATGGGCCTGGATTCCTGTGACCTTTCTCCACTCCGTGAAAAGCCTTGCCTGCATGCGATCTCCAGAGCTTTAACTGAAAGGAGATTCCTCAACCCTTAATGGCTCGTGAATGAATCAAAACCCACAGTGCCAAATTCTTCATTCTTGAGATATGGCTAGGCCAATAACGTGAAGGTTTTGAGAATCCCATGACCAGAAATCCCTGGAGAACCTTTAGATCTCCTGTTGCTCATCATGACTGAACCCGCCATTGCCGTTTTTGACTGAGTGGAATTCATGACCATGGTGAAGAACAGAGATGTCAGTGAGTAGGAGCCAGCAGGGAACTGGGTCTGGAGCAATGGAGTGCAGGTGTGTGACCAACATCTGTGGTGAGCCCCTGTGGTTCTGTCATTGGTATCCAAATGACATGTGACTGACAAGGTGCAGCCAGCAGACCCTAAAATGTAAAGGCATGTTGTTGTGGGGAGAGGATCTGGTGCGATGCTCAGAATCAAGTTGCTACGCTCAAGTGGGAAAGATATATGGGGTAGCAGCCCAGTTTGTGTTTTTTCCGTCAGACCCTGACTCACCCCACGTGACAGAGCTCCCTCCAGCACTGTGACCCGGTTGACCTTTATGTATTTCAAAAACAAACACCAAATTTCCAGGGAAGCTGCAAGAAATGCCATTAAAACTGGACTGTGAGCCAAAGGCTTCACAATCCCCCCAAGGGGGACACTCATACCCCAATGGCCACAGTTACCTACAAAGAGAGGATTCAGCTCTGCTGCCTCCTGTTCGTATTGGGAAATAGGAAACCATGTCCTCCTGTTCACATAGACTGAGACCAAGCTTTCCTGGTCTCACTGCAAAGGAAGCTAAAGCACAAAGCTATATTTCTAGTGCACAAATGTCAGAGGCAGATAGTCAAGAAATGATTAGGCCAGCAAAGTTCCATGTTTGTGGAATGTTCACCCTGTCCCCTACCATTGGGATCTCTTGTGCCACACCCAAGTTTGTGAGCTCCTCAGAATTTCCAATTCCAGATATGTATTCACAGGTTTTGTTCCTCTTCTCCTCTCATTGTGTCTTATTTGGGGTGATAGTAATGTCAAGGCATTGTGGTGGATGACAGTGGAAGATTGTTATGTGGCACGTGTTCACATATATCTTAGACTCGTTTTTCATTTTGCCCTTTGAAATATTGAATCTCTGTGTCAATACTTATACTACCTTGATTCTTTAATGTCCATCTGGGTGGATTTATAATCAACTTTTCACAAGATATTTCTCAGAAATATACATTTTCTTGACATATATATTCATTTCTGAATTCTCAAAATGAACTTCAGTGAATATTGAGTACTAACCCTAATATTTCGTCAGTAAGTGACCCAGTTTAACATCAATGAAAGTCTATTCATACGGGACATGATGTGTGTTTTGAAGTAAATGGTCATTCAAAATTGTTAAATTCCTATTTCTTCGTATCATAGGATGTATCATTTCATCCAATATTCACAAATTGACATGCATATGATTCACTTACATTCATTCCCTGTATCAGAACCCATGTATTTCTCCATGTTGCTTTACTTGCTTTTTCATGAGATTTCTTTTATAAAACATTACTTTTGAATTCCATCATCATTTTCGAAGCAAAACTCACAGTTTGGTGTAATTAGTAACCCTAATATTACCACTAGACGTACACCTACTTGGATTGAATGTTTATCTGAATACCAGATTTCATGTATTTTTTAAAATATCAATTCAATCCATTATTTAAAATAGTAACCAGTTATATTTTTTATTCACCCTATGGTCTATTCATGCATCATCTCTATATACGTAAACCCAGGGTGCACCTATTTTTATCCCCAAACTCTAAATGACAGGGCTTGAAAACATGCTCCCAGAAATGCTGGAAGAAATACACATGTCACCTCCTCCCTGTATTCCTTTCATCACATCATCTTCTGGACACCAAATGCAAAACTCACACTCACCTTATGATTCTTCCAAAGCCTGATTTTAATGAGAGCATGGATTACTAAAATCATCTAAGTCCGCTTTGCCTATTGTTTTCAATATTCAATCCTATGGTGAGCGTACACTTGTTTCTTCCTAGGATAGTGTATTCAACCACCCCCCTGTTGAAAATATCCCTGATCTTATCACTCATTTTGTACTTTGCCCGATCTCCTAACATCCCAATTGATATCTATTTCCCCAAGTGCCTTGTTGTGACTGACTCTTCCTGTGTGCTGACATTCCCATTTACACTCTAATAGAAATTCATTCCATTGCTAAAAGGGCCTTTTGCCCAAATCCTAAACTCACTCTTCTTCCTTACCCTACACTGGAATCCTGTCTACTATCTCAATATCACTGGAAGTTCTCTTTCACATTCAGTGGTCCCAGGTACAATGTCTTATGCCATTGTATATGGATTTAGAGGATTCACCTCTGCAGAACATAATTCAAAACTATGTATCCAAATCAAGGGCCCAACACCCTTGTGTGCTTCAGCTCTTACCTAGTTTTCACCTTCCATTCTTATAAATATCCCAGTTGCCCAATCCCCGTATTCATCCAGCAGAATGACTCCTAAGCCAAATCGAACCTGATATGACCCTGCAGCAGACTCTGTTCCCTCAATCTATTTTCACATAACAGCAGGTCCTGAGTTGATCTTGCCATACAGGTATGTAGGGAATCCTCCAGCTGCTGAGAAGCTCAAAGGTAGATGCAGAAATGATCCCTGGAGCCAATGTAGGCAGCTAGGTAGGACCTGTGAGGTGTAAAGTCATCTTCCATGGCCAACAACCCAGTGAGGATGAAGGGATGTGGCTGAATCAGCCTCTCTCTTCGCAATGCAGGGAAGATGGACACAATCAGGCCTGGGTGGGTTGCTGATCCAGGGCTCCTAGTGTATATAGACCTTTATGACTTGTGAAAATGTCACAGGAAGGTGGGGCAGCCTCCCTCTCATGGGACCCTTGGAAACAAGTGTTAGGACAACATGGTTGCCAAGGCAGTGACCTCATTCACTTCCCTGAAGGAAGTGACCTCACCTCACTTCCTTGGTGATGGAACTCTCTGAACGTGGGATCCAGGAGGCGAGGCACCCAGAGGCAATTCCAGTCCCTGTGGGCTCCCTTGTTTTTTCTGTACCAAGGCCAGAGTCATTCTTTCTTGGCACCTGGTGATGTGTGGGTAGCCAAATGCCTTGAATGGTCTGAACAGGGGCCTTTCCTTAGAAAGAAGTGTTGGCTCATTGCTGGCTCCTTATAACTACACAGAGAAGGCCAAAGAGACCAGAGCTGAGACAGGACCGGCCACTGCTGGGGAACAAATTTTCACCCACCAGTCAGAGGTCAGAGTGGATAGATGCAGACCAAATACAGGGGTGGATTGTGTGTCTTAGTGGGTGTGTGTTTCAATTTGGCATTTTGTCTCATGTTCTGAGATCATGGAGGAAAAACATGTTTGTTGTTGTTGTTGTTGTTGTTTGTTGGTTTGAAATGGACTGTTAACTTGTGAGTCTTTGTATGTCAGTGGATCCCACTGGGTTTGTGGTTAAAGGGAGTAGAGAGAAGAATGCAGCCGTGAATGTGTCCTGTCTAGTGGAAATCTTTGCAGGACTCCTCAAGGCCAATTGATGAATGGACTGCTGCTTGTCTTGCAGATGGGAAGCACCTACCAAGATCCCAAGTTCCTGTATTCTTCCAGAATTTTGGCCACTCTCTGAAGGGGTTCGTGTTTTTGTGAACAAGATGGGTACCACCTTCAAGCTCTGTGACAAGGCCATGGACTGGATTGCTGACGGGAATGCCAAGCATCTCAGAAAAGTAAAAATTAGCATGACTGGTAAGGATCTCTCTGGAGAATCCCTGCTTGCATAGATAGCCACCCAAGTTGCATGATTAGGAGCTGTCAGTGCCACAGTGTTCAATTAAAGAAAAGTTTTTCTCCAGGCTTCTTTCCTCCCTATTGTTCTGTTCCCCTGAATGTCAGGGAGGTGTTTGCCTTAGGGCACTCCTTTGGGAATCCTCCAGAAAACAGTTTCAAACGGAAAGGAAGAGGCCCAATCTGTGCCTTTTAGGTAAAGTGCTTTGTAAAGGCTGCATCTAAATCAGACTCTTGGCCCTGTGTGTGGCTGTGAATTACATTCTCAGCACCCCAGGAAACTCAAGAAAAATCCCATGTGTCCATGCACATCTAAAAGGATGAAAAAGAAGTGTAATATTGGATGAAGTCTCTTGCCTTCCTCTGGTCAGGCTCCTGACACCGATGAAGTAAGAGCAGGGATCCTCTGTGTCAAATGAGTTGTTGCAAGCCATCCAGTAACTAGCACACAGGTGTTTGGGTGTTTTCATGAGTCCAGTACACATAAAGAATCTACCCCTGGCAGGCAGGAGGCCTCGAATTTGAGAAGCAGAGCAGTGTTAACTACAGGCCCATTTTATCTATCCTGATTCTCAGGAAGGGTGTCCAGGCCACCATGACATTTGGCACATGATGGGCATGAGACCTTACTTTGCACACCATCTTAGACTGCTCCCCCTATGGAAACCCCCAGCCAGAATGTTATGATGAGTATCTGTATGGAAGAAGAGGAGGGCCATGTGGGAGTGTTTTTCTTAGAATAGTGGTCTTTTGTGTGGTGGTTGGAAAAGATGAGTGGGTCCACCTCAGCTTGAACTCTGGTGTGATGCCTTTAGAGACTCAGTTCTGGAACTGATCCCAGAGAACTCTTGCCAGGAATCGAGTTGGGATTTTACAAGGCCAGGCATTAGAGGAGCCCTTGGAAACCTGAGATCTAGGCCGAGGGTGGCTTCCTCCACAGCACTGGGAATCTCAGCCAGGATTTCACATGATTTTGCTGTTAAAGCCTTTTCAGCTATAGTTGAGAGCCAAAACTCACATGAACCTCATATTTTAGACCCCCAATGGGCCTGGATTTCTGTGACCTTTCTCCACTCCGTGAAAAGCCTTGCCTGCATGCGATCTCCAGAGCTTTAACTGAAAGGAGATTCCTCAACCCTTAATGGCTCGTGAATGAATCAAAACCCACAGTGCCAAATTCTTCATTCTTGAGATATGGCTAGGCCAATAACGTGAAGGTTTTGAGAATCCCATGACCAGAAATCCCTGGAGAACCTTTAGATCTCCTGTTGCTCATCATGACTGAACCCGCCATTGCCGTTTTTGACTGAGTGGAATTCGTGACCATGGTGAAGAACAGAGATGTCAGTGAGTAGGAGCCAGCAGGGAACTGGGTCTGGAGCAATGGAGTGCAGGTGTGTGACCAACATCTGTGGTGAGCCCTGTGGTTCTGTCATTGGTATGCAAATGACATGTGACTGACAAGGTGCAGCCAGCAGACCTAAAATGTAAAGGCATGTTGTGTGGGGAGAGGATCTGGTGCGATGCTCAGAATCAAGTTGCTACGCTCAAGTGGGAAAGATATATGGGGTAGCAGCCCAGTTTGTGTTTTTTCCGTCAGACCCTGACTCACCCCACGTGACAGAGCTCCCTCCAGCACTGTGACCCGGTTGACCTTTATGTATTTCAAAAACAAACACCAAATTTCCAGGGAAGCTGCAAGAAATGCCATTAAAACTGGACTGTGAGCCAAAGGCTTCACAATCCCCCCAAGGGGGACACTCATACCCCAATGGCCACAGTTACCTACAAAGAGAGGATTCAGCTCTGCTGCCTCCTGTTCGTATTGGGAAATAGGAAACCATGTCCTCCTGTTCACATAGACTGAGACCAAGCTTTCCTGGTCTCACTGCAAAGGAAGCTAAAGCACAAAGCTATATTTCTAGTGCACAAATGTCAGAGGCAGATAGTCAAGAAATGATTAGGCCAGCAAAGTTCCATGTTTGTGGAATGTTCACCCTGTCCCCTACCATTGGGATCTCTTGTGCCACACCCAAGTTTGTGAGCTCCTCAGAATTTCCAATTCCAGATATGTATTCACAGGTTTTGTTCCTCTTCTCCTCTCATTGTGTCTTATTTGGGGTGATAGTAATGTCAAGGCATTGTGGTGGATGACAGTGGAAGATTGTTATGTGGCACGTGTTCACATATATCTTAGACTCGTTTTTCATTTTGCCCTTTGAAATATTGAATCTCTGTGTCAATACTTATACTACCTTGATTCTTTAATGTCCATCTGGTGGATTTATAATCAACTTTTCACAAGATATTTCTCAGAAATATACATTTTCTTGACATATATATTCATTTCTGAATTCTCAAAATGAACTTCAGTGAATATTGAGTACTAACCCTAATATTTCGTCAGTAAGTGACCCAGTTTAACATCAATGAAAGTCTATTCATACGGGACATGATGTGTGTTTTGAAGTAAATGGTCATTCAAAATTGTTAAATTCCTATTTCTTCGTATCATAGGATGTATCATTTCATCCAATATTCACAAATTGACATGCATATGATTCACTTACATTCATTCCCTGTATCAGAACCCATGTATTTCTCCATGTTGCTTTACTTGCTTTTTCATGAGATTTCTTTTATAAAACATTACTTTTGAATTCCATCATCATTTTCGAAGCAAAACTCACAGTTTGGTGTAATTAGTAACCCTAATATTACCACTAGACGTACACCTACTTGGATTGAATGTTTATCTGAATACCAGATTTCATGTATTTTTTAAAATATCAATTCAATCCATTATTTAAAATAGTAACCAGTTATATTTTTTATTCACCCTATGGTCTATTCATGCATCATCTCTATATACGTAAACCCAGGGTGCACCTATTTTTATCCCCAAACTCTAAATGACAGGGCTTGAAAACATGCTCCCAGAAATGCTGGAAGAAATACACATGTCACCTCCTCCCTGTATTCCTTTCATCACATCATCTTCTGGACACCAAATGCAAAACTCACACTCACCTTATGATTCTTCCAAAGCCTGATTTTAATGAGAGCATGGATTACTAAAATCATCTAAGTCCGCTTTGCCTATTGTTTTCAATATTCAATCCTATGGTGAGCGTACACTTGTTTCTTCCTAGGATAGTGTATTCAACCACCCCCCTGTTGAAAATATCCCTGATCTTATCACTCATTTTGTACTTTGCCCGATCTCCTAACATCCCAATTGATATCTATTTCCCCAAGTGCCTTGTTGTGACTGACTCTTCATGTGTGCTGACATTCCCATTTACACTCTAATAGAAATTCATTCCATTGCTAAAAGGGCCTTTTGCCCAAATCCTAAACTCACTCTTCTTCCTTACCCTACACTGGAATCCTGTCTACTATCTCAATATCACTGGAAGTTCTCTTTCACATTCAGTGGTCCCAGGTACAATGTCTTATGCCATTGTATATGGATTTAGAGGATTCACCTCTGCAGAACATAATTCAAAACTATGTATCCAAATCAAGGGCCCAACACCCTTGTGTGCTTCAGCTCTTACCTAGTTTTCACCTTCCATTCTTATAAATATCCCAGTTGCCCAATCCCCGTATTCATCCAGCAGAATGACTCCTAAGCCAAATCGAACCTGATATGACCCTGAAGCAGACTCTGTTCCCTCAATCTATTTTCACATAACAGCAGGTCCTGAGTTGATCTTGCCATACAGGTATGTAGGGAATCCTCCAGCTGCTGAGAAGCTCAAAGGTAGATGCAGAAATGATCCCTGGAGCCAATGTAGGCAGCTAGGTAGGACCTGTGAGGTGTAAAGTCATCTTCCATGGCCAACAACCCAGTGAGGATGAAGGGATGTGGCTGAATAAGCCTCTCTCTTCGCAATGCAGGGAAGATGGACACAATCAGGCCTGGGTGGGTTGCTGATCCCGGGCTCCTAGTGTATATAGACCTTTATGACTTGTGAAAATGTCACAGGAAGGTGGGGCAGCCTCCCTCTCATGGGACCCTTGGAAACAAGTGTTAGGACAACATGGTTGCCAAGGCAGTGACCTCATTCACTTCCCTGAAGGAAGTGACCTCACCTCACTTCCTTGGTGATGGAACTCTCTGAACGTGGGATCCAGGAGGCGAGGCACCCAGAGGCAATTCCAGTCCCTGTGGGCTCCCTTGTTTTTTCTGTACCAAGGCCAGAGTCATTCTTTCTTGGCACCTGGTGATGTGTGGGTAGCCAAATGCCTTGAATGGTCTGAACAGGGGCCTTTCCTGAGAAAGAAGTGTTGGCTCATTGCTGGCTCCTTATAACTACACAGAGAAGGCCAAAGAGACCAGAGCTGAGACAGGACCGGCCACTGCTGGGGAACAAATTTTCACCCACCAGTCAGAGGTCAGAGTGGATAGATGCACACCAAATACAGGGGTGGTTTGTGTGTCTTAGTGGGTGTGTGTTTCAATTTGGCATTTTGTCTCATGTTCTGAGATCATGGAGGAAAAACGTGTTTGTTGTTGTTGTTGTTGTTGTTTGTTGGTTTGAAATGGACTGTTAACTTGTGAGTCTTTGTATGTCAGTGGATCCCACTGGGTTTGTGGTTAAAGGGAGTAGAGAGAAGAATGCAGCCGTGAATGTGTCCTGTCTAGTGGAAATCTTTGCAGGACTCCTCAAGGCCAATTGATGAATGGACTGCTGCTTGTCTTGCAGATGGGAAGCACCTACCAAGATCCCAAGTTCCTGTATTCTTCCAGAATTTTGGCCACTCTCTGAAGGGGTTCGTGTTTTTGTGAACAAGATGGGTACCACCTTCAAGCTCTGTGACAAGGCCATGGACTGGATTGCTGACGGGAATGCCAAGCATCTCAGAAAAGTAAAAATTAGCATGACTGGTAAGGATCTCTCTGGAGAATCCCTGCTTGCATAGATAGCCACCCAAGTTGCATGATTAGGAGCTGTCAGTGCCACAGTGTTCAATTAAAGAAAAGTTTTTCTCCAGGCTTCTTTCCTCCCTATTGTTCTGTTCCCCTGAATGTCAGGGAGGTGTTTGCCTTAGGGCACTCCTTTGGGAATCCTCCAGAAAACAGTTTCAAACGGAAAGGAAGAGGCCCAATCTGTGCCTTTTAGGTAAAGTGCTTTGTAAAGGCTGCATCTAAATCAGACTCTTGGCCCTGTGTGTGGCTGTGAATTACATTCTCAGCACCCCAGGAAACTCAAGAAAAATCCCATGTGTCCATGCACATCTAAAAGGATGAAAAAGAAGTGTAATATTGGATGAAGTCTCTTGCCTTCCTCTGGTCAGGCTCCTGACACCGATGAAGTAAGAGCAGGGATCCTCTGTGTCAAATGAGTTGTTGCAAGCCATCCAGTAACTAGCACACAGGTGTTTGGGTGTTTTCATGAGTCCAGTACACATAAAGAATCTACCCCTGGCAGGCAGGAGGCCTCGAATTTGAGAAGCAGAGCAGTGTTAACTACAGGCCCATTTTATCTATCCTGATTCTCAGGAAGGGTGTCCAGGCCACCATGACATTTGGCACATGATGGGCATGAGACCTTACTTTGCACACCATCTTAGACTGCTCCCCCTATGGAAACCCCCAGCCAGAATGTTATGATGAGTATCTGTATGGAAGAAGAGGAGGGCCATGTGGGAGTGTTTTTCTTAGAATAGTGGTCTTTTGTGTGGTGGTTGGAAAAGATGAGTGGGTCCACCTCAGCTTGAACTCTGGTGTGATGCCTTTAGAGACTCAGTTCTGGAACTGATCCCAGAGAACTCTTGCCAGGAATCGAGTTGGGATTTTACAAGGCCAGGCATTAGAGGAGCCCTTGGAAACTGAGATCTAGGCCGAGGGTGGCTTCCTCCACAGCACTGGGAATCTCAGCCAGGATTTCACATGATTTTGCTGTTAAAGCCTTTTCAGCTATAGTTGAGAGCCAAAACTCACATGAACCTCATATTTTAGACCCCCAATGGGCCTGGATTCCTGTGACCTTTCTCCACTCCGTGAAAAGCCTTGCCTGCATGCAATCTCCAGAGCTTTTACTGAAAGGAGATTCCTCAACCCTTAATGGGTCGTGAATGAATCAAAACCCACAGTGCCAAATTCTTCATTCTTGAGATATGGCTAGGCCAATAACGTGAAGGTTTTGAGAATCCCATGACCAGAAATCCCTGGAGAACCTTTAGATCTCCTGTTGCTCATCATGACTGAACCCGCCATTGCCGTTTTTGACTGAGTGGAATTCATGACCATGGTGAAGAACAGAGATGTCAGTGAGTAGGAGCCAGCAGGGAACTGGGTCTGGAGCAATGGAGTGCAGGTGTGTGACCAACATCTGTGGTGAGCCCCTGTGGTTCTGTCATTGGTATGCAAATGACATGTGACTGACAAGGTGCAGCCAGCAGACCCTAAAATGTAAAGGCATGTTGTTGTGGGGAGAGGATCTGGTGCGATGCTCAGAATCAAGTTGCTACGCTCAAGTGGGAAAGATATATGGGGTAGCAGCCCAGTTTGTGTTTTTTCCGTCAGACCCTGACTCACCCCACGTGACAGAGCTCCCTCCAGCACTGTGACCCGGTTGACCTTTATGTATTTCAAAAACAAACACCAAATTTCCAGGGAAGCTGCAAGAAATGCCATTAAAACTGGACTGTGAGCCAAAGGCTTCACAATCCCCCCAAGGGGGACACTCATACCCCAATGGCCACAGTTACCTACAAAGAGAGGATTCAGCTCTGCTGCCTCCTGTTCGTATTGGGAAATAGGAAACCATGTCCTCCTGTTCACACAGACTGAGACCAAGCTTTCCTGGTCTCACTGCAAAGGAAGCTAAAGCACAAAGCTATATTTCTAGTGCACAAATGTCAGAGGCAGATAGTCAAGAAATCATTAGGCCAGCAAAGTTCCATGTTTGTGGAATGTTCACCCTGTCCCCTACCATTGGGATCTCTTGTGCCACACCCAAGTTTGTGAGCTCCTCAGAATTTCCAATTCCAGATATGTATTCACAGGTTTTGTTCCTCTTCTCCTCTCATTGTGTCTTATTTGGGGTGATAGTAATGTCAAGGCATTGTGGTGGATGACAGTGGAAGATTGTTATGTGGCACGTGTTCACATATATCTTAGACTCGTTTTTCATTTTGCCCTTTGAAATATTGAATCTCTGTGTCAATACTTATACTACCTTGATTCTTTAATGTCCATCTGGGTGGATTTATAATCAACTTTTCACAAGATATTTCTCAGAAATATACATTTTCTTGACATATATATTCATTTCTGAATTCTCAAAATGAACTTCAGTGAATATTGAGTACTAACCCTAATATTTCGTCAGTAAGTGACCCAGTTTAACATCAATGAAAGTCTATTCATACGGGACATGATGTGTGTTTTGAAGTAAATGGTCATTCAAAATTGTTAAATTCCTATTTCTTCGTATCATAGGATGTATCATTTCATCCAATATTCACAAATTGACATGCATATGATTCACTTACATTCATTCCCTGTATCAGAACCCATGTATTTCTCCATGTTGCTTTACTTGCTTTTTCATGAGATTTCTTTTATAAAACATTAGTTTTGAATTCCATCATCATTTTCGAAGCAAAACTCACAGTTTGGTGTAATTAGTAACCCTAATATTACCACTAGACGTACACCTACTTGGATTGAATGTTTATCTGAATACCAGATTTCATGTATTTTTTAAAATATCAATTCAATCCATTATTTAAAATAGTAACCAGTTATATTTTTTATTCACCGTATGGTCTATTCATGCATCATCTCTATATACGTAAACCCAGGGTGCACCTATTTTTATCCCCAAACTCTAAATGACAGGGTTTGAAAACATGCTCCCAGAAATGCTGGAAGAAATACACATGTCACCTCCTCCCTGTATTCCTTTCATCACATCATCTTCTGGACACCAAATGCAAAACTCACACTCACCTTATGCTTCTTCCAAAGCCTGATTTTAATGAGAGCATGGATTACTAAAATCATCTAAGTCCGCTTTGCCTATTGTTTTCAATATTCAATCCTATGGTGAGCGTACACTTGTTTCTTCCTAGGATAGTGTATTCAACCACCCCCCTGTTGAAAATATCCCTGATCTTATCACTCATTTTGTACTTTGCCCGATCTCCTAACATCCCAATTGATATCTATTTCCCCAAGTGCCTTGTTGTGACTGACTCTTCATGTGTACTGACATTCCCATTTACACTCTAATAGAAATTCATTCGATTGCAAAAAGGGCCTTTTGCCCAAATCCTAAACTCACTCTTCTTCCTTACCCTACACTGGAATCCTGTCTACTATCTCAATATCACTGGAAGTTCTCTTTCACATTCAGTGGTCCCAGGTACAATGTCTTATGCCATTGTATATGGATTTAGAGGATTCACCTCTGCAGAACATAATTCAAAACTATGTATCCAAATCAAGGGCTCAACACCCTTGTGTGCTTCAGCTCTTACCTAGTTTTCATCTTCCATTCTTATAAATATCCCAGTTGCCCAATCCCCGTATTCATCCAGCAGAATGACTCCTAAGCCAAATCGAACCTGATATGACCCTGAAGCAGACTCTGTTCCCTCAATCTATTTTCACATAACAGCAGGTCCTGAGTTGATCTTGCCATACAGGTATGTAGGGAATCCTCCAGCTGCTGAGAAGCTCAAAGGTAGATGCAGAAATGATCCCTGGAGCCAATGTAGGCAGCTGGGTAGGACCTGTGAGGTCTAAAGTCATCTTCCATGGCCAACAACCCAGTGAGGATGAAGGGATGTGGCTGAATCAGCCTCTCTCTTCTCAATGCAGGGAAGATGGACACAATCAGGCCTGGGTGGGTTGCTGATCCAGGGCTCCTAGTGTATATAGACCTTTATGACTTGTGAAAATGTCACAGGAAGGTGGGGCAGCCTCCCTCTCATGGGACCCTTGGAAACAACTGTTAGGACAACATGGTTGCCAAGGCAGTGACCTCATTCACTTCCCTGAAGGAAGTGACCTCACCTCACTTCCTTGGTGATGGAACTCTCTGAATGTGGGATCCAGGAGGCGAGGCACCCAGAGGCAATTCCAGTCCCAGTGGGCTCCCTTGTTTTTTCTGTACCAAGGCCAGAGTCATTCTTTCTTGGCACCTGGTGATGTGTGGGTAGCCAAATGCCTTGAATGGTCTGAACAGGGGCCTTTCCTTAGAAAGAAGTGTTGGCTCATTGCTGGCTCCTTATAACTACACAGAGATGGCCAAGGAGACCAGAGCTGAGACAGGACCGGCCACTGCTGGGGAACAAATTTTCACCCAACAGTCAGAGGTCAGAGTGGAAAGATGCAGACCAAATACAGGGGTGGTTTGTGTGTCTTAGTGGGTGTGTGTTTCAATTTGGCATTTTGTCTCCTGTTTTGAGATCATGTAGGAAAAACGTGTTTGTTGTTGTTGTTGTTGTGGTTTGTTGGTTTGAAATGGACTGTTAACTAGTGAGTCTTTCTATAGAGTCAGTGGATCCAACTTGGTTTGTGGTTAAAGAGAGTAGAGAGAAGAATGCAGCCGTGAATGTGTCCTGTCTAGTGGAAATCTTTGCAGGACTCCTCAAGGCCAATTGATGAATGGACTGCTGCTTGTCTTGCAGATGGGAAGCACCTACCAAGATCACAAGTTCCTGTATTCTTCCAGAATTTTGGCCACTCTCTGAAGGGGTTCATGTTTTTGTGAACAAGATGGGTACCACCTTCAAGCTCTGTGACAAGGCCATGGACTGGATTGCTGACGGGAATGCCAAGCATCTCAGAAAAGTAAAAATTAGCATGACTGTTAAGGATCTCTCTGGACAATCCCTGCTTGCATAGATAGCCACCCAAGTTGCATGATTAGGAGCTGTCAGTGCCACAGTGTTCAATTAAAGAAAAGTTTTTCTCCAGGCTTCTTTCCTCCCTATTGTTCTGTTCCCCTGAATGTCAGGGAGGTGTTTGCCTTAGGGCACTCCTTTGGGAATCCTCCAGAAAACAGTTTCAAACGGAAAGGAAGAGGCCCAATCTGTGCCTTTTAGGTAAAGTGCTTTGTAAAGGCTGTGTCTGAATCAGACTCTTGGCCCTGTGTGTGGCTGTGAATTACATTCTCAGCACCCCAGGAAACTCAAGAAAAATCCCATGTGTCCATGCACATCTAAAAGGATGAAAAAGAAGTGTAATATTGGATGAAGTCTCTTGCCTTCCTCTGGTCAGGCTCCTGACACCGATGAAGTAAGAACAGGGATCCTCTGGGTCAAATGAGTTGTTGCAAGCCATCCAGTAACTAGCACACAGGTGTTTGGGTGTTTTCATGAGTCCAGTACACATAAAGAATCTACCCCTGGCAGGCAGGAGGCCTCAAATTTGAGAAGCAGAGCAGTATTAACTACAGGCCCATTTTATCTATCCTGTTTCTCAGGAAGTTTGTCCAGACCACCATGACATTTGGCACATGATGGGCATGAGACCTTACTTTGCACACCATCTTAGACTGCTCCCCCTATCTTAGACTGGAAACCCCCAGCCAGAATGTTATGATAAGTATCTGTATGGAAGAAGAGGAGGGCCATGTGGGAGTGTTTTTGTTAGAATAGTGGTCTGTTGTGTGGTGGTTGGAAAAGATGAGTGGGTCCACCTCAGCTTGAACTCTGGTGTGATGCCATTAGAGACTCAGTTCTGGAACTGATCTCAGAGAACTCTTGCCATGAATCGAGTTGGGATTTTACAAGGCCAGGCATTAGAGGAGCCCTTGGAAACTGAGATCTAGGCCGAGGGTGGCTTCCTCCACAGCACTGGGAATCTCAGCCAGGATTTCACATGATTTTGCTGTTAAAGCCTTTTCAGCTATAGTTGAGAGCCAAAACTCACATGAACCTCATATTTTAGACCCCCAATGGGCCTGGATTCCTGTGACCTTTCTCCACTCCGTGAAAAGCCTTGCCTGCATGCGATCTCCAGAGCTTTAACTGAAAGGAGATTCCTCAACCCTTAATGGCTCGTGAATGAATCAAAACCCACAGTGCCAACTTCTTCATTCTTGAGATATGGCTAGGCCAATAACCTGAAGGTTTTGAGAATCCCATGACCAGAAATCCCTGGAGAACCTTTAGATCTCCAGTTGCTCATCATGACTGAACCCGCCATTGCCGTTTTTGACTGAGTGGAATTCATGACCATGGTGAAGAACAGAGATGTCAGTGAGTAGGAGCCAGCAGGGAACTGGGTCTGGAGCAATGGAGTGCAGGTGTGTGACCAACATCTGTGGTGAGCCCCTGTGGTTCCTTCATTGGTATCCAAATGACATGTGACTGACAAGGTGCAGCCAGCATACCCTAAAATGTAAAGGCATGTTGTTGTGGGGAGAGGATCTGGTGCGATGCTCAGAATCAAGTTGCTACGCTCAAGTGGGAAAGATATATGGGGTAGCAGCCCAGTTTGTGTTTTTTGCGTCAGACTCACCCCACGTGACAGAGCTCCCTCCAGCACTGTGTCCCGGTTGACCTTTATGTATTTCAAAAACAAACACCAAATTTCCAGGGAAGCTGCAAGAAATGCCATTAAAACTGGACTGTGAGCCAAAGGCTTCACAATGCCCCGAGGGAGACACTCATACCCCAATGGCCACAGTTACCTAAAAAGAGAGGATTCAGCTCTGCTGCCTCCTGTTCCTATTGGGAAATAGGAAACCATGTCCTCCTGTTCACATAGACTGAGACCAAGCTTTCCTGGTCTCACTGCAAAGGAAGCTAAAGCACAAAGCTATATTTCTAGTGCACAAATGTCAGAGGCAGATAGTCAAGAAATCATTAGGCCAGCAAAGTTCCATGTTTGTGGAATGTTCACCCTGTCCCCTACCATTGGGATCTCTTGTGCCACACCCAAGTTTGTGAGCACCTCAGAATTTCCAATTCCAGATATGTATTCACAGGTTTTGTTCCTCTTCTCCTCTCATTGTGTCTTATTTGGGGTGATAGTAATGTCAAGGCATTGTGGTGGATGACAGTGGAAGATTGTTATGTGGCACGTGTTCACATATATCTTAGACTCGTTTTTCATTTTGCCCTTTGAAATATTGAATCTCTGTGTCAATACTTATACTACCTTGATTCTTTAATGTCCATCTGGGTGGATTTATAATCAACTTTTCACAAGATATTTCTCAGAAATATACATTTTCTTGACATATATATTCATTTCTGAATTCTCAAAATGAACTTCAGTGAATATTGAGTACTAACCCTAATATTTCGTCAGTAAGTGACCCAGTTTAACATCAATGAAAGTCTATTCATACGGGACGTGATGTGTGTTTTGAAGTAAATGGTCATTCAAAATTGTTAAATTCCTATTTCTTCGTATCATAGGATGTATCATTTCATCCAATATTCACAAATTGACATGCATATGATTCACTTACATTCATTCCCTGTATCAGAACCCATGTATTTCTCCATGTTGCTTTACTTGCTTTTTCATGAGATTTCTTTTATAAAACATTACTTTTGAATTCCATCATCATTTTCGAAGCAAAACTCACAGTTTGGTGTAATTAGTAACCCTAATATTACCACTAGACGTACACCTACTTGGATTGAATGTTTATCTGAATACCAGATTTCATGTATTTTTTAAAATATCAATTCAATCCATTATTTAAAATTGTAACCAGTTATATTTTTTATTCACCGTATGGTCTATTCATGCATCATCTCTATATAGGTAAACCCAGGGTGCACCTATTTTTATCCCCAAACTCTAAATGACAGGGTTTGAAAACATGCTCCCAGAAATGCTGGAAGAAATACACATGTCACCTCCTCCCTGTATTCCTTTCATCACATCATCTTCTGGACACCAAATGCAAAACTCACACTCACCTTATGATTCTTCCAAAGCCTGATTTTAATGAGAGCATGGATTACTAAAATCATCTAAGTCCGCTTTGCCTATTGTTTTCAATATTCAATCCTATGGTGAGCGTACACTTGTTTCTTCCTAGGATAGTGTATTCAACCACCCCCCTGTTGAAAATATCCCTGATCTTATCACTCATTTTGTACTTTGCCCGATCTCCTAACATCCCAATTGATATCTATTTCCCCAAGTGCCTTGTTGTGACTGACTCTTCATGTGTGCTGACATTCCCATTTACACTCTAATAGAAATTCATTCGATTGCTAAAAGGGCCTTTTGCCCAAATCCTAAACTCACTCTTCTTCCTTACCCTACACTGGAATCCTGTCTACTATCTCAATATCACTGGAAGTTCTCTTTCACATTCAGTGGTCCCAGGTACAAGATCTTATGCCATTGTATATGGATTTAGAGGATTCACCTCTGCAGAACATAATTCAAAACTATGTATCCAAATCAAGGGCCCAACACCCTTGTGTGCTTCAGCTCTTACCTAGTTTTCACCTTCCATTCTTATAAATATCCCAGTTGCCCAATCCCCGTATTCATCCAGCAGAATGACTCCTAAGCCAAATCGAACCTGATATGACCCTGCAGCAGACTCTGTTCCCTCAATCTATTTTCACATAACAGCAGGTCCTGAGTTGATCTTGCCATACAGGTATGTAGGGAATCCTCCAGCTGCTGAGAAGCTCAAAGGTAGATGCAGAAATGATCCCTGGAGCCAATGTAGGCAGCTGGGTAGGACCTGTGAGGTCTAAAGTCATCTTCCATGGCCAACAACCCAGTGAGGATGAAGGGATGTGGCTGAATCAGCCTCTCTCTTCTCAATGCAGGGAAGATGGACACAATCAGGCCTGGGTGGGTTGCTGATCCCGGGCTCCTAGTGTATATAGACCTTTATGACTTGTGAAAATGTCACAGGAAGGTGGGGCAGCCTCCCTCTCATGGGACCCTTGGAAACAACTGTTAGGACAACATGGTTGCCAAGGCAGTGACCTCATTCACTTCCCTGAAGGAAGTGACCTCACCTCACTTCCTTGGTGATGGAACTCTCTGAACATGGGATCCAGGAGGCACCCAGAGGCAATTCCAGTCCCAGTGGGCTCCCTTGTTTTTTCTGTACCAAGGCCAGAGTCATTCTTTCTTGGCACCTGGTGATGTGTGGGTAGCCAAATGCCTTGAATGGTCTGAACAGGGGCCTTTCCTTAGAAAGAAGTGTTGGCTCATTGCTGGCTCCTTATAACTACACAGAGATGGCCAAGGAGACCAGAGCTGAGACAGGACCGGCCACTGCTGGGGAACAAATTTTCACCCAACAGTCAGAGGTCAGAGTGGATAGATGCAGACCAAATACAGGGGTGGTTTGTGTGTCTTAGTGGGTGTGTGTTTCAATTTGGCATTTTGTCTCCTGTTCTGAGATCATGTAGGAAAAACGTGTTTGTTGTTGTTGTTGTTGTGGTTTGTTGGTTTGAAATGGACTGTTAACTAGTGAGTCTTTCTATAGAGTCAGTGGATCCCACTGGGTTTGTGGTTAAAGAGAGTAGAGAGAAGAATGCAGCCGTGAATGTGTCCTGTCTAGTGGAAATCTTTGCAGGACTCCTCAAGGCCAATTGATGAATGGACTGCTGCTTGTCTTGCAGATGGGAAGCACCTACCAAGATCCCAAGTTCCTGTATTCTTCCAGAATTTTGGCCACTCTCTGAAGGGGTTCGTGTTTTTGTGAACAAGATGGGTACCACCTTCAAGCTCTGTGACAAGGCCATGGACTGGATTGCTGACGGGAATGCCAAGCATCTCAGAAAAGTAAAAATTAGCATGACTGGTAAGGATCTCTCTGGAGAATCCCTGCTTGCATAGATAGCCACCCAAGTTGCATGATTAGGAGCTGTCAGTGCCACAGTGTTCAATTAAAGAAAAGTTTTTCTCCAGGCTTCTTTCCTCCCTATTGTTCTGTTCCCCTGAATGTCAGGGAGGTGTTTGCCTTAGGGCACTCCTTTGGGAATCCTCCAGAAAACAGTTTCAAACGGAAAGGAAGAGGCCCAATCTGTGCCTTTTAGGTAAAGTGCTTTGTAAAGGCTGCATCTGAATCAGACTCTTGGCCCTGTGTGTGGCTGTGAATTACATTCTCAGCACCCCAGGAAACTCAAGAAAAATCCCATGTGTCCATGCACATCTAAAAGGATGAAAAAGAAGTGTAATATTGGATGAAGTCTCTTGCCTTCCTCTGGTCAGGCTCCTGACACCGATGAAGTAAGAACAGGGATCCTCTGGGTCAAATGAGTTGTTGCAAGCCATCATCCAGTAACTAGCACACAGGTGTTTGGGTGTTTTCATGAGTCCAGTACACATAAAGAATCTACCCCTGGCAGGCAGGAGGCCTCGAATTTGAGAAGCAGAGCAGTATTAACTACAGGCCCATTTTATCTATCCTGTTTCTCAGGAAGTTTGTACAGACCACCATGACATTTGGCACATGATGGGCATGAGACCTTACTTTGCACACCATCTTAGACTGCTCCCCCTATCTTAGACTGGAAACCCCCAGCCAGAATGTTATGATGAGTATCTGTATGGAAGAAGAGGAGGGCCATGTGGGAGTGTTTTTCTTAGAATAGTGGTCTTTTGTGTGGTGGTTGGAAAAGATGAGTGGGTCCACCTCAGCTTGAACTCTGGTGTGATGCCATTAGAGACTCAGTTCTGGAACTGATCCCAGAGAACTCTTGCCATGAATCGAGTTGGGATTTTACAAGGCCAGGCATTAGAGGAGCCCTTGGAAACTGAGATCTAGGCCGAGGGTGGCTTCCTCCACAGCACTGGGAATCTCAGCCAGGATTTCACATGATTTTGCTGTTAAAGCCTTTTCAGCTATAGTTGAGAGCCAAAACTCACATGAACCTCATATTTTAGACCCCCAATGGGCCTGGATTCCTGTGACCTTTCTCCACTCCGTGAAAAGCCTTGCCTGCATGCGATCTCCAGAGCTTTAACTGAAATAAGATTCCTCAACCCTTAATGGCTCGTGAATGAATCAAAACCCACAGTGCCAAATTCTTCATTCTTGAGATATGGCTAGGCCAATAACGTGAAGGTTTTGAGAATCCCATGACCAGAAATCCCTGGAGAACCTTTAGATCTCCAGTTGCTCATCATGACTGAACCCGCCATTGCCGTTTTTGACTGAGTGGAATTCATGACCATGGTGAAGAACAGAGATGTCAGTGAGTAGGAGCCAGCAGGGAACTGGGTCTGGAGCAATGGAGTGCAGGTGTGTGACCAACATCTCTGGTGAGCCCCTGTGGTTCCTTCATTGGTATCCAAATGACATGTGACTGACAAGGTGCAGCCAGCATACCCTAAAATGTAAAGGCATGTTGTTGTAGGGAGAGGATCTGGTGCGATGCTCAGAATCAAGTTGCTACGCTCAAGTGGGAAAGATATATGGGGTAGCAGCCCAGTTTGTGTTTTTTGCGTCAGACTCACCCCACGTGACAGAGCTCCCTCCAGCACTGTGTCCCGGTTGACCTTTATGTATTTCAAAAACAAACACCAAATTTCCAGGGAAGCTGCAAGAAATGCCATTAAAACTGGACTGTGAGCCAAAGGCTTCACAATGCCCCGAGGGAGACACTCATACCCCAATGGCCACAGTTACCTAAAAAGAGAGGATTCAGCTCTGCTGCCTCCTGTTCCTATTGGGAAATAGGAAACCATGTCCTCCTGTTCACATAGACTGAGACCAAGATTTCCTGGTCTCACTGCAAAGGAAGCTAAAGCACAAAGCTATATTTCTAGTGCACAAATGTCAGAGGCAGATAGTCAAGAAATCATTAGGCCAGCAAAGTTCCATGTTTGTGGAATGTTCACCGTGTGCCCTACCATTGGGACCTCCTGTGCCACACCCAAGTTTGTGAGCTCCTCAGAATTTCCAATTCCAGATATGTATTCACAGGTTTTGTTCCTCTTCTCCTCTCATTGTGTCTTATTTGGGGTGATAGTAATGTCAAGGCATTGTGGTGGATGACAGTGGAAGATTGTTATGTGGCACGTGTTCACATATATCTTAGACTCGTTTTTCATTTTGCCTTTTGAAATATTGAATCTCTGTGTCAATACTTATACTACCTTGATTCTTTAATGTCCATCTGGGTGGATTTATAATCAACTTTTCACAAGATATTTCTCAGAAATATACATTTTCTTGACATATATATTCATTTCTGAATTCTCAAAATGAACTTCAGTAAATATTGTGTACTAACCCTAATATTTCGTCAGTAAGTGACCCAGTTTAACATCAATGAAAGTCTATTCATACGGGACGTGATGTGTGTTTTGAAGTAAATGGTCATTCAAAATTGTTAAATTCCTATTTCTTCGTATCATAGGATGTATCATTTCATCCAATATTCACAAATTGACATGCATATGATTCACTTACATTCATTCCCTGTATCAGAACCCATGTATTTCTCCATGTTGCTTTACTTGCTTTTTCATGAGATTTCTTTTATAAAACATTACTTTTGAATTCCATCATCATTTTTGAAGCAAAACTCACAGTTTGGTGTAATTAGTAACCCTAATATTACCACTATACGTACACCTACTTGGATTGAATGTTTATCTGAATACCAGATTTCATGTATTTTTTAAAATATCAATTCAATCCATTATTTAAAATTGTAACCAGTTATATTTTTTATTCACCGTATGGTCTATTCATGCATCATCTCTATATACGTAAACCCAGGGTGCACCTATTTTTATCCCCAAACTCTAAATGACAGGGTTTGAAAACATGCTCCCAGAAATGCTGGAAGAAGTACACATGTCACCTCCTCCCTGTATTCCTTTCATCACATCATCTTCTGGACACCAAATGCAAAACTCACACTCACCTTATGATTCTTCCAAAGCCTGATTTTAATGAGAGCATGGATTACTAAAATCATCTAAGTCCGCTTTGCCTATTGTTTTCAATATTCAATCCTATGGTGAGCGTACACTTGTTTCTTCCTAGGATAGTGTATTCAACCACCCCCCTGTTGAAAATATGCCTGATCTTATCACTCATTTTGTACTTTGCCCTATCTCCTAACATCCCAATTGATATCTATTTCCCCAAGTGCCTTGTTGTGACTGACTCTTCATGTGTGCTGACATTCCCATTTACACTCTAATAGAAATTCATTCCATTGCTAAAAGGGCCTTTTGCCCAAATCCTAAACTCACTCTTCTTCCTTACCCTACACTGGAATCCTGTCTACTATCTCAATATCACTGGAAGTTCTCTTTCACATTCAGTGGTCCCAGGTACAAGATCTTATGCCATTGTATATGGATTTAGAGGATTCACCTCTGCAGAACATAATTCAAAACTATGTATCCAAATCAAGGGCCCAACACCCTTGTGTGCTTCAGCTCTTACCTAGTTTTCACCTTCCATTCTTATAAATATCCCAGTTGCCCAATCCCCGTATTCATCCAGCAGAATGACTCCTAAGCCAAATCGAACCTGATATGACCCTGCAGCAGACTCTGTTCCCTCAATCTATTTTCACATAACAGCAGGTCCTGAGTTGATCTTGCCATACAGGTATGTAGGGAATCCTCCAGCTGCTGAGAAGCTCAAAGGTAGATGCAGAAATGATCCCTGGAGCCAATGTAGGCAGCTAGGTAGGACCTGTGAGGTGTAAAGTCATCTTCCATGGCCAACAACCCAGTGAGGATGAAGGGATGTGGCTGAATCAGCCTCTCTCTTCTCAATGCAGGGAAGATGGACACAATCAGGCCTGGGTGGGTTGCTGATCCAGGGCTCCTAGTGTATATAGACCTTTATGACTTGTGAAAATGTCACAGGAAGGTGGGGCAGCCTCCCTCTCATGGGACCCTTGGAAACAAGTGTTAGGACAAAGTGGTTGCCAAGGCAGTGACCTCATTCACTTCCCTGAAGGAAGTGACCTCACCTCACTTCCTTGGTGATGGAACTCTCTGAACGTGGGATCCAGGAGGCGAGGCACCCAGAGGCAATTCCAGTCCCAGTGGGCTCCCTTGTTTTTTCTGTACCAAGGCCAGAGTCATTCTTTCTTGGCACCTGGTGATGTGTGGGTAGCCAAATGCCTTCAATGGTCTGAACAGGGGCCTTTCCTTAGAAAGAAGTGTTGGCTCATTGCTGGCTCCTTATAACTACACAGAGATGGCCAAAGAGACCAGAGCTGAGACAGGACCGGCCACTGCTGGGGAACAAATTTTCACCCACCAGTCAGAGGTCAGAGTGGATAGATGCAGACCAAATACAGGGGTGGTTTGTGTGTCTTAGTGGGTGTGTGTTTCAATTTGGCATTTTGTCTCCTGTTCTGAGATCATGTAGGAAAAACGTGTTTGTTGTTGTTGTTGTTGTGGTTTGTTGGTTTGAAATGGACTGTTAACTAGTGAGTCTTTCTATAGAGTCAGTGGATCCCACTGGGTTTGTGGTTAAAGAGAGTAGAGAGAAGAATGCAGCCGTGAATGTGTCCTGTCTAGTGGAAATCTTTGCAGGACTCCTCAAGGCCAATTGATGAATGGACTGCTGCTTGTCTTGCAGATGGGAAGCACCTACCAAGATCCCAAGTTCCTGTATTCTTCCAGAATTTTGGCCACTCTCTGAAGGGGTTCGTGTTTTTGTGAACAAGATGGGTACCACCTTCAAGCTCTGTGACAAGGCCATGGACTGGATTGCTGACGGGAATGCCAAGCATCTCAGAAAAGTAAAAATTAGCATGACTGGTAAGGATCTCTCTGGAGAATCCCTGCTTGCATAGATAGCCACCCAAGTTGCATGATTAGGAGCTGTCAGTGCCACAGTGTTCAATTAAAGAAAAGTTTTTCTCCAGGCTTCTTTCCTCCCTATTGTTCTGTTCCCCTGAATGTCAGGGAGGTGTTTGCCTTAGGGCACTCCTTTGGGAATCCTCCAGAAAACAGTTTCAAACGGAAAGGAAGAGGCCCAATCTGTGCCTTTTAGGTAAAGTGCTTTGTAAAGGCTGCATCTAAATCAGACTCTTGGCCCTGTGTGTGGCTGTGAATTACATTCTCAGCACCCCAGGAAACTGAAGAAAAATCCCATGTGTCCATGCACATCTAAAAGGATGAAAAAGAAGTGTAATATTGGATGAAGTCTCTTGCCTTCCTCTGGTCAGGCTCCTGACACCGATGAAGTAAGAGCAGGGATCCTCTGTGTCAAATGAGTTGTTGCAAGCCATCCAGTAACTAGCACACAGGTGTTTGGGTGTTTTCATGAGTCCAGTACACATAAAGAATCTACCCCTGGCAGGCAGGAGGCCTCGAATTTGAGAAGCAGAGCAGTGTTAACTACAGGCCCATTTTATCTATCCTGATTCTCAGGAAGGGTGTCCAGGCCACCATGACATTTGGCACATGATGGGCATGAGACCTTACTTTGCACACCATCTTAGACTGCTCCCCCTATGGAAACCCCCAGCCAGAATGTTATGATGAGTATCTGTATGGAAGAAGAGGAGGGCCATGTGGGAGTGTTTTTCTTAGAATAGTGGTCTTTTGTGTGGTGGTTGGAAAAGATGAGTGGGTCCACCTCAGCTTGAACTCTGGTGTGATGCCTTTAGAGACTCAGTTCTGGAACTGATCCCAGAGAACTCTTGCCATGAATCGAGTTGGGATTTTACAAGGCCAGG
Organism: Urocitellus parryii; assembly: GCF_045843805.1. Taxonomy (NCBI): domain Eukaryota; kingdom Metazoa; phylum Chordata; class Mammalia; order Rodentia; family Sciuridae; genus Urocitellus; species Urocitellus parryii. The sequence continues at coordinate 15,066,645 of NC_135548.1, forward strand.
CATTAGAGGAGCCCTTGGAAACTGAGATCTAGGCCGAGGGTGGCTTCCTCCACAGCACTGGGAATCTCAGCCAGGATTTCACATGATTTTGCTGTTAAAGCCTTTTCAGCTATAGTTGAGAGCCAAAACTCACATGAACCTCATATTTTAGACCCCCAATGGGCCTGGATTCCTGTGACCTTTCTCCACTCCGTGAAAAGCCTTGCCTGCATGCGATCTCCAGAGCTTTAACTGAAAGGAGATTCCTCAACCCTTAATGGCTCGTGAATGAATCAAAACCCACAGTGCCAAATTCTTCATTCTTGAGATATGGCTAGGCCAATAACGTGAAGGTTTTGAGAATCCCATGACCAGAAATCCCTGGAGAACCTTTAGATCTCCTGTTGCTCATCATGACTGAACCCGCCATTGCCGTTTTTGACTGAGTGGAATTCATGACCATGGTGAAGAACAGAGATGTCAGTGAGTAGGAGCCAGCAGGGAACTGGGTCTGGAGCAATGGAGTGCAGGTGTGTGACCAACATCTGTGGTGAGCCCCTGTGGTTCTGTCATTGGTATCCAAATGACATGTGACTGACAAGGTGCAGCCAGCAGACCCTAAAATGTAAAGGCATGTTGTTGTGGGGAGAGGATCTGGTGCGATGCTCAGAATCAAGTTGCTACGCTCAAGTGGGAAAGATATATGGGGTAGCAGCCCAGTTTGTGTTTTTTCCGTCAGACCCTGACTCACCCCACGTGACAGAGCTCCCTCCAGCACTGTGACCCGGTTGACCTTTATGTATTTCAAAAACAAACACCAAATTTCCAGGGAAGCTGCAAGAAATGCCATTAAAACTGGACTGTGAGCCAAAGGCTTCACAATCCCCCCAAGGGGGACACTCATACCCCAATGGCCACAGTTACCTACAAAGAGAGGATTCAGCTCTGCTGCCTCCTGTTCCTATTGGGAAATAGGAAACCATGTCCTCCTGTTCACATAGACTGAGACCAAGCTTTCCTGGTCTCACTGCAAAGGAAGCTAAAGCACAAAGCTATATTTCTAGTGCACAAATGTCAGAGGCAGATAGTCAAGAAATCATTAGGCCAGCAAAGTTCCATGTTTGTGGAATGTTCACCCTGTCCCCTACCATTGGGATCTCTTGTGCCACACCCAAGTTTGTGAGCTCCTCAGAATTTCCAATTCCAGATATGTATTCACAGGTTTTGTTCCTCTTCTCCTCTCATTGTGTCTTATTTGGGGTGATAGTAATGTCAAGGCATTGTGGTGGATGACAGTGGAAGATTGTTATGTGGCACGTGTTCACATATATCTTAGACTCGTTTTTCATTTTGCCCTTTGAAATATTGAATCTCTGTGTCAATACTTATACTACCTTGATTCTTTAATGTCCATCTGGGTGGATTTATAATCAACTTTTCACAAGATATTTTTCAGAAATATACATTTTCTTGACATATATATTCATTTCTGAATTCTCAAAATGAACTTCAGTGAATATTGAGTACTAACCCTAATATTTCGTCAGTAAGTGACCCAGTTTAACATCAATGAAAGTCTATTCATACGGGACATGATGTGTGTTTTGAAGTAAATGGTCATTCAAAATTGTTAAATTCCTATTTCTTCGTATCATAGGATGTATCATTTCATCCAATATTCACAAATTGACATGCATATGATTCACTTACATTCATTCCCTGTATCAGAACCCATGTATTTCTCCATGTTGCTTTACTTGCTTTTTCATGAGATTTCTTTTATAAAACATTACTTTTGAATTCCATCATCATTTTCGAAGCAAAACTCACAGTTTGGTGTAATTAGTAACCCTAATATTACCACTAGACGTACACCTACTTGGATTGAATGTTTATCTGAATACCAGATTTCATGTATTTTTTAAAATATCAATTCAATCCATTATTTAAAATAGTAACCAGTTATATTTTTTATTCACCCTATGGTCTATTCATGCATCATCTCTATATACGTAAACCCAGGGTGCACCTATTTTTATCCCCAAACTCTAAATGACAGGGCTTGAAAACATGCTCCCAGAAATGCTGGAAGAAATACACATGTCACCTCCTCCCTGTATTCCTTTCATCACATCATCTTCTGGACACCAAATGCAAAACTCACACTCACCTTATGATTCTTCCAAAGCCTGATTTTAATGAGAGCATGGATTACTAAAATCATCTAAGTCCGCTTTGCCTATTGTTTTCAATATTCAATCCTATGGTGAGCGTACACTTGTTTCTTCCTAGGATAGTGTATTCAACCACCCCCCTGTTGAAAATATCCCTGATCTTATCACTCATTTTGTACTTTGCCCGATCTCCTAACATCCCAATTGATATCTATTTCCCCAAGTGCCTTGTTGTGACTGACTCTTCATGTGTGCTGACATTCCCATTTACACTCTAATAGAAATTCATTCCATTGCTAAAAGGGCCTTTTGCCCAAATCCTAAACTCACTCTTCTTCCTTACCCTACACTGGAATCCTGTCTACTATCTCAATATCACTGGAAGTTCTCTTTCACATTCAGTGGTCCCAGGTACAATGTCTTATGCCATTGTATATGGATTTAGAGGATTCACCTCTGCAGAACATAATTCAAAACTATGTATCCAAATCAAGGGCCCAACACCCTTGTGTGCTTCAGCTCTTACCTAGTTTTCACCTTCCATTCTTATAAATATCCCAGTTGCCCAATCCCCGTATTCATCCAGCAGAATGACTCCTAAGCCAAATCGAACCTGATATGACCCTGCAGCAGACTCTGTTCCCTCAATCTATTTTCACATAACAGCAGGTCCTGAGTTGATCTTGCCATACAGGTATGTAGGGAATCCTCCAGCTGCTGAGAAGCTCAAAGGTAGATGCAGAAATGATCCCTGGAGCCAATGTAGGCAGCTAGGTAGGACCTGTGAGGTGTAAAGTCATCTTCCATGGCCAACAACCCAGTGAGGATGAAGGGATGTGGCTGAATCAGCCTCTCTCTTCGCAATGCAGGGAAGATGGACACAATCAGGCCTGGGTGGGTTGCTGATCCAGGGCTCCTAGTGTATATAGACCTTTATGACTTGTGAAAATGTCACAGGAAGGTGGGGCAGCCTCCCTCTCATGGGACCCTTGGAAACAAGTGTTAGGACAACATGGTTGCCAAGGCAGTGACCTCATTCACTTCCCTGAAGGAAGTGACCTCACCTCACTTCCTTGGTGATGGAACTCTCTGAACGTGGGATCCAGGAGGCGAGGCACCCAGAGGCAATTCCAGTCCCTGTGGGCTCCCTTGTTTTTTCTGTACCAAGGCCAGAGTCATTCTTTCTTGGCACCTGGTGATGTGTGGGTAGCCAAATGCCTTGAATGGTCTGAACAGGGGCCTTTCCTTAGAAAGAAGTGTTGGCTCATTGCTGGCTCCTTATAACTACACAGAGAAGGCCAAAGAGACCAGAGCTGAGACAGGACCGGCCACTGCTGGGGAACAAATTTTCACCCACCAGTCAGAGGTCAGAGTGGATAGATGCAGACCAAATACAGGGGTGGTTTGTGTGTCTTAGTGGGTGTGTGTTTCAATTTGGCATTTTGTCTCATGTTCTGAGATCATGGAGGAAAAACGTGTTTGTTGTTGTTGTTGTTGTTGTTTGTTGGTTTGAAATGGACTGTTAACTTGTGAGTCTTTGTATGTCAGTGGATCCCACTGGGTTTGTGGTTAAAGGGAGTAGAGAGAAGAATGCAGCCGTGAATGTGTCCTGTCTAGTGGAAATCTTTGCAGGACTCCTCAAGGCCAATTGATGAATGGACTGCTGCTTGTCTTGCAGATGGGAAGCACCTACCAAGATCCCAAGTTCCTGTATTCTTCCAGAATTTTGGCCACTCTCTGAAGGGGTTCGTGTTTTTGTGAACAAGATGGGTACCACCTTCAAGCTCTGTGACAAGGCCATGGACTGGATTGCTGACGGGAATGCCAAGCATCTCAGAAAAGTAAAAATTAGCATGACTGTTAAGGATCTCTCTGGACAATCCCTGCTTGCATAGATAGCCACCCAAGTTGCATGATTAGGAGCTGTCAGTGCCACAGTGTTCAATTAAAGAAAAGTTTTTCTCCAGGCTTCTTTCCTCCCTATTGTTCTGTTCCCCTGAATGTCAGGGAGGTGTTTGCCTTAGGGCACTCCTTTGGGAATCCTCCAGAAAACAGTTTCAAACGGAAAGGAAGAGGCCCAATCTGTGCCTTTTAGGTAAAGTGCTTTGTAAAGGCTGCGTCTGAATCAGACTCTTGGCCCTGTGTGTGGCTGTGAATTACATTCTCAGCACCCCAGGAAACTCAAGAAAAATCCCATGTGTCCATGCACATCTAAAAGGATGAAAAAGAAGTGTAATATTGGATGAAGTCTCTTGCCTTCCTCTGGTCAGGCTCCTGACACCGATGAAGTAAGAGCAGGGATCCTCTGTGTCAAATGAGTTGTTGCAAGCCATCCAGTAACTAGCACACAGGTGTTTGGGTGTTTTCATGAGTCCAGTACACATAAAGAATCTACCCCTGGCAGGCAGGAGGCCTCGAATTTGAGAAGCAGAGCAGTGTTAACTACAGGCCCATTTTATCTATCCTGATTCTCAGGAAGGGTGTCCAGGCCACCATGACATTTGGCACATGATGGGCATGAGACCTTACTTTGCACACCATCTTAGACTGCTCCCCCTATGGAAACCCCCAGCCAGAATGTTATGATGAGTATCTGTATGGAAGAAGAGGAGGGCCATGTGGGAGTGTTTTTCTTAGAATAGTGGTCTTTTGTGTGGTGGTTGGAAAAGATGAGTGGGTCCACCTCAGCTTGAACTCTGGTGTGATGCCTTTAGAGACTCAGTTCTGGAACTGATCCCAGAGAACTCTTGCCAGGAATCGAGTTGGGATTTTACAAGGCCAGGCATTAGAGGAGCCCTTGGAAACTGAGATCTAGGCCGAGGGTGGCTTCCTCCACAGCACTGGGAATCTCAGCCAGGATTTCACATGATTTTGCTGTTAAAGCCTTTTCAGCTATAGTTGAGAGCCAAAACTCACATGAACCTCATATTTTAGACCCCCAATGGGCCTGGATTCCTGTGACCTTTCTCCACTCCGTGAAAAGCCTTGCCTGCATGCAATCTCCAGAGCTTTTACTGAAAGGAGATTCCTCAACCCTTAATGGGTCGTGAATGAATCAAAACCCACAGTGCCAAATTCTTCATTCTTGAGATATGGCTAGGCCAATAACGTGAAGGTTTTGAGAATCCCATGACCAGAAATCCCTGGAGAACCTTTAGATCTCCTGTTGCTCATCATGACTGAACCCGCCATTGCCGTTTTTGACTGAGTGGAATTCATGACCATGGTGAAGAACAGAGATGTCAGTGAGTAGGAGCCAGCAGGGAACTGGGTCTGGAGCAATGGAGTGCAGGTGTGTGACCAACATCTGTGGTGAGCCCCTGTGGTTCTGTCATTGGTATGCAAATGACATGTGACTGACAAGGTGCAGCCAGCAGACCCTAAAATGTAAAGGCATGTTGTTGTGGGGAGAGGATCTGGTGCGATGCTCAGAATCAAGTTGCTACGCTCAAGTGGGAAAGATATATGGGGTAGCAGCCCAGTTTGTGTTTTTTCCGTCAGACCCTGACTCACCCCACGTGACAGAGCTCCCTCCAGCACTGTGACCCGGTTGACCTTTATGTATTTCAAAAACAAACACCAAATTTCCAGGGAAGCTGCAAGAAATGCCATTAAAACTGGACTGTGAGCCAAAGGCTTCACAATCCCCCCAAGGGGGACACTCATACCCCAATGGCCACAGTTACCTACAAAGAGAGGATTCAGCTCTGCTGCCTCCTGTTCGTATTGGGAAATAGGAAACCATGTCCTCCTGTTCACATAGACTGAGACCAAGCTTTCCTGGTCTCACTGCAAAGGAAGCTAAAGCACAAAGCTATATTTCTAGTGCACAAATGTCAGAGGCAGATAGTCAAGAAATCATTAGGCCAGCAAAGTTCCATGTTTGTGGAATGTTCACCCTGTCCCCTACCATTGGGATCTCTTGTGCCACACCCAAGTTTGTGAGCTCCTCAGAATTTCCAATCCAGATATGTATTCACAGGTTTTGTTCCTCTTCTCCTCTCATTGTGTCTTATTTGGGGTGATAGTAATGTCAAGGCATTGTGGTGGATGACAGTGGAAGATTGTTATGTGGCACGTGTTCACATATATCTTAGACTCGTTTTTCATTTTGCCCTTTGAAATATTGAATCTCTGTGTCAATACTTATACTACCTTGATTCTTTAATGTCCATCTGGGTGGATTTATAATCAACTTTTCACAAGATATTTCTCAGAAATATACATTTTCTTGACATATATATTCATTTCTGAATTCTCAAAATGAACTTCAGTGAATATTGAGTACTAACCCTAATATTTCGTCAGTATGTGACCCAGTTTAACATCAATGAAAGTCTATTCATACGGGACATGATGTGTGTTTTGAAGTAAATGGTCATTCAAAATTGTTAAATTCCTATTTCTTCGTATCATAGGATGTATCATTTCATCCAATATTCACAAATTGACATGCATATGATTCACTTACATTCATTCCCTGTATCAGAACCCATGTATTTCTCCATGTTGCTTTACTTGCTTTTTCATGAGATTTCTTTTATAAAACATTAGTTTTGAATTCCATCATCAATTTCGAAGCAAAACTCACAGTTTGGTGTAATTAGTAACCCTAATATTACCACTAGACGTACACCTACTTGGATTGAATGTTTATCTGAATACCAGATTTCATGTATTTTTTAAAATATCAATTCAATCCATTATTTAAAATAGTAACCAGTTATATTTTTTATTCACCCTATGGTCTATTCATGCATCATCTCTATATACGTAAACCCAGGGTGCACCTATTTTTATCCCCAAACTCTAAATGACAGGGTTTGAAAACATGCTCCCAGAAATGCTGGAAGAAATACACATGTCACCTCCTCCCTGTATTCCTTTCATCACATCATCTTCTGGACACCAAATGCAAAACTCACACTCACCTTATGCTTCTTCCAAAGCCTGATTTTAATGAGAGCATGGATTACTAAAATCATCTAAGTCCGCTTTGCCTATTGTTTTCAATATTCAATCCTATGGTGAGCGTACACTTGTTTCTTCCTAGGATAGTGTATTCAACCACCCCCCTGTTGAAAATATCCCTGATCTTATCACTCATTTTGTACTTTGCCCGATCTCCTAACATCCCAATTGATATCTATTTCCCCAAGTGCCTTGTTGTGACTGACTCTTCATGTGTACTGACATTCCCATTTACACTCTAATAGAAATTCATTCGATTGCAAAAAGGGCCTTTTGCCCAAATCCTAAACTCACTCTTCTTCCTTACCCTACACTGGAATCCTGTCTACTATCTCAATATCACTGGAAGTTCTCTTTCACATTCAGTGGTCCCAGGTACAATGTCTTATGCCATTGTATATGGATTTAGAGGATTCACCTCTGCAGAACATAATTCAAAACTATGTATCCAAATCAAGGGCCCAACACCCTTGTGTGCTTCAGCTCTTACCTAGTTTTCATCTTCCATTCTTATAAATATCCCAGTTGCCCAATCCCCGTATTCATCCAGCAGAATGACTCCTAAGCCAAATCGAACCTGATATGACCCTGAAGCAGACTCTGTTCCCTCAATCTATTTTCACATAACAGCAGGTCCTGAGTTGATCTTGCCATACAGGTATGTAGGGAATCCTCCAGCTGCTGAGAAGCTCAAAGGTAGATGCAGAAATGATCCCTGGAGCCAATGTAGGCAGCTGGGTAGGACCTGTGAGGTCTAAAGTCATCTTCCATGGCCAACAACCCAGTGAGGATGAAGGGATGTGGCTGAATCAGCCTCTCTCTTCTCAATGCAGGGAAGATGGACACAATCAGGCCTGGGTGGGTTGCTGATCCAGGGCTCCTAGTGTATATAGACCTTTATGACTTGTGAAAATGTCACAGGAAGGTGGGGCAGCCTCCCTCTCATGGGACCCTTGGAAACAACTGTTAGGACAACATGGTTGCCAAGGCAGTGACCTCATTCACTTCCCTGAAGGAAGTGACCTCACCTCACTTCCTTGGTGATGGAACTCTCTGAACGTGGGATCCAGGAGGCGAGGCACCCAGAGGCAATTCCAGTCCCAGTGGGCTCCCTTGTTTTTTCTGTACCAAGGCCAGAGTCATTCTTTCTTGGCACCTGGTGATGTGTGGGTAGCCAAATGCCTTGAATGGTCTGAACAGGGGCCTTTCCTTAGAAAGAAGTGTTGGCTCATTCCTGGCTCCTTATAACTACACAGAGATGGCCAAGGAGACCAGAGCTGAGACAGGACCGGCCACTGCTGGGGAACAAATTTTCACCCAACAGTCAGAGGTCAGAGTGGATAGATGCAGACCAAATACAGGGGTGGTTTGTGTGTCTTAGTGGGTGTGTGTTTCAATTTGGCATTTTGTCTCCTGTTCTGAGATCATGTAGGAAAAACGTGTTTGTTGTTGTTGTTGTTGTGGTTTGTTGGTTTGAAATGGACTGTTAACTAGTGAGTCTTTCTATAGAGTCAGTGGATCCAACTTGGTTTGTGGTTAAAGAGAGTAGAGAGAAGAATGCAGCCGTGAATGTGTCCTGTCTAGTGGAAATCTTTGCAGGACTCCTCAAGGCCAATTGATGAATGGACTGCTGCTTGTCTTGCAGATGGGAAGCACCTACCAAGATCACAAGTTCCTGTATTCTTCCAGAATTTTGGCCACTCTCTGAAGGGGTTCATGTTTTTGTGAACAAGATGGGTACCACCTTCAAGCTCTGTGACAAGGCCATGGACTGGATTGCTGACGGGAATGCCAAGCATCTCAGAAAAGTAAAAATTAGCATGACTGTTAAGGATCTCTCTGGACAATCCCTGCTTGCATAGATAGCCACCCAAGTTGCATGATTAGGAGCTGTCAGTGCCACAGTGTTCAATTAAAGAAAAGTTTTTCTCCAGGCTTCTTTCCTCCCTATTGTTCTGTTCCCCTGAATGTCAGGGAGGTGTTTGCCTTAGGGCACTCCTTTGGGAATCCTCCAGAAAACAGTTTCAAACGGAAAGGAAGAGGCCCAATCTGTGCCTTTTAGGTAAAGTGCTTTGTAAAGGCTGTGTCTGAATCAGACTCTTGGCCCTGTGTGTGGCTGTGAATTACATTCTCAGCACCCCAGGAAACTCAAGAAAAATCCCATGTGTCCATGCACATCTAAAAGGATGAAAAAGAAGTGTAATATTGGATGAAGTCTCTTGCCTTCCTCTGGTCAGGCTCCTGACACCGATGAAGTAAGAACAGGGATCCTCTGGGTCAAATGAGTTGTTGCAAGCCATCCAGTAACTAGCACACAGGTGTTTGGGTGTTTTCATGAGTCCAGTACACATAAAGAATCTACCCCTGGCAGGCAGGAGGCCTCGAATTTGAGAAGCAGAGCAGTATTAACTACAGGCCCATTTTATCTATCCTGTTTCTCAGGAAGTTTGTCCAGACCACCATGACATTTGGCACATGATGGGCATGAGACCTTACTTTGCACACCATCTTAGACTGCTCCCCCTATCTTAGACTGGAAACCCCCAGCCAGAATGTTATGATAAGTATCTGTATGGAAGAAGAGGAGGGCCATGTGGGAGTGTTTTTGTTAGAATAGTGGTCTGTTGTGTGGTGGTTGGAAAAGATGAGTGGGTCCACCTCAGCTTGAACTCTGGTGTGATGCCATTAGAGACTCAGTTCTGGAACTGATCTCAGAGAACTCTTGCCATGAATCGAGTTGGGATTTTACAAGGCCAGGCATTAGAGGAGCCCTTGGAAACTGAGATCTAGGCCGAGGGTGGCTTCCTCCACAGCACTGGGAATCTCAGCCAGGATTTCACATGATTTTGCTGTTAAAGCCTTTTCAGCTATAGTTGAGAGCCAAAACTCACATGAACCTCATATTTTAGACCCCCAATGGGCCTGGATTCCTGTGACCTTTCTCCACTCCGTGAAAAGCCTTGCCTGCATGCGATCTCCAGAGCTTTAACTGAAAGGAGATTCCTCAACCCTTAATGGCTCGTGAATGAATCAAAACCCACAGTGCCAACTTCTTCATTCTTGAGATATGGCTAGGCCAATAACCTGAAGGTTTTGAGAATCCCATGACCAGAAATCCCTGGAGAACCTTTAGATCTCCAGTTGCTCATCATGACTGAACCCGCCATTGCCGTTTTTGACTGAGTGGAATTCATGACCATGGTGAAGAACAGAGATGTCAGTGAGTAGGAGCCAGCAGGGAACTGGGTCTGGAGCAATGGAGTGCAGGTGTGTGACCAACATCTGTGGTGAGCCCCTGTGGTTCCTTCATTGGTATCCAAATGACATGTGACTGACAAGGTGCAGCCAGCATACCCTAAAATGTAAAGGCATGTTGTTGTGGGGAGAGGATCTGGTGCGATGCTCAGAATCAAGTTGCTACGCTCAAGTGGGAAAGATATATGGGGTAGCAGCCCAGTTTGTGTTTTTTCCGTCAGACTCACCCCACGTGACAGAGCTCCCTCCAGCACTGTGTCCCGGTTGACCTTTATGTATTTCAAAAACAAACACCAAATTTCCAGGGAAGCTGCAAGAAATGCCATTAAAACTGGACTGTGAGCCAAAGGCTTCACAATGCCCCGAGGGAGAGACTCATACCCCAATGGCCACAGTTACCTACAAAGAGAGGATTCAGCTCTGCTGCCTCCTGTTCCTATTGGGAAATAGGAAACCATGTCCTCCTGTTCACATAGCCTGAGACCAAGCTTTCCTGGTCTCACTGCAAAGGAAGCTAAAGCACAAAGCTATATTTCTAGTGCACAAATGTCAGAGGCAGATAGTCAAGAAATCATTAGGCCAGCAAAGTTCCATGTTTGTGGAATGTTCACCCTGTCCCCTACCATTGGGATCTCTTGTGCCACACCCAAGTTTGTGAGCACCTCAGAATTTCCAATTCCAGATATGTATTCACAGGTTTTGTTCCTCTTCTCCTCTCATTGTGTCTTATTTGGGGTGATAGTAATGTCAAGGCATTGTGGTGGATGACAGTGGAAGATTGTTATGTGGCACGTGTTCACATATATCTTAGACTCGTTTTTCATTTTGCCTTTTGAAATATTGAATCTGTGTCAATACTTATACTACCTTGATTCTTTAATGTCCATCTGGGTGGATTTATAATCAACTTTTCACAAGATATTTCTCAGAAATATACATTTTCTTGACATATATATTCATTTCTGAATTCTCAAAATGAACTTCAGTGAATATTGAGTACTAACCCTAATATTTCGTCAGTAAGTGACCCAGTTTAACATCAATGAAAGTCTATTCATACGGGACGTGATGTGTGTTTTGAAGTAAATGGTCATTCAAAATTGTTAAATTCCTATTTCTTCGTATCATAGGATGTATCATTTCATCCAATATTCACAAATTGACATGCATATGATTCACTTACATTCATTCCCTGTATCAGAACCCATGTATTTCTCCATGTTGCTTTACTTGCTTTTTCATGAGATTTCTTTTATAAAACATTACTTTTGAATTCCATCATCATTTTTGAAGCAAAACTCACAGTTTGGTGTAATTAGTAACCCTAATATTACCACTAGACGTACACCTACTTGGATTGAATGTTTATCTGAATACCAGATTTCATGTATTTTTTAAAATATCAATTCAATCCATTATTTAAAATAGTAACCAGTTATATTTTTTATTCACCGTATGGTCTATTCATGCATCATCTCTATATACGTAAACCCAGGGTGCACCTATTTTTATCCCCAAACTCTAAATGACAGGGTTTGAAAACATGCTCCCAGAAATGCTGGAAGAAATACTCCTCCCTGTATTCCTTTCATCACATCATCTTCTGGACACCAAATGCAAAACTCACACTCACCTTATGATTCTTCCAAAGCCTGATTTTAATGAGAGCATGGATTACTAAAATCATCTAAGTCCGCTTTGCCTATTGTTTTCAATATTCAATCCTATGGTGAGCGTACACTTGTTTCTTCCTAGGGTAGTGTATTCAACCACCCCCCTGTTGAAAATATCCCTGATCTTATCACTCATTTTGTACTTTGCCCGATCTCCTAACATCCCAATTGATATCTATTTCCCCAAGTGCCTTGTTGTGACTCACTCTTCATGTGTGCTGACATTCCCATTTACACTCTAATAGAAATTCATTCGATTGCAAAAAGGGCCTTTTGCCCAAATCCTAAACTCACTCTTCTTCCTTACCCTACACTGGAATCCTGTCTACTATCTCAATATCACTGGAAGTTCTCTTTCACATTCAGTGGTCCCAGGTACAAGATCTTATGCCATTGTATATGGATTTAGAGGATTCACCTCTGCAGAACATAATTCAAAACTATGTATCCAAATCAAGGGCCCAACACCCTTGTGTGCTTCAGCTCTTACCTAGTTTTCACCTTCCATTCTTATAAATATCCCAGTTGCCCAATCCCCGTATTCATCCAGCAGAATGACTCCTAAGCCAAATCGAACCTGATATGACCCTGAAGCAGACTCTGTTCCCTCAATCTATTTTCACATAACAGCAGGTCCTGAGTTGATCTTGCCATACAGGTATGTAGGGAATCCTCCAGCTGCTGAGAAGCTCAAAGGTAGATGCAGAAATGATCCCTGGAGCCAATGTAGGCAGCTAGGTAGGACCTGTGAGGTGTAAAGTCATCTTCCATGGCCAACAACCCAGTGAGGATGAAGGGATGTGGCTGAATCAGCCTCTCTCTTCTCAATGCAGGGAAGATGGACACAATCAGGCCTGGGTGGGTTGCTGATCCCGGGCTCCTAGTGTATATATACCTTTATGACTTGTGAAAATGTCACAGGAAGGTGGGGCAGCCTCCCTCTCATGGGACCCTTGGAAACAACTGTTAGGACAACGTGGTTGCCAAGGCAGTGACCTCATTCACTTCCCTGAAGGAAGTGACCTCACCTCACTTCCTTGGTGATGGAACTCTCTGAACGTGGGATCCAGGAGGCGAGGCACCCAGAGGCAATTCCAGTCCCAGTGGGCTCCCTTGTTTTTTTCTGTACCAAGGCCAGAGTCATTCTTTCTTGGCACCTGGTGATGTGTGGGTAAACAAATGACTTGAATGGTCTGAACAGGGGCCTTTCCTGAGAAAGAAGTGTTGGCTCATTGCTGGCTCCTGACAACTACACAGAGATGGCCAAGGAGACCGGAGCTGAGACAGGACCGGCCACTGCTGGGGAACAAATTTTCACCCACCAGTCAGAGGTCAGAGTGGATAGATGCAGACCAAATACAGGGGTGGTTTGTGTGTCTTAGTGGGTGTGTGTTTCAATTTGGCATTTTGTCTCCTGTTCTGAGATCATGTAGGAAAAACGTGTTTGTTGTTGTTGTTGTTGTGGTTTGTTGGTTTGAAATGGACTGTTAACTAGTTAGTCTTTCTATAGAGTCAGTGGATCCCACTGGGTTTGTGGTTAAAGAGAGTAGAGAGAAGAATGCAGCCGTGAATGTGTCCTGTCTAGTGGAAATCTTTACAGGACTCCTCAAGGCCAATTGATGAATGGACTGCTGCTTGTCTTGCAGATGGGAAGCACCTACCAAGATCCCAAGTTCCTGTATTCTTCCAGAATTTTGGCCACTCTCTGAAGGGGTTCGTGTTTTTGTGAACAAGATGGGTACCACCTTCAAGCTCTGTGACAAGGCCATGGACTGGATTGCTGACGGGAATGCCAAGCATCTCAGAAAAGTAAAAATTAGCATGACTGGTAAGGATCTCTCTGGAGAATCCCTGCTTGCATAGATAGCCACCCAAGTTGCATGATTAGGAGCTGTCAGTGCCACAGTGTTCAATTAAAGAAAAGTTTTTCTCCAGGCTTCTTTCCTCCCTATTGTTCTGTTCCCCTGAATGTCAGGGAGGTGTTTGCCTTAGGGCACTCCTTTGGGAATCCTCCAGAAAACAGTTTCAAACGGAAAGGAAGAGGCCCAATCTGTGCCTTTTAGGTAAAGTGCTTTGTAAAGGCTGCATCTGAATCAGACTCTTGGCCCTGTGTGTGGCTGTGAATTACATTCTCAGCACCCCAGGAAACTCAAGAAAAATCCCATGTGTCCATGCACATCTAAAAGGATGAAAAAGAAGTGTAATATTGGATGAAGTCTCTTGCCTTCCTCTGGTCAGGCTCCTGACACCGATGAAGTAAGAACAGGGATCCTCTGGGTCAAATGAGTTGTTGCAAGCCATCCAGTAACTAGCACACAGGTGTTTGGGTGTTTTCATGAGTCCAGTACACATAAAGAATCTACCCCTGGCAGGCAGGAGGCCTGGAATTTGAGAAGCAGAGCAGTATTAACTACAGGCCCATTTTATCTATCCTGATTCTCAGGAAGGGTGTCCAGGCCACCATGACATTTGGCACATGATGGGCATGAGACCTTACTTTGCACACCATCTTAGACTGCTCCCCCTATGGAAACCCCCAGCCAGAATGTTATGATGAGTATCTGTATGGAAGAAGAGGAGGGCCATGTGGGAGTGTTTTTCTTAGAATAGTGGTCTTTTGTGTGGTGGTTGGAAAAGATGAGTGGGTCCACCTCAGCTTGAACTCTGGTGTGATGCCTTTAGAGACTCAGTTCTGGAACTGATCCCAGAGAACCCTTGCCATGAATCGAGTTGGGATTTTACAAGGCCAGGCATTAGAGGAGCCCTTGGAAACTGAGATCTAGGCCGAGGGTGGCTTCCTCCACAGCACTGGGAATCTCAGCCAGGATTTCACATGATTTTGCTGTTAAAGCCTTTTCAGCTATAGTTGAGAGCCAAAACTCACATGAACCTCATATTTTAGACCCCCAATGGGCCTGGATTCCTGTGACCTTTCTCCACTCCGTGAAAAGCCTTGCCTGCATGCGATCTCCAGAGCTTTTACTGAAAGGAGATTCCTCAACACTTAATTTCTCGTGAATGAATCAAAACCCACAGTGCCAAATTCTTCATTCTTGAGATATGGCTAGGCCAATAACGTGAAGGTTTTGAGAATCCCATGACCAGAAATCCCTGGAGAACCTTTAGATCTCCAGTTGCTCATCATGACTGAACCCGCCATTGCCGTTTTTGACTGAGTGGAATTCATGACCATGGTGAAGAACAGAGATGTCAGTGAGTAGGAGCCAGCAGGGAACTGGGTCTGGAGCAATGGAGTGCAGGTGTGTGACCAACATCTGTGGTGAGCCCCTGTGGTTCTGTCATTGGTATGCAAATGACATGTGACTGACAAGGTGCAGCCAGCAGACCCTAAAATGTAAAGGCATGTTGTTGTGGGGAGAGGATCTGGTGCGATGCTCAGAATCAAGTTGCTACGCTCAAGTGGGAAAGATATATGGGGTAGCAGCCCAGTTTGTGTTTTTTCCGTCAGACCCTGACTCACCCCACGTGACAGAGCTCCCTCCAGCACTGTGACCCGGTTGACCTTTATGTATTTCAAAAACAAACACCAAATTTCCAGGGAAGCTGCAAGAAATGCCATTAAAACTGGACTGTGAGCCAAAGGCTTCACAATCCCCCCAAGGGGGACACTCATACCCCAATGGCCACAGTTACCTACAAAGAGAGGATTCAGCTCTGCTGCCTCCTGTTCCTATTGGGAAATAGGAAACCATGTCCTCCTGCTCACATAGCCTGAGACCAAGCTTTCCTGGTCTCACTGCAAAGGAAGCTAAAGCACAAAGCTATATTTCTAGTGCACAAATGTCAGAGGCAGATAGTCAAGAAATCATTAGGCCAGCAAAGTTCCATGTTTGTGGAATGTTCACCCTGTCCCCTACCATTGGGATCTCTTGTGCCACACCCAAGTTTGTGAGCTCCTCAGAATTTCCAATTCCAGATATGTATTCACAGGTTTTGTTCCTCTTCTCCTCTCATTGTGTCTTATTTGGGGTGATAGTAATGTCAAGGCATTGTGGTGGATGACAGTGGAAGATTGTTATGTGACACGTGTTCGCATGTATCTTAGACTCGTTTTTTCATTTTGCCCTTTGAAATATTGAATCTCTGTGTCAATACTTATACTACCTTGATTCTTTAATGTCCATCTGGGTGGATTTATAATCAACTTTTCACAAGATATTTCTCAGAAATATACATTTTCTTGACATATATATTCATTTCTGAATTCTCAAAATGAACTTCAGTGAATATTGAGTACTAACCCTAATATTTCGTCAGTAAGTGACCCAGTTTAACATCAATGAAAGTCTATCCATATGGGACGTGATGTGTGTTTTGAAGTAAATGGTCATTCAAAATTGTTAAATTCCTATTTCTTCGTATCATAGGATGTATCATTTCATCCAATATTCACAAATTGACATGCATATGATTCACTTACATTCATTCCCTGTATCAGAACCCATGTATTTCTCCATGTTGCTTTACTTGCTTTTTCATGAGATTTCTTTTATAAAACATTACTTTTGAATTCCATCATCATTTTCGAAGCAAAACTCACAGTTTGGTGTAATTAGTAACCCTAATATTACCACTAGACGTACACCTACTTGGATTGAATGTTTATCTGAATACCAGATTTCATGTATTTTTTAAAATATCAATTCAATCCATTATTTAAAATAGTAACCAGTTATATTTTTTATTCACCGTATGGTCTATTCATGCATCATCTCTATATACGTAAACCCAGGGTGCACCTATTTTTATCCCCAAACTCTAAATGACAGGGTTTGAAAACATGCTCCCAGAAATGCTGGAAGAAATACTCCTCCCTGTATTCCTTTCATCACATCATCTTCTGGACACCAAATGCAAAACTCACACTCACCTTATGATTCTTCCAAAGCCTGATTTTAATGAGAGCATGGATTACTAAAATCATCTAAGTCCGCTTTGCCTATTGTTTTCAATATTCAATCCTATGGTGAGCGTACACTTGTTTCTTCCTAGGGTAGTGTATTCAACCACCCCCCTGTTGAAAATATCCCTGATCTTATCACTCATTTTGTACTTTGCCCGATCTCCTAACATCCCAATTGATATCTATTTCCCCAAGTGCCTTGTTGTGACTCACTCTTCATGTGTGCTGACATTCCCATTTACACTCTAATAGAAATTCATTCGATTGCAAAAAGGGCCTTTTGCCCAAATCCTAAACTCACTCTTCTTCCTTACCCTACACTGGAATCCTGTCTACTATCTCAATATCACTGGAAGTTCTCTTTCACATTCAGTGGTCCCAGGTACAAGATCTTATGCCATTGTATATGGATTTAGAGGATTCACCTCTGCAGAACATAATTCAAAACTATGTATCCAAATCAAGGGCCCAACACCCTTGTGTGCTTCAGCTCTTACCTAGTTTTCACCTTCCATTCTTATAAATATCCCAGTTGCCCAATCCCCGTATTCATCCAGCAGAATGACTCCTAAGCCAAATCGAACCTGATATGACCCTGAAGCAGACTCTGTTCCCTCAATCTATTTTCACATAACAGCAGGTCCTGAGTTGATCTTGCCATACAGGTATGTAGGGAATCCTCCAGCTGCTGAGAAGCTCAAAGGTAGATGCAGAAATGATCCCTGGAGCCAATGTAGGCAGCTAGGTAGGACCTGTGAGGTGTAAAGTCATCTTCCATGGCCAACAACCCAGTGAGGATGAAGGGATGTGGCTGAATCAGCCTCTCTCTTCTCAATGCAGGGAAGATGGACACAATCAGGCCTGGGTGGGTTGCTGATCCCGGGCTCCTAGTGTATATATACCTTTATGACTTGTGAAAATGTCACAGGAAGGTGGGGCAGCCTCCCTCTCATGGGACCCTTGGAAACAACTGTTAGGACAACGTGGTTGCCAAGGCAGTGACCTCATTCACTTCCCTGAAGGAAGTGACCTCACCTCACTTCCTTGGTGATGGAACTCTCTGAACGTGGGATCCAGGAGGCGAGGCACCCAGAGGCAATTCCAGTCCCAGTGGGCTCCCTTGTTTTTTTCTGTACCAAGGCCAGAGTCATTCTTTCTTGGCACCTGGTGATGTGTGGGTAAACAAATGACTTGAATGGTCTGAACAGGGGCCTTTCCTGAGAAAGAAGTGTTGGCTCATTGCTGGCTCCTGACAACTACACAGAGATGGCCAAGGAGACCGGAGCTGAGACAGGACCGGCCACTGCTGGGGAACAAATTTTCACCCACCAGTCAGAGGTCAGAGTGGATAGATGCAGACCAAATACAGGGGTGGTTTGTGTGTCTTAGTGGGTGTGTGTTTCAATTTGGCATTTTGTCTCCTGTTCTGAGATCATGTAGGAAAAACGTGTTTGTTGTTGTTGTTGTTGTGGTTTGTTGGTTTGAAATGGACTGTTAACTAGTTAGTCTTTCTATAGAGTCAGTGGATCCCACTGGGTTTGTGGTTAAAGAGAGTAGAGAGAAGAATGCAGCCGTGAATGTGTCCTGTCTAGTGGAAATCTTTACAGGACTCCTCAAGGCCAATTGATGAATGGACTGCTGCTTGTCTTGCAGATGGGAAGCACCTACCAAGATCCCAAGTTCCTGTATTCTTCCAGAATTTTGGCCACTCTCTGAAGGGGTTCGTGTTTTTGTGAACAAGATGGGTACCACCTTCAAGCTCTGTGACAAGGCCATGGACTGGATTGCTGACGGGAATGCCAAGCATCTCAGAAAAGTAAAAATTAGCATGACTGGTAAGGATCTCTCTGGAGAATCCCTGCTTGCATAGATAGCCACCCAAGTTGCATGATTAGGAGCTGTCAGTGCCACAGTGTTCAATTAAAGAAAAGTTTTTCTCCAGGCTTCTTTCCTCCCTATTGTTCTGTTCCCCTGAATGTCAGGGAGGTGTTTGCCTTAGGGCACTCCTTTGGGAATCCTCCAGAAAACAGTTTCAAACGGAAAGGAAGAGGCCCAATCTGTGCCTTTTAGGTAAAGTGCTTTGTAAAGGCTGCATCTGAATCAGACTCTTGGCCCTGTGTGTGGCTGTGAATTACATTCTCAGCACCCCAGGAAACTCAAGAAAAATCCCATGTGTCCATGCACATCTAAAAGGATGAAAAAGAAGTGTAATATTGGATGAAGTCTCTTGCCTTCCTCTGGTCAGGCTCCTGACACCGATGAAGTAAGAACAGGGATCCTCTGGGTCAAATGAGTTGTTGCAAGCCATCCAGTAACTAGCACACAGGTGTTTGGGTGTTTTCATGAGTCCAGTACACATAAAGAATCTACCCCTGGCAGGCAGGAGGCCTGGAATTTGAGAAGCAGAGCAGTATTAACTACAGGCCCATTTTATCTATCCTGATTCTCAGGAAGGGTGTCCAGGCCACCATGACATTTGGCACATGATGGGCATGAGACCTTACTTTGCACACCATCTTAGACTGCTCCCCCTATGGAAACCCCCAGCCAGAATGTTATGATGAGTATCTGTATGGAAGAAGAGGAGGGCCATGTGGGAGTGTTTTTCTTAGAATAGTGGTCTTTTGTGTGGTGGTTGGAAAAGATGAGTGGGTCCACCTCAGCTTGAACTCTGGTGTGATGCCTTTAGAGACTCAGTTCTGGAACTGATCCCAGAGAACCCTTGCCATGAATCGAGTTGGGATTTTACAAGGCCAGGCATTAGAGGAGCCCTTGGAAACTGAGATCTAGGCCGAGGGTGGCTTCCTCCACAGCACTGGGAATCTCAGCCAGGATTTCACATGATTTTGCTGTTAAAGCCTTTTCAGCTATAGTTGAGAGCCAAAACTCACATGAACCTCATATTTTAGACCCCCAATGGGCCTGGATTCCTGTGACCTTTCTCCACTCCGTGAAAAGCCTTGCCTGCATGCGATCTCCAGAGCTTTTACTGAAAGGAGATTCCTCAACACTTAATTTCTCGTGAATGAATCAAAACCCACAGTGCCAAATTCTTCATTCTTGAGATATGGCTAGGCCAATAACGTGAAGGTTTTGAGAATCCCATGACCAGAAATCCCTGGAGAACCTTTAGATCTCCAGTTGCTCATCATGACTGAACCCGCCATTGCCGTTTTTGACTGAGTGGAATTCATGACCATGGTGAAGAACAGAGATGTCAGTGAGTAGGAGCCAGCAGGGAACTGGGTCTGGAGCAATGGAGTGCAGGTGTGTGACCAACATCTGTGGTGAGCCCCTGTGGTTCTGTCATTGGTATGCAAATGACATGTGACTGACAAGGTGCAGCCAGCAGACCCTAAAATGTAAAGGCATGTTGTTGTGGGGAGAGGATCTGGTGCGATGCTCAGAATCAAGTTGCTACGCTCAAGTGGGAAAGATATATGGGGTAGCAGCCCAGTTTGTGTTTTTTCCGTCAGACCCTGACTCACCCCACGTGACAGAGCTCCCTCCAGCACTGTGACCCGGTTGACCTTTATGTATTTCAAAAACAAACACCAAATTTCCAGGGAAGCTGCAAGAAATGCCATTAAAACTGGACTGTGAGCCAAAGGCTTCACAATCCCCCCAAGGGGGACACTCATACCCCAATGGCCACAGTTACCTACAAAGAGAGGATTCAGCTCTGCTGCCTCCTGTTCCTATTGGGAAATAGGAAACCATGTCCTCCTGCTCACATAGCCTGAGACCAAGCTTTCCTGGTCTCACTGCAAAGGAAGCTAAAGCACAAAGCTATATTTCTAGTGCACAAATGTCAGAGGCAGATAGTCAAGAAATCATTAGGCCAGCAAAGTTCCATGTTTGTGGAATGTTCACCCTGTCCCCTACCATTGGGATCTCTTGTGCCACACCCAAGTTTGTGAGCTCCTCAGAATTTCCAATTCCAGATATGTATTCACAGGTTTTGTTCCTCTTCTCCTCTCATTGTGTCTTATTTGGGGTGATAGTAATGTCAAGGCATTGTGGTGGATGACAGTGGAAGATTGTTATGTGACACGTGTTCGCATGTATCTTAGACTCGTTTTTTCATTTTGCCCTTTGAAATATTGAATCTCTGTGTCAATACTTATACTACCTTGATTCTTTAATGTCCATCTGGGTGGATTTATAATCAACTTTTCACAAGATATTTCTCAGAAATATACATTTTCTTGACATATATATTCATTTCTGAATTCTCAAAATGAACTTCAGTGAATATTGAGTACTAACCCTAATATTTCGTCAGTAAGTGACCCAGTTTAACATCAATGAAAGTCTATCCATATGGGACGTGATGTGTGTTTTGAAGTAAATGGTCATTCAAAATTGTTAAATTCCTATTTCTTCGTATCATAGGATGTATCATTTCATCCAATATTCACAAATTGACATGCATATGATTCACTTACATTCATTCCCTGTATCAGAACCCATGTATTTCTCCATGTTGCTTTACTTGCTTTTTCATGAGATTTCTTTTATAAAACATTACTTTTGAATTCCATCATCATTTTCGAAGCAAAACTCACAGTTTGGTGTAATTAGTAACCCTAATATTACCACTAGACGTACACCTACTTGGATTGAATGTTTATCTGAATACCAGATTTCATGTATTTTTTAAAATATCAATTCAATCCATTATTTAAAATAGTAACCAGTTATATTTTTTATTCACCGTATGGTCTATTCATGCATCATCTCTATATACGTAAACCCAGGGTGCACCTATTTTTATCCCCAAACTCTAAATGACAGGGTTTGAAAACATGCTCCCAGAAATGCTGGAAGAAATACTCCTCCCTGTATTCCTTTCATCACATCATCTTCTGGACACCAAATGCAAAACTCACACTCACCTTATGATTCTTCCAAAGCCTGATTTTAATGAGAGCATGGATTACTAAAATCATCTAAGTCCGCTTTGCCTATTGTTTTCAATATTCAATCCTATGGTGAGCGTACACTTGTTTCTTCCTAGGGTAGTGTATTCAACCACCCCCCTGTTGAAAATATCCCTGATCTTATCACTCATTTTGTACTTTGCCCGATCTCCTAACATCCCAATTGATATCTATTTCCCCAAGTGCCTTGTTGTGACTCACTCTTCATGTGTGCTGACATTCCCATTTATACTCTAATAGAAATTCATTCGATTGCAAAAAGGGCCTTTTGCCCAAATCCTAAACTCACTCTTCTTCCTTACCCTACACTGGAATCCTGTCTACTATCTCAATATCACTGGAAGTTCTCTTTCACATTCAGTGGTCCCAGGTACAAGATCTTATGCCATTGTATATGGATTTAGAGGATTCACCTCTGCAGAACATAATTCAAAACTATGTATCCAAATCAAGGGCCCAACACCCTTGTGTGCTTCAGCTCTTACCTAGTTTTCACCTTCCATTCTTATAAATATCCCAGTTGCCCAATCCCCGTATTCATCCAGCAGAATGACTCCTAAGCCAAATCGAACCTGATATGACCCTGAAGCAGACTCTGTTCCCTCAATCTATTTTCACATAACAGCAGGTCCTGAGTTGATCTTGCCATACAGGTATGTAGGGAATCCTCCAGCTGCTGAGAAGCTCAAAGGTAGATGCAGAAATGATCCCTGGAGCCAATGTAGGCAGCTAGGTAGGACCTGTGAGGTGTAAAGTCATCTTCCATGGCCAACAACCCAGTGAGGATGAAGGGATGTGGCTGAATCAGCCTCTCTCTTCTCAATGCAGGGAAGATGGACACAATCAGGCCTGGGTGGGTTGCTGATCCCGGGCTCCTAGTGTATATAGACCTTTATGACTTGTGAAAATGTCACAGGAAGGTGGGGCAGCCTCCCTCTCATGGGACCCTTGGAAACAACTGTTAGGACAACGTGGTTGCCAAGGCAGTGACCTCATTCACTTCCCTGAAGGAAGTGACCTCACCTCACTTCCTTGGTGATGGAACTCTCTGAACGTGGGATCCAGGAGGCGAGGCACCCAGAGGCAATTCCAGTCCCAGTGGGCTCCCTTGTTTTTTTCTGTACCAAGGCCAGAGTCATTCTTTCTTGGCACCTGGTGATGTGTGGGTAAACAAATGACTTGAATGGTCTGAACAGGGGCCTTTCCTGAGAAAGAAGTGTTGGCTCATTGCTGGCTCCTGACAACTACACAGAGATGGCCAAGGAGACCGGAGCTGAGACAGGACCGGCCACTGCTGGGGAACAAATTTTCACCCACCAGTCAGAGGTCAGAGTGGATAGATGCAGACCAAATACAGGGGTGGTTTGTGTGTCTTAGTGGGTGTGTGTTTCAATTTGGCATTTTGTCTCCTGTTCTGAGATCATGTAGGAAAAACGTGTTTGTTGTTGTTGTTGTTGTGGTTTGTTGGTTTGAAATGGACTGTTAACTAGTTAGTCTTTCTATAGAGTCAGTGGATCCCACTGGGTTTGTGGTTAAAGAGAGTAGAGAGAAGAATGCAGCCGTGAATGTGTCCTGTCTAGTGGAAATCTTTACAGGACTCCTCAAGGCCAATTGATGAATGGACTGCTGCTTGTCTTGCAGATGGGAAGCACCTACCAAGATCCCAAGTTCCTGTATTCTTCCAGAATTTTGGCCACTCTCTGAAGGGGTTCGTGTTTTTGTGAACAAGATGGGTACCACCTTCAAGCTCTGTGACAAGGCCATGGACTGGATTGCTGACGGGAATGCCAAGCATCTCAGAAAAGTAAAAATTAGCATGACTGGTAAGGATCTCTCTGGAGAATCCCTGCTTGCATAGATAGCCACCCAAGTTGCATGATTAGGAGCTGTCAGTGCCACAGTGTTCAATTAAAGAAAAGTTTTTCTCCAGGCTTCTTTCCTCCCTATTGTTCTGTTCCCCTGAATGTCAGGGAGGTGTTTGCCTTAGGGCACTCCTTTGGGAATCCTCCAGAAAACAGTTTCAAACGGAAAGGAAGAGGCCCAATCTGTGCCTTTTAGGTAAAGTGCTTTGTAAAGGCTGCATCTGAATCAGACTCTTGGCCCTGTGTGTGGCTGTGAATTACATTCTCAGCACCCCAGGAAACTCAAGAAAAATCCCATGTGTCCATGCACATCTAAAAGGATGAAAAAGAAGTGTAATATTGGATGAAGTCTCTTGCCTTCCTCTGGTCAGGCTCCTGACACCGATGAAGTAAGAACAGGGATCCTCTGGGTCAAATGAGTTGTTGCAAGCCATCCAGTAACTAGCACACAGGTGTTTGGGTGTTTTCATGAGTCCAGTACACATAAAGAATCTACCCCTGGCAGGCAGGAGGCCTGGAATTTGAGAAGCAGAGCAGTATTAACTACAGGCCCATTTTATCTATCCTGATTCTCAGGAAGGGTGTCCAGGCCACCATGACATTTGGCACATGATGGGCATGAGACCTTACTTTGCACACCATCTTAGACTGCTCCCCCTATGGAAACCCCCAGCCAGAATGTTATGATGAGTATCTGTATGGAAGAAGAGGAGGGCCATGTGGGAGTGTTTTTCTTAGAATAGTGGTCTTTTGTGTGGTGGTTGGAAAAGATGAGTGGGTCCACCTCAGCTTGAACTCTGGTGTGATGCCTTTAGAGACTCAGTTCTGGAACTGATCCCAGAGAACCCTTGCCATGAATCGAGTTGGGATTTTACAAGGCCAGGCATTAGAGGAGCCCTTGGAAACTGAGATCTAGGCCGAGGGTGGCTTCCTCCACAGCACTGGGAATCTCAGCCAGGATTTCACATGATTTTGCTGTTAAAGCCTTTTCAGCTATAGTTGAGAGCCAAAACTCACATGAACCTCATATTTTAGACCCCCAATGGGCCTGGATTCCTGTGACCTTTCTCCACTCCGTGAAAAGCCTTGCCTGCATGCGATCTCCAGAGCTTTTACTGAAAGGAGATTCCTCAACACTTAATTTCTCGTGAATGAATCAAAACCCACAGTGCCAAATTCTTCATTCTTGAGATATGGCTAGGCCAATAACGTGAAGGTTTTGAGAATCCCATGACCAGAAATCCCTGGAGAACCTTTAGATCTCCAGTTGCTCATCATGACTGAACCCGCCATTGCCGTTTTTGACTGAGTGGAATTCATGACCATGGTGAAGAACAGAGATGTCAGTGAGTAGGAGCCAGCAGGGAACTGGGTCTGGAGCAATGGAGTGCAGGTGTGTGACCAACATCTGTGGTGAGCCCCTGTGGTTCTGTCATTGGTATGCAAATGACATGTGACTGACAAGGTGCAGCCAGCAGACCCTAAAATGTAAAGGCATGTTGTTGTGGGGAGAGGATCTGGTGCGATGCTCAGAATCAAGTTGCTACGCTCAAGTGGGAAAGATATATGGGGTAGCAGCCCAGTTTGTGTTTTTTCCGTCAGACCCTGACTCACCCCACGTGACAGAGCTCCCTCCAGCACTGTGACCCGGTTGACCTTTATGTATTTCAAAAACAAACACCAAATTTCCAGGGAAGCTGCAAGAAATGCCATTAAAACTGGACTGTGAGCCAAAGGCTTCACAATCCCCCCAAGGGGGACACTCATACCCCAATGGCCACAGTTACCTACAAAGAGAGGATTCAGCTCTGCTGCCTCCTGTTCCTATTGGGAAATAGGAAACCATGTCCTCCTGTTCACATAGACTGAGACCAAGCTTTCCTGGTCTCACTGCAAAGGAAGCTAAAGCACAAAGCTATATTTCTAGTGCACAAATGTCAGAGGCAGATAGTCAAGAAATCATTAGGCCAGCAAAGTTCCATGTTTGTGGAATGTTCACCCTGTCCCCTACCATTGGGATCTCTTGTGCCACACCCAAGTTTGTGAGCTCCTCAGAATTTCCAATTCCAGATATGTATTCACAGGTTTTGTTCCTCTTCTCCTCTCATTGTGTCTTATTTGGGGTGATAGTAATGTCAAGGCATTGTGGTGGATGACAGTGGAAGATTGTTTTGTGACACGTGTTCCCATATATCTTAGACTCGTTTTTTCATTTTGCCCTTTGAAATATTGAATCTCTGTGTCAATACTTATACTACCTTGATTCTTTAATGTCCATCTGGGTGGATTTATAATCAACTTTTCACAAGATATTTCTCAGAAATATACATTTTCTTGACATACATATTCATTTCTGAATTCTCAAAATGAACTTCAGTGAATATTGAGTACTAACCCTAATATTTCTTCAGTAAGTGACCCAGTTTAATATCAATGAAAGTCTATTCATACAGGACGTGATGTGTGTTTTGAAGTAAATTTTCATTCAAAATTGTTAAATTCCTATTTCTTCGTATCATAGGATGTATCATTGCATCCAATATTCACAAATTGACATGCATATGATTCACTTACATTCAATCCCTGTATCAGAACCCATGTATTTCTCCATGTTGCTTTACTTGCTTTTTCATGAGATTTCTTTTATAAAACATTACTTTTGAATTCCATCATCATTTTCGAAGCAAAACTCACAGTTTGGTGTAATTAGTAACCCTAATATTACCACTAGACGTACACCTACTTGGATTGAATGTTTATCTGAATACCAGATTTCATGTATTTTTTAAAATATCAATTCAATCCATTATTTAAAATAGTAACCAGTTACATTTTTTATTCACCCTATGGTCTATTCATGCATCATCTCTATATACGTAAACCCAGGGTGGACCTATTTTTACCCCAAACTCTAAATGACAGGGTTTGAAAACATGCTCCCAGAAATGCTGGAAGAAATACACATGTCACCTCCTCCATGTATTCCTTTCATCACATCATCTTCTGGACACCAAATGCAAAACTCACACTCACCTTATGATTCTTCCAAAGCCTGATTTTAATGAGAGCATGGATTACTAAAATCATCTAAGTCCGCTTTGCCTATTGTTTTCAATATTCAATCCTATGGTGAGCGTACACTTGTTTCTTCCTAGGGTAGTGTATTCAACCACGCCCCTGTTGAAAATATCCCTGATCTTATCACTCATTTTGTACTTTGCCCGATGTCCTAACACCCCAATTGATATCTATTTCCCCAAGTGCCTTGTTGTGACTCACTCTTCATGTGTGCTGACATTCCCATTTACACTCTAATAGAAATTCATTCAATTGCAAAAAGGGCCTTTTGCCCAAATCCTAAACTCACTCTTCTTCCTTACCCTACACTGGAATCCTGTCTACTATCTCAATATCACTGGAAGTTCTCTTTCACATTCAGTGGTCCCAGGTACAAGATCTTATGCCTTGTATATGGATTTAGAGGATTCACCTCTGCAGAACATAATTCAAAACTATGTATCCAAATCAAGGGCCCAACACCCTTGTGTGCTTCAGCTCTTACCTAGTTTTCACCTTCCATTCTTATAAATATCCCAGTTGCCCAATCCCCGTATTCATCCAGCAGAATGACTCCTAAGCCAAATCGAACCTGATATGACCCTGAAGCAGACTCTGTTCCCTCAATCTATTTTCACATAACAGCAGGTCCTGAGTTGATCTTGCCATACAGGTATGTTGGGAATCCTCCAGCTGCTGAGAAGCTCAAAGGTAGATGCAGATATGATCCTTGGAGCCAATATAGGCAGCTAGGTAGGACCTGTGAGGTCTAAAGTCATCTTCCATGGCCAACAACCCAGTGAGCATGAAGGGATGTGGCTGAATCAGCCTCTCTCTTCTCAATGCAGGGAAGATGGACACAATCAGGCCTGGGTGGGTTGCTGATCCCGGGCTCCTAGGGTATATAGACCTTTATGACTTGTGAAAATGTCACAGGAAGGTGGGGCAGCCTCCCTCTCATGGGACCCTTGGAAACAAGTGTTAGGACAAAGTGGTTGCCAAGGCAGTGACCTCATTCACTTCCCTGAAGGAAGTGACCTCACCTCACTTCCTTGGTGATGGAACTCTCTGAACGTGGGATCCAGGAGGCGAGGCACCCAGAGGCAATTCCAGTCCCAGTGGGCTCCCTTGTTTTTTCTGTACCAAGGCCAGAGTCATTCTTTCTTGGCACCTGGTGATGTGTGGGTAGCCAAATGCCTTGAATGGTCTGAACAGGGGCCTTTCCTGAGAAAGAAGTGTTGGCTCATTGCTGGCTCCTGACAACTACACAGAGATGGCCAAGGAGACCAGAGCTGAGACAGGACCGGCCACTGCTGGGGAACAAATTTTCACCCACCAGTCAGAGGTCAGAGTGGATAGATGCAGACCAAATACAGGGGTGGTTTGTGTGTATTAGTGGGTGTGTGTTTCAATTTGGCATTTTGTCTCATGTTCTGAGATCATGTAGGAAAATCATCTTTGTTGTTGTTGTTGTTGTTTGTTGGTTTGAAATGGACTGTTAACTAGTGAGTCTTTCTATGTCAGTGGATCCCACTGGGTTTGTGGTTAAAGAGAGTAGAGAGAAGAATGCAGCCGTGAATGTGTCCTGTCTAGTGGAAATCTTTGCAGGACTCCTCAAGGCCAATTGATGAATGGACTGCTGCTTGTCTTGCAGATGGGAAGCACCTACCAAGATCCCAAGTTCCTGTATTCTTCCAGAATTTTGGCCACTCTCTGAAGGAGTTCGTGTTTTTGTGGACAAGATGGGTACCACCTTCAAGCTCTGTGACAAGGCCATGGACTGGATTGCTGACGGGAATGCCAAGCATCTCAGAAAAGTAAAAATTAGCATGACTGGTAAGGATCTCTCTGGAGAATCCCTGCTTGCATAGATAGCCACCCAAGTTGCATGATTAGGAGCTGTCAGTGCCACAGTGTTCAATTAAAGAAAAGTTTTTCTCCAGGCTTCTTTCCTCCCTATTGTTCTGCTCCTCTGAATGTCAGGGAGGTTTTGCCTTAGGGCACTCCTTTGGGAATCCTCCAGAAAACAGTTTTAAAACGAAATGAAGAGGCCCAATCTGTGCCTTTTAGGTAAAGTGCTTTGTAAAGGCTGTGTCTGAATCAGACTCTTGGCCCTGTGTGTGGCTGTGAATTACATTCTCAGCACCCCAGGAAACTCAAGAAAAATCCCATGTGTCCATGCACATCTAAAAGGATGAAAAAGAAGTGTAATATTGGATGAAGTCTCTTGCCTTCCTCTGGTCAGGCTCCTGACACCGATGAAGTAAGAACAGGGATCCTCTGGGTCAAATGAGTTGTTGCAAGCCATCCAGTCACTAGCACACAGGTGTTTGGGTGTTTTCATGAGTCCAGTACACATAAAGAATCTACCCCTGGCAGGCAGGAGGCCTCGAATTTTAGAAACAGAGCAGTATTAACTACAGGCCCATTTTATCTATCCTGATTCTCAGGAAGGGTGTCCAGGCCACCATGACATTTGGCACATGATGGGCATGAGACCTTACTTTGCACACCATCTTAGACTGCTCCCCATATGGAAACCCCCAGCCAGAATGTTATGATGAGTATCTGTATGGAAGAAGAGGAGGGCCATGTGGGAGTGTTTTTCTTAGAATAGTGGTCTTTTGTGTGGTGGTTGGAAAAGATGAGTGGGTCCACCTCAGCTTGAACTCTGGTGTGATGCCTTTAGAGACTCAGTTCTGGAACTGATCCCAGAGAACTCTTGCCAGGAATCGAGTTGGGATTTTACAAGGCCAGGCATTAGAGGAGCCCTTGGAAACTGAGATCTAGGCCGAGGGTGGCTTCCTCCACAGCACTGGGAATCTCAGCCAGGATTTCACATGATTTTGCTGTTAAAGCCTTTTCAGCTATAGTTGAGAGCCAAAACTCACATGAACCTCATATTTTAGACCCCCAATGGGCCTGGATTCCTGTGACCTTTCTCCACTCCGTGAAAAGCCTTGCCTGCATGCGATCTCCAGAGCTTTTACTGAAAGGAGATTCCTCAACACTTAATTTCTCGTGAATGAATCAAAACCCACAGTGCCAAATTCTTCATTCTTGAAATATGGCTAGGCCAATAACGTGAAGGTTTTGAGAATCCCATGACCAGAAATCCCTGGAGAACCTTTAGATCTCCAGTTGCTCATCATGACTGAACCCGCCATTGCCGTTTTTGACTGAGTGGAATTCATGACCATGGTGAAGAACAGAGATGTCAGTGAGTAGGAGCCAGCAGGGAACTGGGTCTGGAGCAATGGAGTGCAGGTGTGAGCCCCTGTGGTTCTGTCATTGGTATGCAAATGACATGTGACTGACAAGGTGCAGCCAGCAGACCCTAAAATGTAAAGGCATGTTGTTGTGGGGAGAGGATCTGGTGCGATGCTCAGAATCAAGTTGCTACGCTCAAGTGGGAAAGATATATGGGGTAGCAGCCCAGTTTGTGTTTTTTCCGTCAGACCCTGACTCACCCCACGTGACAGAGCTCCCTCCAGCACTGTGACCCGGTTGACCTTTATGTATTTCAAAAACAAACACCAAATTTCCAGGGAAGCTGCAAGAAATGCCATTAAAACTGGACTGTGAGCCAAAGGCTTCACAATCCCCCCAAGGGGGACACTCATACCCCAATGGCCACAGTTACCTACAAAGAGAGGATTCAGCTCTGCTGCCTCCTGTTCGTATTGGGAAATAGGAAACCATGTCCTCCTGTTCACATAGCCTGAGACCAAGCTTTCCTGGTCTCACTGCAAAGGAAGCTAAAGCACAAAGCTATATTTCTAGTGCACAAATGTCAGAGGCAGATAGTCAAGAAATCATTAGGCCAGCAAAGTTCCATGTTTGTGGAATGTTCACCCTGTCCCCTACCATTGGGATCTCTTGTGCCACACCCAAGTTTGTGAGCTCCTCAGAATTTCCAATTCCAGATATGTATTCACAGGTTTTGTTCCTCTTCTCCTCTCATTGTGTCTTATTTGGGGTGATAGTAATGTCAAGGCATTGTGGTGGATGACAGTGGAAGATTGTTATGTGACACGTGTTCGCATGTATCTTAGACTCGTTTTTCATTTTGCTCTTTGAAATATTGAATCTCTGTGTCAATACTTATACTACCTTGATTCTTTAATGTCCATCTGGGTGGATTTATAATCAACTTTTCACAAGATATTTCTCAGAAATATACATTTTCTTGACATACATATTCATTTCTGAATTCTCAAAATGAACTTCAGTGAATATTGAGTACTAACCCTAATATTTCTTCAGTAAGTGACCCAGTTTAATATCAATGAAAGTCTATTCATACAGGACGTGATGTGTGTTTTGAAGTAAATTTTCATTCAAAATTGTAAATTCCTATTTCTTCGTATCATAGGATGTATCATTGCATCCAATATTCACAAATTGACATGCATATGATTCACTTACATTCAATCCCTGTATCAGAACCCATGTATTTCTCCATGTTGCTTTACTTGCTTTTTCATGAGATTTCTTTTAAAAAAAAAAACTTTTGAATTCCATCATCATTTTCGAAGCAAAACTCACAGTTTGGTGTAATTAGTAACCCTAATATTACCACTAGACGTACACCTACTTGGATTGAATGTTTATCTGAATACCAGATTTCATGTATTTTTTAAAATATCAATTCAATCCATTATTTAAAATAGTAACCAGTTACATTTTTTATTCACCCTATGGTCTATTCATGCATCATCTCTATATACGTAAACCCAGGGTGGACCTATTTTTACCCCAAACTCTAAATGACAGGGTTTGAAAACATGCTCCCAGAAATGCTGGAAGAAATACACATGTCACCTCCTCCATGTATTCCTTTCATCACATCATCTTCTGGACACCAAATGCAAAACTCACACTCACCTTATGATTCTTCCAAAGCCTGATTTTAATGAGAGCATGCATTACTAAAATCATCTAAGTCCTCTTTGCCTATTGTTTTCAATATTCAATCCTATGGTGAGCGTACACTTGTTTCTTCCTAGGGTAGTGTATTCAACCACCCCCCTGTTGAAAATATCCCTGATCTTATCACTCATTTTGTACTTTGCCCGATGTCCTAACACCCCAATTGATATCTATTTCCCCAAGTGCCTTGTTGTGACTCACTCTTCATGTGTGCTGACATTCCCATTTACACTCTAATAGAAATTCATTCAATTGCAAAAAGGGCCTTTTGCCCAAATCCTAAACTCACTCTTCTTCCTTACCCTACACTGGAATCCTGTCTACTATCTCAATATCACTGGAAGTTCTCTTTCACATTCAGTGGTCCCAGGTACAAGATCTTATGCCTTGTATATGGATTTAGAGGATTCACCTCTGCAGAACATAATTCAAAACTATGTATCCAAATCAAGGGCCCAACACCCTTGTGTGCTTCAGCTCTTACCTAGTTTTCACCTTCCATTCTTATAAATATCCCAGTTGCCCAATCCCCGTATTCATCCAGCAGAATGACTCCTAAGCCAAATCGAACCTGATATGACCCTGAAGCAGACTCTGTTCCCTCAATCTATTTTCACATAACAGCAGGTCCTGAGTTGATCTTGCCATACAGGTATGTTGGGAATCCTCCAGCTGCTGAGAAGCTCAAAGGTAGATGCAGATATGATCCTTGGAGCCAATATAGGCAGCTAGGTAGGACCTGTGAGGTCTAAAGTCATCTTCCATGGCCAACAACCCAGTGAGCATGAAGGGATGTGGCTGAATCAGCCTCTCTCTTCTCAATGCAGGGAAGATGGACACAATCAGGCCTGGGTGGGTTGCTGATCCCGGGCTCCTAGGGTATATAGACCTTTATGACTTGTGAAAATGTCACAGGAAGGTGGGGCAGCCTCCCTCTCATGGGACCCTTGGAAACAAGTGTTAGGACAAAGTGGTTGCCAAGGCAGTGACCTCATTCACTTCCCTGAAGGAAGTGACCTCACCTCACTTCCTTGGTGATGGAACTCTCTGAACGTGGGATCCAGGAGGCGAGGCACCCAGAGGCAATTCCAGTCCCAGTGGGCTCCCTTGTTTTTTCTGTACCAAGGCCAGAGTCATTCTTTCTTGGCACCTGGTGATGTGTGGGTAGCCAAATGCCTTGAATGGTCTGAACAGGGGCCTTTCCTGAGAAAGAAGTGTTGGCTCATTGCTGGCTCCTGACAACTACACAGAGATGGCCAAGGAGACCAGAGCTGAGACAGGACCGGCCACTGCTGGGGAACAAATTTTCACCCACCAGTCAGAGGTCAGAGTGGATAGATGCAGACCAAATACAGGGGTGGTTTGTGTGTATTAGTGGGTGTGTGTTTCAATTTGGCATTTTGTCTCATGTTCTGAGATCATGTAGGAAAATCATCTTTGTTGTTGTTGTTGTTGTTTGTTGGTTTGAAATGGACTGTTAACTAGTGAGTCTTTCTATGTCAGTGGATCCCACTGGGTTTGTGGTTAAAGAGAGTAGAGAGAAGAATGCAGCCGTGAATGTGTCCTGTCTAGTGGAAATCTTTGCAGGACTCCTCAAGGCCAATTGATGAATGGACTGCTGCTTGTCTTGCAGATGGGAAGCACCTACCAAGATCCCAAGTTCCTGTATTCTTCCAGAATTTTGGCCACTCTCTGAAGGAGTTCGTGTTTTTGTGGACAAGATGGGTACCACCTTCAAGCTCTGTGACAAGGCCATGGACTGGATTGCTGACGGGAATGCCAAGCATCTCAGAAAAGTAAAAATTAGCATGACTGGTAAGGATCTCTCTGGAGAATCCCTGCTTGCATAGATAGCCACCCAAGTTGCATGATTAGGAGCTGTCAGTGCCACAGTGTTCAATTAAAGAAAAGTTTTTCTCCAGGCTTCTTTCCTCCCTATTGTTCTGCTCCTCTGAATGTCAGGGAGGTTTTGCCTTAGGGCACTCCTTTGGGAATCCTCCAGAAAACAGTTTTAAAACGAAATGAAGAGGCCCAATCTGTGCCTTTTAGGTAAAGTGCTTTGTAAAGGCTGTGTCTGAATCAGACTCTTGGCCCTGTGTGTGGCTGTGAATTACATTCTCAGCACCCCAGGAAACTCAAGAAAAATCCCATGTGTCCATGCACATCTAAAAGGATGAAAAAGAAGTGTAATATTGGATGAAGTCTCTTGCCTTCCTCTGGTCAGGCTCCTGACACCGATGAAGTAAGAACAGGGATCCTCTGGGTCAAATGAGTTGTTGCAAGCCATCCAGTCACTAGCACACAGGTGTTTGGGTGTTTTCATGAGTCCAGTACACATAAAGAATCTACCCCTGGCAGGCAGGAGGCCTCGAATTTTAGAAACAGAGCAGTATTAACTACAGGCCCATTTTATCTATCCTGATTCTCAGGAAGGGTGTCCAGGCCACCATGACATTTGGCACATGATGGGCATGAGACCTTACTTTGCACACCATCTTAGACTGCTCCCCCTATGGAAACCCCCAGCCAGAATGTTATGATGAGTATCTGTATGGAAGAAGAGGAGGGCCATGTGGGAGTGTTTTTCTTAGAATAGTGGTCTTTTGTGTGGTGGTTGGAAAAGATGAGTGGGTCCACCTCAGCTTGAACTCTGGTGTGATGCCTTTAGAGACTCAGTTCTGGAACTGATCCCAGAGAACTCTTGCCAGGAATCGAGTTGGGATTTTACAAGGCCAGGCATTAGAGGAGCCCTTGGAAACTGAGATCTAGGCCGAGGGTGGCTTCCTCCACAGCACTGGGAATCTCAGCCAGGATTTCACATGATTTTGCTGTTAAAGCCTTTTCAGCTATAGTTGAGAGCCAAAACTCACATGAACCTCATATTTTAGACCCCCAATGGGCCTGGATTCCTGTGACCTTTCTCCACTCCGTGAAAAGCCTTGCCTGCATGCGATCTCCAGAGCTTTTACTGAAAGGAGATTCCTCAACACTTAATTTCTCGTGAATGAATCAAAACCCACAGTGCCAAATTCTTCATTCTTGAAATATGGCTAGGCCAATAACGTGAAGGTTTTGAGAATCCCATGACCAGAAATCCCTGGAGAACCTTTAGATCTCCAGTTGCTCATCATGACTGAACCCGCCATTGCCGTTTTTGACTGAGTGGAATTCATGACCATGGTGAAGAACAGAGATGTCAGTGAGTAGGAGCCAGCAGGGAACTGGGTCTGGAGCAATGGAGTGCAGGTGTGTGACCAACATCTGTGGTGAGCCCCTGTGGTTCTGTCATTGGTATCCAAATGACATGTGACTGACAAGGTGCAGCCAGCAGACCCTAAAATGTAAAGGCATGTTGTTGTGGGGAGAGGATCTGGTGCGATGCTCAGAATCAAGTTGCTACGCTCAAGTGGGAAAGATATATGGGGTAGCAGCCCAGTTTGTGTTTTTTCCGTCAGACCCTGACTCACCCCACGTGACAGAGCTCCCTCCAGCACTGTGACCCGGTTGACCTTTATGTATTTCAAAAACAAACACCAAATTTCCAGGGAAGCTGCAAGAAATGCCATTAAAACTGGACTGTGAGCCAAAGGCTTCACAATCCCCCCAAGGGGGACACTCATACCCCAATGGCCACAGTTACCTACAAAGAGAGGATTCAGCTCTGCTGCCTCCTGTTCGTATTGGGAAATAGGAAACCATGTCCTCCTGTTCACATAGCCTGAGACCAAGCTTTCCTGGTCTCACTGCAAAGGAAGCTAAAGCACAAAGCTATATTTCTAGTGCACAAATGTCAGAGGCAGATAGTCAAGAAATCATTAGGCCAGCAAAGTTCCATGTTTGTGGAATGTTCACCCTGTCCCCTACCATTGGGATCTCTTGTGCCACACCCAAGTTTGTGAGCTCCTCAGAATTTCCAATTCCAGATATGTATTCACAGGTTTTGTTCCTCTTCTCCTCTCATTGTGTCTTATTTGGGGTGATAGTAATGTCAAGGCATTGTGGTGGATGACAGTGGAAGATTGTTATGTGACACGTGTTCGCATGCATCTTAGACTCGTTTTTCATTTTGCCCTTTGAAATATTGAATCTCTGTGTCAATACTTATACTACCTTGATTCTTTAATGTCCATCTGGGTGGATTTATAATCAACTTTTCACAAGATATTTCTCAGAAATATACATTTTCTTGACATACATATTCATTTCTGAATTCTCAAAATGAACTTCAGTGAATATTGAGTACTAACCCTAATATTTCTTCAGTAAGTGACCCAGTTTAATATCAATGAAAGTCTATTCATACAGGACGTGATGTGTGTTTTGAAGTAAATTTTCATTCAAAATTGTAAATTCCTATTTCTTCGTATCATAGGATGTATCATTGCATCCAATATTCACAAATTGACATGCATATGATTCACTTACATTCAATCCCTGTATCAGAACCCATGTATTTCTCCATGTTGCTTTACTTGCTTTTTCATGAGATTTCTTTTATAAAACATTACTTTTGAATTCCATCATCATTTTCGAAGCAAAACTCACAGTTTGGTGTAATTAGTAACCCTAATATTACCACTAGACGTACACCTACTTGGATTGAATGTTTATCTGAATACCAGATTTCATGTATTTTTTAAAATATCAATTCAATCCATTATTTAAAATAGTAACCAGTTACATTTTTTATTCACCCTATGGTCTATTCATGCATCATCTCTATATACGTAAACCCAGGGTGGACCTATTTTTATCCCCAAACTCTAAATGACAGGGTTTGAAAACATGCTCCCAGAAATGCTGGAAGAAATACACATGTCACCTCCTCCATGTATTCCTTTCATCACATCATCTTCTGGACACCAAATGCAAAACTCACACTCACCTTATGATTCTTCCAAAGCCTGATTTTAATGAGAGCATGGATTACTAAAATCATCTAAGTCCTCTTTGCCTATTGTTTTCAATATTCAATCCTATGGTGAGCGTACACTTGTTTCTTCCTAGGGTAGTGTATTCAACCACCCCCCTGTTGAAAATATCCCTGATCTTATCACTCATTTTGTACTTTGCCCGATGTCCTAACACCCCAATTGATATCTATTTCCCCAAGTGCCTTGTTGTGACTCACTCTTCATGTGTGCTGACATTCCCATTTACACTCTAATAGAAATTCATTCAATTGCAAAAAGGGCCTTTTGCCCAAATCCTAAACTCACTCTTCTTCCTTACCCTACACTGGAATCCTGTCTACTATCTCAATATCACTGGAAGTTCTCTTTCACATTCAGTGGTCCCAGGTACAAGATCTTATGCCTTGTATATGGATTTAGAGGATTCACCTCTGCAGAACATAATTCAAAACTATGTATCCAAATCAAGGGCCCAACACCCTTGTGTGCTTCAGCTCTTACCTAGTTTTCACCTTCCATTCTTATAAATATCCCAGTTGCCCAATCCCCGTATTCATCCAGCAGAATGACTCCTAAGCCAAATCGAACCTGATATGACCCTGAAGCAGACTCTGTTCCCTCAATCTATTTTCACATAACAGCAGGTACTGAGTTGATCTTGCCATACAGGTATGTTGGGAATCCTCCAGCTGCTGAGAAGCTCAAAGGTAGATGCAGATATGATCCTTGGAGCCAATATAGGCAGCTAGGTAGGACCTGTGAGGTCTAAAGTCATCTTCCATGGCCAACAACCCAGTGAGCATGAAGGGATGTGGCTGAATCAGCCTCTCTCTTCTCAATGCAGGGAAGATGGACACAATCAGGCCTGGGTGGGTTGCTGATCCCGGGCTCCTAGGGTATATAGACCTTTATGACTTGTGAAAATGTCACAGGAAGGTGGGGAAGCCTCCCTCTCATGGGACCCTTGGAAACAAGTGTTAGGACAAAGTGGTTGCCAAGGCAGTGACCTCATTCACTTCCCTGAAGGAAGTGACCTCACCTCACTTCCTTGGTGATGGAACTCTCTGAACGTGGGATCCAGGAGGCGAGGCACCCAGAGGCAATTCCAGTCCCAGTGGGCTCCCTTGTTTTTTCTGTACCAAGGCCAGAGTCATTCTTTCTTGGCACCTGGTGATGTGTGGGTAGCCAAATGCCTTGAATGGTCTGAACAGGGGCCTTTCCTGAGAAAGAAGTGTTGGCTCATTGCTGGCTCCTGACAACTACACAGAGATGGCCAAGGAGACCAGAGCTGAGACAGGACCGGCCACTGCTGGGGAACAAATTTTCACCCACCAGTCAGAGGTCAGAGTGGATAGATGCAGACCAAATACAGGGGTGGTTTGTGTGTATTAGTGGGTGTGTGTTTCAATTTGGCATTTTGTCTCATGTTCTGAGATCATGTAGGAAAATCATCTTTGTTGTTGTTGTTGTTGTTTGTTGGTTTGAAATGGACTGTTAACTAGTGAGTCTTTCTATGTCAGTGGATCCCACTGGGTTTGTGGTTAAAGAGAGTAGAGAGAAGAATGCAGCCGTGAATGTGTCCTGTCTAGTGGAAATCTTTGCAGGACTCCTCAAGGCCAATTGATGAATGGACTGCTGCTTGTCTTGCAGATGGGAAGCACCTACCAAGATCCCAAGTTCCTGTATTCTTCCA
Source organism: Urocitellus parryii (assembly GCF_045843805.1). Classification (NCBI taxonomy): domain Eukaryota; kingdom Metazoa; phylum Chordata; class Mammalia; order Rodentia; family Sciuridae; genus Urocitellus; species Urocitellus parryii. The sequence goes on from NC_135548.1 coordinate 15,105,021, forward strand.
GAATTTTGGCCACTCTCTGAAGGAGTTCGTGTTTTTGTGGACAAGATGGGTACCACCTTCAAGCTCTGTGACAAGGCCATGGACTGGATTGCTGACGGGAATGCCAAGCATCTCAGAAAAGTAAAAATTAGCATGACTGGTAAGGATCTCTCTGGAGAATCCCTGCTTGCATAGATAGCCACCCAAGTTGCATGATTAGGAGCTGTCAGTGCCACAGTGTTCAATTAAAGAAAAGTTTTTCTCCAGGCTTCTTTCCTCCCTATTGTTCTGCTCCTCTGAATGTCAGGGAGGTTTTGCCTTAGGGCACTCCTTTGGGAATCCTCCAGAAAACAGTTTTAAAACGAAATGAAGAGGCCCAATCTGTGCCTTTTAGGTAAAGTGCTTTGTAAAGGCTGTGTCTGAATCAGACTCTTGGCCCTGTGTGTGGCTGTGAATTACATTCTCAGCACCCCAGGAAACTCAAGAAAAATCCCATGTGTCCATGCACATCTAAAAGGATGAAAAAGAAGTGTAATATTGGATGAAGTCTCTTGCCTTCCTCTGGTCAGGCTCCTGACACCGATGAAGTAAGAACAGGGATCCTCTGGGTCAAATGAGTTGTTGCAAGCCATCCAGTCACTAGCACACAGGTGTTTGGGTGTTTTCATGAGTCCAGTACACATAAAGAATCTACCCCTGGCAGGCAGGAGGCCTCGAATTTTAGAAACAGAGCAGTATTAACTACAGGCCCATTTTATCTATCCTGATTCTCAGGAAGGGTGTCCAGGCCACCATGACATTTGGCACATGATGGGCATGAGACCTTACTTTGCACACCATCTTAGACTGCTCCCCATATGGAAACCCCCAGCCAGAATGTTATGATGAGTATCTGTATGGAAGAAGAGGAGGGCCATGTGGGAGTGTTTTTCTTAGAATAGTGGTCTTTTGTGTGGTGGTTGGAAAAGATGAGTGGGTCCACCTCAGCTTGAACTCTGGTGTGATGCCTTTAGAGACTCAGTTCTGGAACTGATCCCAGAGAACTCTTGCCAGGAATCGAGTTGGGATTTTACAAGGCCAGGCATTAGAGGAGCCCTTGGAAACTGAGATCTAGGCCGAGGGTGGCTTCCTCCACAGCACTGGGAATCTCAGCCAGGATTTCACATGATTTTGCTGTTAAAGCCTTTTCAGCTATAGTTGAGAGCCAAAACTCACATGAACCTCATATTTTAGACCCCCAATGGGCCTGGATTCCTGTGACCTTTCTCCACTCCGTGAAAAGCCTTGCCTGCATGCGATCTCCAGAGCTTTTACTGAAAGGAGATTCCTCAACACTTAATTTCTCGTGAATGAATCAAAACCCACAGTGCCAAATTCTTCATTCTTGAAATATGGCTAGGCCAATAACGTGAAGGTTTTGAGAATCCCATGACCAGAAATCCCTGGAGAACCTTTAGATCTCCAGTTGCTCATCATGACTGAACCCGCCATTGCCGTTTTTGACTGAGTGGAATTCATGACCATGGTGAAGAACAGAGATGTCAGTGAGTAGGAGCCAGCAGGGAACTGGGTCTGGAGCAATGGAGTGCAGGTGTGTGACCAACATCTGTGGTGAGCCCCTGTGGTTCTGTCATTGGTATGCAAATGACATGTGACTGACAAGGTGCAGCCAGCAGACCCTAAAATGTAAAGGCATGTTGTTGTGGGGAGAGGATCTGGTGCGATGCTCAGAATCAAGTTGCTACGCTCAAGTCGGAAAGATATATGGGGTAGCAGCCCAGTTTGTGTTTTTTCCGTCAGACCCTGACTCACCCCACGTGACAGAGCTCCCTCCAGCACTGTGACCCGGTTGACCTTTATGTATTTCAAAAACAAACACCAAATTTCCAGGGAAGCTGCAAGAAATGCCATTAAAACTGGACTGTGAGCCAAAGGCTTCACAATCCCCCCAAGGGGGACACTCATACCCCAATGGCCACAGTTACCTACAAAGAGAGGATTCAGCTCTGCTGCCTCCTGTTCGTATTGGGAAATAGGAAACCATGTCCTCCTGTTCACATAGCCTGAGACCAAGCTTTCCTGGTCTCACTGCAAAGGAAGCTAAAGCACAAAGCTATATTTCTAGTGCACAAATGTCAGAGGCAGATAGTCAAGAAATCATTAGGCCAGCAAAGTTCCATGTTTGTGGAATGTTCACCCTGTCCCCTACCATTGGGATCTCTTGTGCCACACCCAAGTTTGTGAGCTCCTCAGAATTTCCAATTCCAGATATGTATTCACAGGTTTTGTTCCTCTTCTCCTCTCATTGTGTCTTATTTGGGGTGATAGTAATGTCAAGGCATTGTGGTGGATGACAGTGGAAGATTGTTATGTGACACGTGTTCGCATGTATCTTAGACTCGTTTTTCATTTTGCCCTTTGAAATATTGAATCTCTGTGTCAATACTTATACTACCTTGATTCTTTAATGTCCATCTGGGTGGATTTATAATCAACTTTTCACAAGATATTTCTCAGAAATATACATTTTCTTGACATATATATTCATTTCTGAATTCTCAAAATGAACTTCAGTGAATATTGAGTACTAACCCTAATATTTCGTCAGTAAGTGACCCAGTTTAACATCAATGAAAGTCTATTCATACGGGACGTGATATGTGTTTTGAAGTAAATGGTCATTCAAAATTGTTAAATTCCTATTTCTTCGTATCATAGGATGTATCATTTCATCCAATATTCACAAATTGACATGCATATGATTCACTTACATTCATTCCCTGTATCAGAACCCATGTATTTCTCCACGTTGCTTTACTTGCTTTTTCATGAGATTTCTTTTATAAAACATTACTTTTGAATTCCATCATCATTTTCGAAGCAAAACTCACAGTTTGGTGTAATTAGTAACCCTAATATTACCACTAGACGTACACCTACTTGGATTGAATGTTTATCTGAATACCAGATTTCATGTATTTTTTAAAATATCAATTCAATCCATTATTTAAAATAGTAACCAGTTATATTTTTTATTCACCGTATGGTCTATTCATGCATCATCTCTATATACGTAAACCCAGGGTGCACCTATTTTTATCCCCAAACTCTAAATGACAGGGTTTGAAAACATGCTCCCAGAAATGCTGGAAGAAATACTCCTCCCTGTATTCCTTTCATCACATCATCTTCTGGACACCAAATGCAAAACTCACACTCACCTTATGATTCTTCCAAAGCCTGATTTTAATGAGAGCATGGATTACTAAAATCATCTAAGTCCGCTTTGCCTATTGTTTTCAATATTCAATCCTATGGTGAGCGTACACTTGTTTCTTCCTAGGGTAGTGTATTCAACCACCCCCCTGTTGAAAATATCCCTGATCTTATCACTCATTTTGTACTTTGCCCGATCTCCTAACATCCCAATTGATATCTATTTCCCCAAGTGCCTTGTTGTGACTCACTCTTCATGTGTGCTGACATTCCCATTTACACTCTAATAGAAATTCATTCGATTGCAAAAAGGGCCTTTTGCCCAAATCCTAAACTCACTCTTCTTCCTTACCCTACACTGGAATCCTGTCTACTATCTCAATATCACTGGAAGTTCTCTTTCACATTCAGTGGTCCCAGGTACAAGATCTTATGCCATTGTATATGGATTTAGAGGATTCACCTCTGCAGAACATAATTCAAAACTATGTATCCAAATCAAGGGCCCAACACCCTTGTGTGCTTCAGCTCTTACCTAGTTTTCACCTTCCATTCTTATAAATATCCCAGTTGCCCAATCCCCGTATTCATCCAGCAGAATGACTCCTAAGCCAAATCGAACCTGATATGACCCTGAAGCAGACTCTGTTCCCTCAATCTATTTTCACATAACAGCAGGTCCTGAGTTGATCTTGCCATACAGGTATGTAGGGAATCCTCCAGCTGCTGAGAAGCTCAAAGGTAGATGCAGAAATGATCCCTGGAGCCAATGTAGGCAGCTAGGTAGGACCTGTGAGGTGTAAAGTCATCTTCCATGGCCAACAACCCAGTGAGGATGAAGGGATGTGGCTGAATCAGCCTCTCTCTTCTCAATGCAGGGAAGATGGACACAATCAGGCCTGGGTGGGTTGCTGATCCCGGGCTCCTAGTGTATATAGACCTTTATGACTTGTGAAAATGTCACAGGAAGGTGGGGCAGCCTCCCTCTCATGGGACCCTTGGAAACAACTGTTAGGACAACGTGGTCGCCAAGGCAGTGACCTCATTCACTTCCCTGAAGGAAGTGACCTCACCTCACTTCCTTGGTGATGGAACTCTCTGAACGTGGGATCCAGGAGGCGAGGCACCCAGAGGCAATTCCAGTCCCAGTGGGCTCCGTTGTTTTTTTCCGTACCAAGGCCAGAGTCATTCTTTCTTGGCACCTGGTGATGTGTGGGTAAACAAATGACTTGAATGGTCTGAACAGGGGCCTTTCCTGAGAAAGAAGTGTTGGCTCATTGCTGGCTCCTGACAACTACACTGAGATGGCCAAAGAGACCAGAGCTGAGACAGGACCGGCCACTGCTGGGGAACAAATTTTCACCCACCAGTCAGAGGTCAGAGTGGATAGATGCAGACCAAATACAGGGGTGGTTTGTGTGTCTTAGTGGGTGTGTGTTTCAATTTGGCATTTTGTCTCATGTTCGGAGATCATGTAGGAAAAACGTGTTTGTTGTTGTTGTTGTGGTTTGTTGGTTTGAAATGGACTGTTAACTAGTTAGTCTTTCTATAGAGTCAGTGGATCCCACTGGGTTTGTGGTTAAAGAGAGTAGAGAGAAGAATGCAGCCGTGAATGTGTCCTGTCTAGTGGAAATCTTTGCAGGACTCCTCAAGGCCAATTGATGAATGGACTGCTGCTTGTCTTGCAGATGGGAAGCACCTACCAAGATCCCAAGTTCCTGTATTCTTCCAGAATTTTGGCCACTCTCTGAAGGGGTTCGTGTTTTTGTGAACAAGATGGGTACCACCTTCAAGCTCTGTGACAAGGCCATGGACTGGATTGCTGACGGGAATGCCAAGCATCTCAGAAAAGTAAAAATTAGCATGACTGGTAAGGATCTCTCTGGAGAATCCCTGCTTGCATAGATAGCCACCCAAGTTGCATGATTAGGAGCTGTCAGTGCCACAGTGTTCAATTAAAGAAAAGTTTTTCTCCAGGCTTCTTTCCTCCCTATTGTTCTGTTCCCCTGAATGTCAGGGAGGTGTTTGCCTTAGGGCACTCCTTTGGGAATCCTCCAGAAAACAGTTTCAAACGGAAAGGAAGAGGCCCAATCTGTGCCTTTTAGGTAAAGTGCTTTGTAAAGGCTGCATCTGAATCAGACTCTTGGCCCTGTGTGTGGCTGTGAATTACATTCTCAGCACCCCAGGAAACTCAAGAAAAATCCCATGTGTCCATGCACATCTAAAAGGATGAAAAAGAAGTGTAATATTGGATGAAGTCTCTTGCCTTCCTCTGGTCAGGCTCCTGACACCGATGAAGTAAGAACAGGGATCCTCTGGGTCAAATGAGTTGTTTCAAGCCATCCAGTCACTAGCACACAGGTGTTTGGGTGTTTTCATGAGTCCAGTACACATAAAGAATCTACCCCTGGCAGGCAGGAGGCCTCGAATTTGAGAAGCAGAGCAGTATTAACTACAGGCCCATTTTATCTATCCTGATTCTCAGGAAGGGTGTCCAGGCCACCATGACATTTGGCACATGATGGGCATGAGACCTTACTTTGCACACCATCTTAGACTGCTCCCCCTATGGAAACCCCCAGCCAGAATGTTATGATGAGTATCTGTATGGAAGAAGAGGAGGGCCATGTGGGAGTGTTTTTCTTAGAATAGTGGTCTTTTGTGTGGTGGTTGGAAAAGATGAGTGGGTCCACCTCAGCTTGAACTCTGGTGTGATGCCTTTAGAGACTCAGTTCTGGAACTGATCCCAGAGAACTCTTGCCAGGAATCGAGTTGGGATTTTACAAGGCCAGGCATTAGAGGAGCCCTTGGAAACTGAGATCTAGGCCGAGGGTGGCTTCCTCCACAGCACTGGGAATCTCAGCCAGGATTTCACATGATTTTGCTGTTAAAGCCTTTTCAGCTATAGTTGAGAGCCAAAACTCACATGAACCTCATATTTTAGACCCCCAATGGGCCTGGATTCCTGTGACTTTTCTCCACTCCGTGAAAAGCCTTGCCTGCATGCGATCTCCAGAGCTTTTACTGAAAGGAGATTCCTCAACACTTAATTTCTCGTGAATGAATCAAAACCCACAGTGCCAAATTCTTCATTCTTGAAATATGGCTAGGCCAATAACGTGAAGGTTTTGAGAATCCCATGACCAGAAATCCCTGGAGAACCTTTAGATCTCCAGTTGCTCATCATGACTGAACCCGCCATTGCCGTTTTTGACTGAGTGGAATTCATGACCATGGTGAAGAACAGAGATGTCAGTGAGTAGGAGCCAGCAGGGAACTGGGTCTGGAGCAATGGAGTGCAGGTGTGTGACCAACATCTGTGGTGAGCCCCTGTGGTTCTGTCATTGGTATGCAAATGACATGTGACTGACAAGGTGCAGCCAGCAGACCCTAAAATGTAAAGGCATGTTGTTGTGGGGAGAGGATCTGGTGCGATGCTCAGAATCAAGTTGCTACGCTCAAGTCGGAAAGATATATGGGGTAGCAGCCCAGTTTGTGTTTTTTCCGTCAGACCCTGACTCACCCCACGTGACAGAGCTCCCTCCAGCACTGTGACCCGGTTGACCTTTATGTATTTCAAAAACAAACACCAAATTTCCAGGGAAGCTGCAAGAAATGCCATTAAAACTGGACTGTGAGCCAAAGGCTTCACAATCCCCCCAAGGGGGACACTCATACCCCAATGGCCACAGTTACCTACAAAGAGAGGATTCAGCTCTGCTGCCTCCTGTTCGTATTGGGAAATAGGAAACCATGTCCTCCTGTTCACATAGACTGAGACCAAGCTTTCCTGGTCTCACTGCAAAGGAAGCTAAAGCACAAAGCTATATTTCTAGTGCACAAATGTCAGAGGCAGATAGTCAAGAAATCGTTAGGCCAGCAAAGTTCCATGTTTGTGGAATGTTCACCCTGTCCCCTACCATTGGGATCTCTTGTGCCACACCCAAGTTTGTGAGCTCCTCAGAATTTCCAATTCCAGATATGTATTCACAGGTTTTGTTCCTCTTCTCCTCTCATTGTGTCTTATTTGGGGTGATAGTAATGTCAAGGCATTGTGGTGGATGACAGTGGAAGATTGTTATGTGGCACGTGTTCGCATGTATCTTAGACTCATTTTTCATTTTTCCCTTTGAAATATTGAATCTCTGTGTCAATACTTATACTACCTTGATTCTTTAATGTCCATCTGGGTGGATTTATAATCAACTTTTCACAAGATATTTCTCAGAAATATACATTTTCTTGACATATATATTCATTTCTGAATTCTCAAAATGAACTTCAGTGAATATTGAGTACTAACCCTAATATTTCGTCAGTAAGTGACCCAGTTTAACATCAATGAAAGTCTATCCATACGGGACGTGATGTGTGTTTTGAAGTAAATGGTCATTCAAAATTGTTAAATTCCTATTTCTTCGTATCATAGGATGTATCATTTCATCCAATATTCACAAATTGACATGCATATGATTCACTTACATTCATTCCCTGTATCAGAACCCATGTATTTCTCCATGTTGCTTTACTTGCTTTTTCATGAGATTTCTTTTATAAAACATTACTTTTGAATTCCATCATCATTTTCGAAGCAAAACTCACAGTTTGGTGTAATTAGTAACCCTAATATTACCACTAGACGTACACCTACTTGGATTGAATGTTTATCTGAATACCAGATTTCATGTATTTTTTAAAATATCAATTCAATCCATTATTTAAAATTGTAACCAGTTATATTTTTTATTCACCGTATGGTCTATTCATGCATCATCTCTATATACGTAAACCCAGGGTGCACCTATTTTTATCCCCAAACTCTAAATGACAGGGCTTGAAAACATGCTCCCAGAAATGCTGGAAGAAATACACATGTCACCTCCTCCCTGTATTCCTTTCATCACATCATCTTCTGGACACCAAATGCAAAACTCACACTCACCTTATGATTCTTCCAAAGCCTGATTTTAATGAGAGCATGGATTACTAAAATCATCTAAGTCCGCTTTGCCTATTGTTTTCAATATTCAATCCTATGGTGAGCGTACACTTGTTTCTTCCTAGGGTAGTGTATTCAACCACCCCCCTGTTGAAAATATCCCTGATCTTATCACTCATTTTGTACTTTGCCCGATCTCCTAACATCCCAATTGATATCTATTTCCCCAAGTGCCTTGTTGTGACTCACTCTTCATGTGTGCTGACATTCCCATTTACACTCTAATAGAAATTCATTCGATTGCAAAAAGGGCCTTTTGCCCAAATCCTAAACTCACTCTTCTTCCTTACCCTACACTGGAATCCTGTCTACTATCTCAATATCACTGGAAGTTCTCTTTCACATTCAGTGGTCCCAGGTACAAGATCTTATGCCATTGTGTATGGATTTAGAGGATTCACCTCTGCAGAACATAATTCAAAACTATGTATCCAAATCAAGGGCCCAACACCCTTGTGTGCTTCAGCTCTTACCTAGTTTTCACCTTCCATTCTTATAAATATCCCAGTTGCCCAATCCCCGTATTCATCCAGCAGAATGACTCCTAAGCCAAATCGAACCTGATATGACCCTGAAGCAGACTCTGTTCCCTCAATCTATTTTCACATAACAGCAGGTCCTGAGTTGATCTTGCCATACAGGTATGTAGGGAATCCTCCAGCTGCTGAGAAGCTCAAAGGTAGATGCAGAAATGATCCCTGGAGCCAATGTAGTCAGCTAGGTAGGACCTGTGAGGTGTAAAGTCATCTTCCATGGCCAACAACCCAGTGAGGATGAAGGGATGTGGCTGAATCAGCCTCTCTCTTCTCAATGCAGGGAAGATGGACACAATCAGGCCTGGGTGGGTTGCTGATCCCGGGCTCCTAGTGTATATAGACCTTTATGACTTGTGAAAATGTCACAGGAAGGTGGGGCAGCCTCCCTCTCATGGGACCCTTGGAAACAACTGTTAGGACAACGTGGTTGCCAAGGCAGTGACCTCATTCACTTCCCTGAAGGAAGTGACCTCACCTCTCTTCCTTGGTGATGGAACTCTCTGAACGTGGGATCCAGGAGGCGAGGCACCCAGAGGCAATTCCAGTCCCAGTGGGCTCCCTTGTTTTTTTCTGTACCAAGGCCAGAGTCATTCTTTCTTGGCACCTGGTGATGTGTGGGTAACCAAATGCCTTGAATGGTCTGAACAGGGGCCTTTCCTGAGAAAGAAGTGTTGGCTCATTGCTGGCTCCTGACAACTACACAGAGATGGCCAAAGAGACCAGAGCTGAGACAGGACCGGCCACTGCTGGGGAACAAATTTTCACCCACCAGTCAGAGGTCAGAGTGGATAGATGCAGACCAAATACAGGGGTGGTTTGTGTGTCTTAGTGGGTGTGTGTTTCAATTTGGCATTTTGTCTCATGTTCTGAGATCATGTAGGAAAAACGTGTTTGTTGTTGTTGTTGTGGTGGTGGTTTGTTGGTTTGAAATGGACTGTTAACTAGTGAGTCTTTCTATAGAGTCAGTGGATCCCACTGGGTTTGTGGTTAAAGAGAGTAGAGAGAAGAATGCAGCCGTGAATGTGTCCTGTCTAGTGGAAATCTTTGCAGGACTCCTCAAGGCCAATTGATGAATGGACTGCTGCTTGTCTTGCAGATGGGAAGCACCTACCAAGATCCCAAGTTCCTGTATTCTTCCAGAATTTTGGCCACTCTCTGAAGGGGTTCGTGTTTTTGTGAACAAGATGGGTACCACCTTCAAGCTCTGTGACAAGGCCATGGACTGGATTGCTGACGGGAATGCCAAGCATCTCAGAAAAGTAAAAATTAGCATGACTGGTAAGGATCTCTCTGGAGAATCCCTGCTTGCATAGATAGCCACCCAAGTTGCATGATTAGGAGCTGTCAGTGCCACAGTGTTCAATTAAAGAAAAGTTTTTCTCCAGGCTTCTTTCCTCCCTATTGTTCTGTTCCCCTGAATGTCAGGGAGGTGTTTGCCTTAGGGCACTCCTTTGGGAATCCTCCAGAAAACAGTTTCAAACGGAAAGGAAGAGGCCCAATCTGTGCCTTTTAGGTAAAGTGCTTTGTAAAGGCTGCATCCGAATCAGACTCTTGGCCCTGTGTGTGGCTGTGAATTACATTCTCAGCACCCCAGGAAACTCAAGAAAAATCCCATGTGTCCATGCACATCTAAAAGGATGAAAAAGAAGTGTAATATTGGATGAAGTCTCTTGCCTTCCTCTGGTCAGGCTCCTGACACCGATGAAGTAAGAACAGGGATCCTCTGGGTCAAATGAGTTGTTGCAAGCCATCCAGTCACTAGCACACAGGTGTTTGGGTGTTTTCATGAGTCCAGTACACATAAAGAATCTACCCCTGGCAGGCAGGAGGCCTCGAATTTGAGAAGCAGAGCAGTGTTAACTACAGGCCCATTTTATCTATCCTGATTCTCAGGAAGGGTGTCCAGGCCACCATGACATTTGGCACATGATGGGCATGAGACCTTACTTTGCACACCATCTTAGACTGCTCCCCCTATGGAAACCCCCAGCCAGAATGTTATGATGAGTATCTGTATGGAAGAAGAGGAGGGCCATGTGGGAGTGTTTTTCTTAGAATAGTGGTCTTTTGTGTGGTGGTTGGAAAAGATGAGTGGGTCCACCTCAGCTTGAACTCTGGTGTGATGCCTTTAGAGACTCAGTTCTGGAACTGATCCCAGAGAACTCTTGCCATGAATCGAGTTGGGATTTTACAAGGCCAGGCATTAGAGGAGCCCTTGGAAACTGAGATCTAGGCCGAGGGTGGCTTCCTCCACAGCACTGGGAATCTCAGCCAGGATTTCACATGATTTTGCTGTTAAAGCCTTTTCAGCTATAGTTGAGAGCCAAAACTCACATGAACCTCATATTTTAGACCCCCAATGGGCCTGGATTCCTGTGACCTTTCTCCACTCCGTGAAAAGCCTTGCCTGCATGTGATCTCCAGAGCTTTTACTGAAAGGAGATTCCTCAACACTTAATTTCTCGTGAATGAATCAAAACCCACAGTGCCAAATTCTTCATTCTTGAAATATGGCTAGGCCAATAACGTGAAGGTTTTGAGAATCCCATGACCAGAAATCCCTGGAGAACCTTTAGATCTCCTGTTGCTCATCATGACTGAACCCGCCATTGCCGTTTTTGACTGAGTGGAATTCATGACCATGGTGAAGAACAGAGATGTCAGTGAGTAGGAGCCAGCAGGGAACTGGGTCTGGAGCAATGGAGTGCAGGTGTGTGACCAACATCTGTGGTGAGCCCCTGTGGTTCTGTCATTGGTATGCAAATGACATGTGACTGACAAGGTGCAGCCAGCAGACCCTAAAATGTAAAGGCATGTTGTTGTGGGGAGAGGATCTGGTGCGATGCTAAGAATCAAGTTGCTACGCTCAAGTGGGAAAGATATATGGGGTAGCAGCCCAGTTTGTGTTTTTTCCGTCAGACCCTGACTCACCCCACGTGACAGAGCTCCCTCCAGCACTGTGACCCGGTTGACCTTTATGTATTTCAAAAACAAACACCAAATTTCCAGGGAAGCTGCAAGAAATGCCATTAAAACTGGACTGTGAGCCAAAGGCTTCACAATCCCCCCAAAGGGGGACACTCATACCCCAATGGCCACAGTTACCTACAAAGAGAGGATTCAGCTCTGCTGCCTCCTGTTTGTATTGGGAAATAGGAAACCATGTCCTCCTGTTCACATAGCCTGAGACCAAGCTTTCCTGGTCTCACTGCAAAGGAAGCTAAAGCACAAAGCTATATTTCTAGTGCACAAATGTCAGAGGCAGATAGTCAAGAAATCATTAGGCCAGCAAAGTTCCATGTTTGTGGAATGTTCACCCTGTCCCCTACCATTGGGATCTCTTGTGCCACACCCAAGTTTGTGAGCTCCTCAGAATTTCCAATTCCAGATATGTATTCACAGGTTTTGTTCCTCTTCTCCTCTCATTGTGTCTTATTTGGGGTGATAGTAATGTCAAGGCATTGTGGTGGATGACAGTGGAAGATTGTTATGTGGCACGTGTTCGCATATATCTTAGACTCGTTTTTCATTTTGCCCTTTGACATATTGAATCTCTGTGTCAATACTTATACTACCTTGATTCTTTAATGTCCATCTGGGTGGATTTATAATCAACTTTTCACAAGATATTTCTCAGAAATATACATTTTCTTGACATATATATTCATTTCTGAATTCTCAAAATGAACTTCAGTGAATATTGAGTACTAACCCTAATATTTCGTCAGTAAGTGACCCAGTTTAACATCAATGAAAGTCTATTCATACGGGACGTGATGTGTGTTTTGAAGTAAATTGTCATTCAAAATTGTTAAATTCCTATTTCTTCGTATCATAGGATGTATCATTTCATCCAATATTCACAAATTGACATGCATATGATTCACTTACATTCATTCCCTGTATCAGAACCCATGTATTTCTCCATGTTGCTTTACTTGCTTTTTCATGAGATTTCTTTTATAAAACATTACTTTTGAATTCCATCATCATTTTCGAAGCAAAACTCACAGTTTGGTGTAATTAGTAACCCTAATATTACCACTAGACGTACACCTACTTGGATTGAATGTTTATCTGAATACCAGATTTCATGTATTTTTTAAAATATCAATTCAATCCATTATTTAAAATAGTAACCAGTTATATTTTTTTATTCACCGTATGGTCTATTCATGCATCATCTCTATATACGTAAACCCAGGGTGCACCTATTTTTATCCCCAAACTCTAAATGACAGGGTTTGAAAACATGCTCCCAGAAATGCTGGAAGAAATACACATGTCACCTCCTCCCTGTATTCCTTTCATCACATCATCTTCTGGACACCAAATGCAAAACTCACACTCACCTTATGATTCTCCCAAAGCCTGATTTTAATGAGAGCATGGATTACTAAAATCATCTAAGTCCGCTTTGCCTATTGTTTTCAATATTCAATCCTATGGTGAGCGTACACTTGTTTCTTCCTAGGGTAGTGTATTCAACCACCCCCCTGTTGAAAATATCCCTGATCTTATCACTCATTTTGTACTTTGCCCGATCTCCTAACATCCCAATTGATATCTATTTCCCCAAGTGCCTTGTTGTGACTCACTCTTCATGTGTGCTGACATTCCCATTTACACTCTAATAGAAATTCATTCGATTGCAAAAAGGGCCTTTTGCCCAAATCCTAAACTCACTCTTCTTCCTTACCCTACACTGGAATCCTGTCTATTATCTCAATATCACTGGAAGTTCTCTTTCACATTCAGTGGTCCCAGGTACAAGATCTTATGCCATTGTATATGGATTTAGAGGATTCACCTCTGCAGAACATAATTCAAAACTATGTATCCAAATCAAGGGCCCAACACCCTTGTGTGCTTCAGCTCTTACCTAGTTTTCACCTTCCATTCTTATAAATATCCCAGTTGCCCAATCCCCGTATTCATCCAGCAGAATGACTCCTAAGCCAAATCGAACCTGATATGACCCTGAAGCAGACTCTGTTCCCTCAATCTATTTTCACATAACAGCAGGTCCTGAGTTGATCTTGCCATACAGGTATGTAGGGAATCCTCCAGCTGCTGAGAAGCTCAAAGGTAGATGCAGAAATGATCCCTGGAGCCAATGTAGGCAGCTAGGTAGGACCTGTGAGGTGTAAAGTCATCTTCCATGGCCAACAACCCAGTGAGGATGAAGGGATGTGGCTGAATCAGCCTCTCTCTTCTCAATGCAGGGAAGATGGACACAATCAGGCCTGGGTGGGTTGCTGATCCCGGGCTCCTAGTGTATATAGACCTTTATGACTTGTGAAAATGTCACAGGAAGGTGGGGCAGCCTCCCTCTCATGGGACCCTTGGAAACAACTGTTAGGACAACGTGGTCGCCAAGGCAGTGACCTCATTCACTTCCCTGAAGGAAGTGACCTCACCTCACTTCCTTGGTGATGGAACCCTCTGAACGTGGGATCCAGGAGGCGAGGCACCCAGAGGCAATTCCAGTCCCAGTGGGCTCCCTTGTTTTTTTCTGTACCAAGGCCAGAGTCATTCTTTCTTGGCACCTGGTGATGTGTGGGTAGCCAAATGCCTTGAATGGTCTGAACAGGGGCCTTTCCTGAGAAAGAAGTGTTGGCTCATTATAACTACACAGAGAAGGCCAAGGAGACCAGAGCTGAGACAGGACCGGCCACTGCTGGGGAACAAATTTTCACCCACCAGTCAGAGGTCAGAGTGGATAGATGCAGACCAAATACAGGGGTGGTTTGTGTGTCTTAGTGGGTGTGTGTTTCAATTTGGCATTTTGTCTCCTGTTCTGAGGTCATGTAGGAAAAACGTGTTTGTTGTTGTTGTTGTTGTGGTTTGTTGGTTTGAAATGGACTGTTAACTAGTGAGTCTTTCTATAGAGTCAGTGGATCCCACTGGGTTTGTGGTTAAAGAGAGTAGAGAGAAGAATGCAGCCGTGAATGTGTCCTGTCTAGTGGAAATCTTTGCAGGACTCCTCAAGGCCAATTGATGAATGGACTGCTGCTTGTCTTGCAGATGGGGAGCACCTACCAAGATCCCAAGTTCCTGTATTCTTCCAGAATTTTGGCCACTCTCTGAAGGGGTTCGTGTTTTTGTGAACAAGATGGGTACCACCTTCAAGCTCTGTGACAAGGCCATGGACTGGATTGCTGACGGGAATGCCAAGCATCTCAGAAAAGTAAAAATTAGCATGACTTGTAAGGATCTCTCTGGAGAATCCCTGCTTGCATAGATAGCCACCCAAGTTGCATGATTAGGAGCTGTCAGTGCCACAGTGTTCAATTAAAGAAAAGTTTTTCTCCAGGCTTCTTTCCTCCCTATTGTTCTGTTCCCCTGAATGTCAGGGAGGTGTTTGCCTTAATGCACTCCTTTGGGAATCCTCCAGAAAACAGTTTCAAACGGAAAGGAAGAGGCCCAATCTGTGCCTTTTAGGTAAAGTGCTTTGTAAAGGCTACATCTGAATCAGACTCTTGGCCCTGTGTGTGGCTGTGAATTACATTCTCAGCACCCCAGGAAACTCAAGAAAAATCCCATGTGTCCATGCACATCTAAAAGGATGAAAAAGAAGTGTAATATTGGATGAAGTCTCTTGCCTTCCTCTGGTCAGGCTCCTGACACCGATGAAGTAAGAACAGGGATCCTCTGGGTCAAATGAGTTGTTGCAAGCCATCCAGTAACTAGCACACAGGTGTTTGGGTGTTTTCATGAGTCCAGTACACATAAAGAATCTACCCCTGGCAGGCAGGAGGCCTCGAATTTGAGAAGCAGAGCAGTGTTAACTACAGGCCCATTTTATCTATCCTGATTCTCAGGAAGGGTGTCCAGGCCACCATGACATTTGGCACATGATGGGCATGAGACCTTACTTTGCACACCATCTTAGACTGCTCCCCCTATGGAAACCCCCAGCCAGAATGTTATGATGAGTATCTGTATGGAAGAAGAGGAGGGCCATGTGGGAGTGTTTTTCTTAGAATAGTGGTCTTTTGTGTGGTGGTTGGAAAAGATGAGTGGGTCCACCTCAGCTTGAACTCTGGTGTGATGCCTTTAGAGACTCAGTTCTGGAACTGATCCCAGAGAACTCTTGCCATGAATCGAGTTGGGATTTTACAAGGCCAGGCATTAGAGGAGCCCTTGGAAACTGAGATCTAGGCCGAGGGTGGCTTCCTCCACAGCACTGGGAATCTCAGCCAGGATTTCACATGATTTTGCTGTTAAAGCCTTTTCAGCTATAGTTGAGAGCCAAAACTCACATGAACCTCATATTTTAGACCCCCAATGGGCCTGGATTCCTGTGACCTTTCTCCACTCCGTGAAAAGCCTTGCCTGCATGTGATCTCCAGAGCTTTTACTGAAAGGAGATTCCTCAACACTTAATTTCTCGTGAATGAATCAAAACCCACAGTGCCAACTTCTTCATTCTTGAAATATGGCTAGGCCAATAACGTGAAGGTTTTGAGAATCCCATGACCAGAAATCCCTGGAGAACCTTTAGATCTCCTGTTGCTCATCATGACTGAACCCGCCATTGCCGTTTTTGACTGAGTGGAATTCATGACCATGGTGAAGAACAGAGATGTCAGTGAGTAGGAGCCAGCAGGGAACTGGGTCTGGAGCAATGGAGTGCAGGTGTGTGACCAACATCTGTGGTGAGCCCCTGTGGTTCTGTCATTGGTATCCAAATGACATGTGACTGACAAGGTGCAGCCAGCAGACCCTAAAATGTAAAGGCATGTTGTTGTGGGGAGAGGATCTGGTGCGATGCTCAGAATCAAGTTGCTACGCTCAAGTCGGAAAGATATATGGGGTAGCAGCCCAGTTTGTGTTTTTTCCATCAGACCCTGACTCACCCCACGTGACAGAGCTCCCTCCAGCACTGTGACCCGGTTGACCTTTATGTATTTCAAAAACAAACACCAAATTTCCAGGGAAGCTGCAAGAAATGCCATTAAAACTGGACTGTGAGCCAAAGGCTTCACAATCCCCCCAAAGGGGGACACTCATACCCCAATGGCCACAGTTACCTACAAAGAGAGGATTCAGCTCTGCTGCCTCCTGTTTGTATTGGGAAATAGGAAACCATGTCCTCCTGTTCACATAGCCTGAGACCAAGCTTTCCTGGTCTCACTGCAAAGGAAGCTAAAGCACAAAGCTATATTTCTAGTGCACAAATGTCAGAGGCAGATAGTCAAGAAATCATTAGGCCAGCAAAGTTCCATGTTTGTGGAATGTTCACCCTGTCCCCTACCATTGGGATTTCTTGTGCCACACCCAAGTTTGTGAGCTCCTCAGAATTTCCAATTCCAGATATGTATTCACAGGTTTTGTTCCTCTTCTCCTCTCATTGTGTCTTATTTGGGGTGATAGTAATGTCAAGGCATTGTGGTGGATGACAGTGGAAGATTGTTATGTGGCACGTGTTCGCATATATCTTAGACTCGTTTTTCATTTTGCCCTTTGAAATATTGAATCTCTGTGTCAATACTTATACTACCTTGATTCTTTAATGTCCATCTGGGTGGATTTATAATCAACTTTTCACAAGATATTTCTCAGAAATATACATTTTCTTGACATATATATTCATTTCTGAATTCTCAAAATGAACTTCAGTGAATATTGAGTACTAACCCTAATATTTCGTCAGTAAGTGACCCAGTTTAACATCAATGAAAGTCTATTCATACGGGACGTGATGTGTGTTTTGAAGTAAATTGTCATTCAAAATTGTTAAATTCCTATTTCTTCGTATCATAGGATGTATCATTTCATCCAATATTCACAAATTGACATGCATATGATTCACTTACATTCATTCCCTGTATCAGAACCCATGTATTTCTCCATGTTGCTTTACTTGCTTTTTCATGAGATTTCTTTTATAAAACATTACTTTTGAATTCCATCATCATTTTCGAAGCAAAACTCACAGTTTGGTGTAATTAGTAACCCTAATATTACCACTAGACGTACACCTACTTGGATTGAATGTTTATCTGAATACCAGATTTCATGTATTTTTTAAAATATCAATTCAATCCATTATTTAAAATAGTAACCAGTTATATTTTTTATTCACCGTATGGTCTATTCATGCATCATCTCTATATACGTAAACCCAGGGTGCACCTATTTTTATCCCCAAACTCTAAATGACAGGGTTTGAAAACATGCTCCCAGAAATGCTGGAAGAAATACACATGTCACCTCCTCCCTGTATTCCTTTCATCACATCATCTTCTGGACACCAAATGCAAAACTCACACTCACCTTATGATTCTCCCAAAGCCTGATTTTAATGAGAGCATGGATTACTAAAATCATCTAAGTCCGCTTTGCCTATTGTTTTCAATATTCAATCCTATGGTGAGCGTACACTTGTTTCTTCCTAGGGTAGTGTATTCAACCACCCCCCTGTTGAAAATATCCCTGATCTTATCACTCATTTAGTACTTTGCCCGATCTCCTAACATCCCAATTGATATCTATTTCCCCAAGTGCCTTGTTGTGACTCACTCTTCATGTGTGCTGACATTCCCATTTACACTCTAATAGAAATTCATTCGATTGCAAAAAGGGCCTTTTGCCCAAATCCTAAACTCACTCTTCTTCCTTACCCTACACTGGAATCCTGTCTACTATCTCAATATCACTGGAAGTTCTCTTTCACATTCAGTGGTCCCAGGTACAAGATCTTATGCCATTGTATATGGATTTAGAGGATTCACCTCTGCAGAACATAATTCAAAACTATGTATCCAAATCAAGGGCCCAACACCCTTGTGTGCTTCAGCTCTTACCTAGTTTTCACCTTCCATTCTTATAAATATCCCAGTTGCCCAATCCCCGTATTCATCCAGCAGAATGACTCCTAAGCCAAATCGAACCTGATATGACCCTGAAGCAGACTCTGTTCCCTCAATCTATTTTCACATAACAGCAGGTCCTGAGTTGATCTTGCCATACAGGTATGTAGGGAATCCTCCAGCTGCTGAGAAGCTCAAAGGTAGATGCAGAAATGATCCCTGGAGCCAATGTAGGCAGCTAGGTAGGACCTGTGAGGTGTAAAGTCATCTTCCATGGCCAACAACCCAGTGAGGATGAAGGGATGTGGCTGAATCAGCCTCTCTCTTCTCAATGCAGGGAAGATGGACACAATCAGGCCTGGGTGGGTTGCTGATCCCGGGCTCCTAGTGTATATAGACCTTTATGACTTGTGAAAATGTCACAGGAAGGTGGGGCAGCCTCCCTCTCATGGGACCCTTGGAAACAACTGTTAGGACAACGTGGTCGCCAAGGCAGTGACCTCATTCACTTCCCTGAAGGAAGTGACCTCACCTCACTTCCTTGGTGATGGAACCCTCTGAACGTGGGATCCAGGAGGCGAGGCACCCAGAGGCAATTCCAGTCCCAGTGGGCTCCCTTGTTTTTTTCTGTACCAAGGCCAGAGTCATTCTTTCTTGGCACCTGGTGATGTGTGGGTAACCAAATGCCTTGAATGGTGTGAACACGGGCCTTTCCTGAGAAAGAAGTGTTGGCTCATTATAACTACACAGAGAAGGCCAAAGAGACCAGAGCTGAGACAGGACCGGCCACTGCTGGGGAACAAATTTTCACCCACCAGTCAGAGGTCAGAGTGGATAGATGCAGACCAAATACAGGGGTGGTTTGTGTGTCTTAGTGGGTGTGTGTTTCAATTTGGCATTTTGTCTCCTGTTCTGAGGTCATGTAGGAAAAACGTGTTTTTTGTTGTTGTTGTTGTGGTTTGTTGGTTTGAAATGGACTGTTAACTAGTGAGTCTTTCTATAGAGTCAGTGGATCCCACTGGGTTTGTGGTTAAAGAGAGTAGAGAGAAGAATGCAGCCGTGAATGTGTCCTGTCTAGTGGAAATCTTTGCAGGACTCCTCAAGGCCAATTGATGAATGGACTGCTGCTTGTCTTGCAGATGGGAAGCACCTACCAAGATCCCAAGTTCCTGTATTCTTCCAGAATTTTGGCCACTCTCTGAAGGGGTTCGTGTTTTTGTGAACAAGATGGGTACCACCTTCAAGCTCTGTGACAAGGCCATGGACTGGATTGCTGACGGGAATGCCAAGCATCTCAGAAAAGTAAAAATTAGCATGACTGGTAAGGATCTCTCTGGAGAATCCCTGCTTGCATAGATAGCCACCCAAGTTGCATGATTAGGAGCTGTGAGTGCCACAGTGTTCAATAAAAGAAAAGTTTTTCTCCAGGCTTCTTTCCTCCCTATTGTTCTGTTCCCCTGAATGTCAGGGAGGTGTTTGCCTTAGGGCACTCCTTTGGGAATCCTCCAGAAAACAGTTTCAAACGGAAAGGAAGAGGCCCAATCTGTGCCTTTTAGGTAAAGTGCTTTGTAAAGGCTACATCTGAATCAGACTCTTGGCCCTGTGTGTGGCTGTGAATTACATTCTCAGCACCCCAGGAAACTCAAGAAAAATCCCATGTGTCCATGCACATCTAAAAGGATGAAAAAGAAGTGTAATATTGGATGAAGTCTCTTGCCTTCCTCTGGTCAGGCTCCTGACACCGATGAAGTAAGAACAGGGATCCTCTGGGTCAAATGAGTTGTTGCAAGCCATCCAGTCACTAGCACACAGGTGTTTGGGTGTTTTCATGAGTCCAGTACACATAAAGAATCTACCCCTGGCAGGCAGGAGGCCTCGAATTTGAGAAGCAGAGCAGTGTTAACTACAGGCCCATTTTATCTATCCTGATTCTCAGGAAGGGTGTCCAGGCCACCATGACATTTGGCACATGATGGGCATGAGACCTTACTTTGCACACCATCTTAGACTGCTCCCCCTATGGAAACCCCCAGCCAGAATGTTATGATGAGTATCTGTATGGAAGAAGAGGAGGGCCATGTGGGAGTGTTTTTCTTAGAATAGTGGTCTTTTGTGTGGTGGTTGGAAAAGATGAGTGGGTCCACCTCAGCTTGAACTCTGGTGTGATGCCTTTAGAGACTCAGTTCTGGAACTGATCCCAGAGAACTCTTGCCATGAATCGAGTTGGGATTTTACAAGGCCAGGCATTAGAGGAGCCCTTGGAAACTGAGATCTAGGCCGAGGGTGGCTTCCTCCACATCACTGGGAATCTCAGCCAGGATTTCACATGATTTTGCTGTTAAAGCCTTTTCAGCTATAGTTGAGAGCCAAAACTCACATGAACCTCATATTTTAGACCCCCAATGGGCCTGGATTCCTGTGACCTTTCTCCACTCCGTGAAAAGCCTTGCCTGCATGTGATCTCCAGAGCTTTTACTGAAAGGAGATTCCTCAACACTTAATTTCTCGTGAATGAATCAAAACCCACAGTGCCAACTTCTTCATTCTTGAAATATGGCTAGGCCAATAACGTGAAGGTTTTGAGAATCCCATGACCAGAAATCCCTGGAGAACCTTTAGATCTCCTGTTGCTCATCATGACTGAACCCGCCATTGCCGTTTTTGACTGAGTGGAATTCATGACCATGGTGAAGAACAGAGATGTCAGTGAGTAGGAGCCAGCAGGGAACTGGGTCTGGAGCAATGGAGTGCAGGTGTGTGACCAACATCTGTGGTGAGCCCCTGTGGTTCTGTCATTGGTATGCAAATGACATGTGACTGACAAGGTGCAGCCAGCAGACCCTAAAATGTAAAGGCATGTTGTTGTGGGGAGAGGATCTGGTGCGATGCTCAGAATCAAGTTGCTACGCTCAAGTGGGAAAGATATATGGGGTAGCAGCCCAGTTTGTGTTTTTTCCGTCAGACCCTGACTCACCCCACGTGACAGAGCTCCCTCCAGCACTGTGACCCGGTTGACCTTTATGTATTTCAAAAACAAACACCAAATTTCCAGGGAAGCTGCAAGAAATGCCATTAAAACTGGACTGTGAGCCAAAGGCTTCACAATCCCCCCAAAGGGGGACACTCATACCCCAATGGCCACAGTTACCTACAAAGAGAGGATTCAGCTCTGCTGCCTCCTGTTTGTATTGGGAAATAGGAAACCATGTCCTCCTGTTCACATAGCCTGAGACCAAGCTTTCCTGGTCTCACTGCAAAGGAAGCTAAAGCACAAAGCTATATTTCTAGTGCACAAATGTCAGAGGCAGATAGTCAAGAAATCATTAGGCCAGCAAAGTTCCATGTTTGTGGAATGTTCACCCTGTCCCCTACCATTGGGATCTCTTGTGCCACACCCAAGTTTGTGAGCTCCTCAGAATTTCCAATTCCAGATATGTATTCACAGGTTTTGTTCCTCTTCTCCTCTCATTGTGTCTTATTTGGGGTGATAGTAATGTCAAGGCATTGTGGTGGATGACAGTGGAAGATTGTTATGTGGCACGTGTTCGCATATATCTTAGACTCGTTTTTCATTTTGCCCTTTGAAATATTGAATCTCTGTGTCAATACTTATACTACCTTGATTCTTTAATGTCCATCTGGGTGGATTTATAATCAACTTTTCACAAGATATTTCTCAGAAATATACATTTTCTTGACATATATATTCATTTCTGAATTCTCAAAATGAACTTCAGTGAATATTGAGTACTAACCCTAATATTTCGTCAGTAAGTGACCCAGTTTAACATCAATGAAAGTCTATTCATACGGGACGTGATGTGTGTTTTGAAGTAAATTGTCATTCAAAATTGTTAAATTCCTATTTCTTCGTATCATAGGATGTATCATTTCATCCAATATTCACAAATTGACATGCATATGATTCACTTACATTCATTCCCTGTATCAGAACCCATGTATTTCTCCATGTTGCTTTACTTGCTTTTTCATGAGATTTCTTTTATAAAACATTACTTTTGAATTCCATCATCATTTTCGAAGCAAAACTCACAGTTTGGTGTAATTAGTAACCCTAATATTACCACTAGACGTACACATACTTGGATTGAATGTTTATCTGAATACCAGATTTCATGTATTTTTTAAAATATCAATTCAATCCATTATTTAAAATAGTAACCAGTTATATTTTTTATTCACCGTATGGTCTATTCATGCATCATCTCTATATACGTAAACCCAGGGTGCACCTATTTTTATCCCCAAACTCTAAATGACAGGGTTTGAAAACATGCTCCCAGAAATGCTGGAAGAAATACACATGTCACCTCCTCCCTGTATTCCTTTCATCACATCATCTTCTGGACACCAAATGCAAAACTCACACTCACCTTATGATTCTCCCAAAGCCTGATTTTAATGAGAGCATGGATTACTAAAATCATCTAAGTCCGCTTTGCCTATTGTTTTCAATATTCAATCCTATGGTGAGCGTACACTTGTTTCTTCCTAGGGTAGTGTATTCAACCACCCCCCTGTTGAAAATATCCCTGATCTTATCACTCATTTAGTACTTTGCCCGATCTCCTAACATCCCAATTGATATCTATTTCCCCAAGTGCCTTGTTGTGACTCACTCTTCATGTGTGCTGACATTCCCATTTACACTCTAATAGAAATTCATTCGATTGCAAAAAGGGCCTTTTGCCCAAATCCTAAACTCACTCTTCTTCCTTACCCTACACTGGAATCCTGTCTACTATCTCAATATCACTGGAAGTTCTCTTTCACATTCAGTGGTCCCAGGTACAAGATCTTATGCCATTGTATATGGATTTAGAGGATTCACCTCTGCAGAACATAATTCAAAACTATGTATCCAAATCAAGGGCCCAACACCCTTGTGTGCTTCAGCTCTTACCTAGTTTTCACCTTCCATTCTTATAAATATCCCAGTTGCCCAATCCCCGTATTCATCCAGCAGAATGACTCCTAAGCCAAATCGAACCTGATATGACCCTGAAGCAGACTCTGTTCCCTCAATCTATTTTCACATAACAGCAGGTCCTGAGTTGATCTTGCCATACAGGTATGTAGGGAATCCTCCAGCTGCTGAGAAGCTCAAAGGTAGATGCAGAAATGATCCCTGGAGCCAATGTAGGCAGCTAGGTAGGACCTGTGAGGTGTAAAGTCATCTTCCATGGCCAACAACCCAGTGAGGATGAAGGGATGTGGCTGAATCAGCCTCTCTCTTCTCAATGCAGGGAAGATGGACACAATCAGGCCTGGGTGGGTTGCTGATCCCGGGCTCCTAGTGTATATAGACCTTTATGACTTGTGAAAATGTCACAGGAAGGTGGGGCAGCCTCCCTCTCATGGGACCCTTGGAAACAACTGTTAGGACAACGTGGTTGCCAAGGCAGTGACCTCATTCACTTCCCTGAAGGAAGTGACCTCACCTCACTTCCTTGGTGATGGAACCCTCTGAACGTGGGATCCAGGAGGCGAGGCACCCAGAGGCAATTCCAGTCCCAGTGGGCTCCCTTGTTTTTTTCTGTACCAAGGCCAGAGTCATTCTTTCTTGGCACCTGGTGATGTGTGGGTAACCAAATGCCTTGAATGGTGTGAACACGGGCCTTTCCTGAGAAAGAAGTGTTGGCTCATTATAACTACACAGAGAAGGCCAAAGAGACCAGAGCTGAGACAGGACCGGCCACTGCTGGGGAACAAATTTTCACCCACCAGTCAGAGGTCAGAGTGGATAGATGCAGACCAAATACAGGGGTGGTTTGTGTGTCTTAGTGGGTGTGTGTTTCAATTTGGCATTTTGTCTCCTGTTCTGAGGTGATGTAGGAAAAACGTGTTTTTTGTTGTTGTTGTTGTGGTTTGTTGGTTTGAAATGGACTGTTAACTAGTGAGTCTTTCTATAGAGTCAGTGGATCCCACTGGGTTTGTGGTTAAAGAGAGTAGAGAGAAGAATGCAGCCGTGAATGTGTCCTGTCTAGTGGAAATCTTTGCAGGACTCCTCAAGGCCAATTGATGAATGGACTGCTGCTTGTCTTGCAGATGGGAAGCACCTACCAAGATCCCAAGTTCCTGTATTCTTCCAGAATTTTGGCCACTCTCTGAAGGGGTTCGTGTTTTTGTGAACAAGATGGGTACCACCTTCAAGCTCTGTGACAAGGCCATGGACTGGATTGCTGACGGGAATGCCAAGCATCTCAGAAAAGTAAAAATTAGCATGACTGGTAAGGATCTCTCTGGAGAATCCCTGCTTGCATAGATAGCCACCCAAGTTGCATGATTAGGAGCTGTCAGTGCCACAGTGTTCAATAAAAGAAAAGTTTTTCTCCAGGCTTCTTTCCTCCCTATTGTTCTGTTCCCCTGAATTTCAGGGAGGTGTTTGCCTTAGGGCACTCCTTTGGGAATCCTCCAGAAAACAGTTTCAAACGGAAAGGAAGAGGCCCAATCTGTGCCTTTTAGGTAAAGTGCTTTGTAAAGGCTGTGTCTGAATCAGACTCTTGGCCCTGTGTGTGGCTGTGAATTACATTCTCAGCACCCCAGGAAACTCAAGAAAAATCCCATGTGTCCATGCACATCTAAAAGGATGAAAAAGAAGTGTAATATTGGATGAAGTCTCTTGCCTTCCTCTGGTCAGGCTCCTGACACCGATGAAGTAAGAACAGGGATCCTCTGGGTCAAATGAGTTGTTGCAAGCCATCCAGTCACTAGCACACAGGTGTTTGGGTGTTTTCATGAGTCCAGTACACATAAAGAATCTACCCCTGGCAGGCAGGAGGCCTCGAATTTGAGAAGCAGAGCAGTGTTAACTACAGGCCCATTTTATCTATCCTGATTCTCAGGAAGGGTGTCCAGGCCACCATGACATTTGGCACATGATGGGCATGAGACCTTACTTTGCACACCATCTTAGACTGCTCCCCCTATGGAAACCCCCAGCCAGAATGTTATGATGAGTATCTGTATGGAAGAAGAGGAGGGCCATGTGGGAGTGTTTTTCTTAGAATAGTGGTCTTTTGTGTGGTGGTTGGAAAAGATGAGTGGGTCCACCTCAGCTTGAACTCTGGTGTGATGCCTTTAGAGACTCAGTTCTGGAACTGATCCCAGAGAACTCTTGCCATGAATCGAGTTGGGATTTTACAAGGCCAGGCATTAGAGGAGCCCTTGGAAACTGAGATCTAGGCCGAGGGTGGCTTCCTCCACAGCACTGGGAATCTCAGCCAGGATTTCACATGATTTTGCTGTTAAAGCCTTTTCAGCTATAGTTGAGAGCCAAAACTCACATGAACCTCATATTTTAGACCCCCAATGGGCCTGGATTCCTGTGACCTTTCTCCACTCCGTGAAAAGCCTTGCCTGCATGTGATCTCCAGAGCTTTTACTGAAAGGAGATTCCTCAACACTTAATTTCTCGTGAATGAATCAAAACCCACAGTGCCAAATTCTTCATTCTTGAAATATGGCTAGGCCAATAACGTGAAGGTTTTGAGAATCCCATGACCAGAAATCCCTGGAGAACCTTTAGATCTCCTGTTGCTCATCATGACTGAACCCGCCATTGCCGTTTTTGACTGAGTGGAATTCATGACCATGGTGAAGAACAGAGATGTCAGTGAGTAGGAGCCAGCAGGGAACTGGGTCTGGAGCAATGGAGTGCAGGTGTGTGACCAACATCTGTGGTGAGCCCCTGTGGTTCTGTCATTGGTATGCAAATGACATGTGACTGACAAGGTGCAGCCAGCAGACCCTAAAATGTAAAGGCATGTTGTTGTGGGGAGAGGATCTGGTGCGATGCTAAGAATCAAGTTGCTACGCTCAAGTGGGAAAGATATATGGGGTAGCAGCCCAGTTTGTGTTTTTTCCGTCAGACCCTGACTCACCCCACGTGACAGAGCTCCCTCCAGCACTGTGACCCGGTTGACCTTTATGTATTTCAAAAACAAACACCAAATTTCCAGGGAAGCTGCAAGAAATGCCATTAAAACTGGACTGTGAGCCAAAGGCTTCACAATCCCCCCAAAGGGGGACACTCATACCCCAATGGCCACAGTTACCTACAAAGAGAGGATTCAGCTCTGCTGCCTCCTGTTTGTATTGGGAAATAGGAAACCATGTCCTCCTGTTCACATAGCCTGAGACCAAGCTTTCCTGGTCTCACTGCAAAGGAAGCTAAAGCACAAAGCTATATTTCTAGTGCACAAATGTCAGAGGCAGATAGTCAAGAAATCATTAGGCCAGCAAAGTTCCATGTTTGTGGAATGTTCACCCTGTCCCCTACCATTGGGATCTCTTGTGCCACACCCAAGTTTGTGAGCTCCTCAGAATTTCCAATTCCAGATATGTATTCACAGGTTTTGTTCCTCTTCTCCTCTCATTGTGTCTTATTTGGGGTGATAGTAATGTCAAGGCATTGTGGTGGATGACAGTGGAAGATTGTTATGTGGCACGTGTTCGCATATATCTTAGACTCGTTTTTCATTTTGCCCTTTGAAATATTGAATCTCTGTGTCAATACTTATACTACCTTGATTCTTTAATGTCCATCTGGGTGGATTTATAATCAACTTTTCACAAGATATTTCTCAGAAATATACATTTTCTTGACATATATATTCATTTCTGAATTCTCAAAATGAACTTCAGTGAATATTGAGTACTAACCCTAATATTTCGTCAGTAAGTGACCCAGTTTAACATCAATGAAAGTCTATTCATACGGGACGTGATGTGTGTTTTGAAGTAAATTGTCATTCAAAATTGTTAAATTCCTATTTCTTCGTATCATAGGATGTATCATTTCATCCAATATTCACAAATTGACATGCATATGATTCACTTACATTCATTCCCTGTATCAGAACCCATGTATTTCTCCATGTTGCTTTACTTGCTTTTTCATGAGATTTCTTTTATAAAACATTACTTTTGAATTCCATCATCATTTTCGAAGCAAAACTCACAGTTTGGTGTAATTAGTAACCCTAATATTACCACTAGACGTACACATACTTGGATTGAATGTTTATCTGAATACCAGATTTCATGTATTTTTTAAAATATCAATTCAATCCATTATTTAAAATAGTAACCAGTTATATTTTTTATTCACCGTATGGTCTATTCATGCATCATCTCTATATACGTAAACCCAGGGTGCACCTATTTTTATCCCCAAACTCTAAATGACAGGGTTTGAAAACATGCTCCCAGAAATGCTGGAAGAAATACACATGTCACCTCCTCCCTGTATTCCTTTCATCACATCATCTTCTGGACACCAAATGCAAAACTCACACTCACCTTATGATTCTCCCAAAGCCTGATTTTAATGAGAGCATGGATTACTAAAATCATCTAAGTCCGCTTTGCCTATTGTTTTCAATATTCAATCCTATGGTGAGCGTACACTTGTTTCTTCCTAGGGTAGTGTATTCAACCACCCCCCTGTTGAAAATATCCCTGATCTTATCACTCATTTAGTACTTTGCCCGATCTCCTAAC
Source organism: Urocitellus parryii (assembly GCF_045843805.1). Lineage (NCBI taxonomy): Eukaryota > Metazoa > Chordata > Mammalia > Rodentia > Sciuridae > Urocitellus > Urocitellus parryii. The sequence goes on from NC_135548.1 coordinate 15,133,094, forward strand.
ATCCCAATTGATATCTATTTCCCCAAGTGCCTTGTTGTGACTCACTCTTCATGTGTGCTGACATTCCCATTTACACTCTAATAGAAATTCATTCGATTGCAAAAAGGGCCTTTTGCCCAAATCCTAAACTCACTCTTCTTCCTTACCCTACACTGGAATCCTGTCTACTATCTCAATATCACTGGAAGTTCTCTTTCACATTCAGTGGTCCCAGGTACAAGATCTTATGCCATTGTATATGGATTTAGAGGATTCACCTCTGCAGAACATAATTCAAAACTATGTATCCAAATCAAGGGCCCAACACCCTTGTGTGCTTCAGCTCTTACCTAGTTTTCACCTTCCATTCTTATAAATATCCCAGTTGCCCAATCCCCGTATTCATCCAGCAGAATGACTCCTAAGCCAAATCGAACCTGATATGACCCTGAAGCAGACTCTGTTCCCTCAATCTATTTTCACATAACAGCAGGTCCTGAGTTGATCTTGCCATACAGGTATGTAGGGAATCCTCCAGCTGCTGAGAAGCTCAAAGGTAGATGCAGAAATGATCCCTGGAGCCAATGTAGGCAGCTAGGTAGGACCTGTGAGGTGTAAAGTCATCTTCCATGGCCAATAACCCAGTGAGGATGAAGGGATGTGGCTGAATCAGCCTCTCTCTTCTCAATGCAGGGAAGATGGACACAATCAGGCCTGGGTGGGTTGCTGATCCCGGGCTCCTAGTGTATATAGACCTTTATGACTTGTGAAAATGTCACAGGAAGGTGGGGCAGCCTCCCTCTCATGGGACCCTTGGAAACAACTGTCAGGACAACGTGGTTGCCAAGGCAGTGACCTCATTCACTTCCCTGAAGGAAGTGACCTCACCTCACTTCCTTGGTGATGGAACTCTCTGAACGTGGGTTCCAGGAGGCGAGGCACCCAGAGGCAATTCCAGTCCCAGTGGGCTCCCTTGTTTTTTTCTGTACCAAGGCCAGAGTCATTCTTTCTTGGCACCTGGTGATGTGTGGGTAACCAATTGCCTTGAATGGTCTGAACAGGGGCCTTTCCTGAGAAAGAAGTGTTGGCTCATTGCTGGCTCCTGACAACTACACAGAGATGGCCAAGGAGACCAGAGCTGAGACAGGACCGGCCACTGCTGGGGAACAAATTTTCACCCACCAGTCAGAGGTCAGAGTGGATAGATGCAGACCAAATACAGGGGTGGTTTGTGTGTCTTAGTGGGTGTGTGTTTCAATTTGGCATTTTGTCTCATGTTCTGAGGTCATGTAGGAAAAACGTGTTTGTTGTTGTTGTTGTTGTGGTTTGTTGGTTTGAAATGGACTGTTAACTAGTGAGTCTTTCTATAGAGTCAGTGGATCCCACTGGGTTTGTGGTTAAAGAGAGTAGAGAGAAGAATGCAGCCGTGAATGTGTCCTGTCTAGTGGAAATCTTTGCAGGACTCCTCAAGGCCAATTGATGAATGGACTGCTGCTTGTCTTGCAGATGGGAAGCACCTACCAAGATCCCAAGTTCCTGTATTCTTCCAGAATTTTGGCCACTCTCTGAAGGGGTTCGTGTTTTTGTGAACAAGATGGGTACCACCTTCAAGCTCTGTGACAAGGCCATGGACTGGATTGCTGACGGGAATGCCAAGCATCTCAGAAAAGTAAAAATTAGCATGACTGGTAAGGATCTCTCTGGAGAATCCCTGCTTGCATAGATAGCCACCCAAGTTGCATGATTAGGAGCTGTCAGTGCCACAGTGTTCAATAAAAGAAAAGTTTTTCTCCAGGCTTCTTTCCTCCCTATTGTTCTGTTCCCCTGAATTTCAGGGAGGTGTTTGCCTTAGGGCACTCCTTTGGGAATCCTCCAGAAAACAGTTTCAAACGGAAAGGAAGAGGCCCAATCTGTGCCTTTTAGGTAAAGTGCTTTGTAAAGGCTACATCTGAATCAGACTCTTGGCCCTGTGTGTGGCTGTGAATTACATTCTCAGCACCCCAGGAAACTCAAGAAAAATCCCATGTGTCCATGCACATCTAAAAGGATGAAAAAGAAGTGTAATATTGGATGAAGTCTCTTGCCTTCCTCTGGTCAGGCTCCTGACACCGATGAAGTAAGAACAGGGATCCTCTGGGTCAAATGAGTTGTTGCAAGCCATCCAGTCACTAGCACACAGGTGTTTGGGTGTTTTCATGAGTCCAGTACACATAAAGAATCTACCCCTGGCAGGCAGGAGGCCTCGAATTTGAGAAGCAGAGCAGTGTTAACTACAGGCCCATTTTATCTATCCTGATTCTCAGGAAGGGTGTCCAGGCCACCATGACATTTGGCACATGATGGGCATGAGACCTTACTTTGCACACCATCTTAGACTGCTCCCCCTATGGAAACCCCCAGCCAGAATGTTATGATGAGTATCTGTATGGAAGAAGAGGAGGGCCATGTGGGAGTGTTTTTCTTAGAATAGTGGTCTTTTGTGTGGTGGTTGGAAAAGATGAGTGGGTCCACCTCAGCTTGAACTCTGGTGTGATGCCTTTAGAGACTCAGTTCTGGAACTGATCCCAGAGAACTCTTGCCATGAATCGAGTTGGGATTTTACAAGGCCAGGCATTAGAGGAGCCCTTGGAAACTGAGATCTAGGCCGAGGGTGGCTTCCTCCACAGCACTGGGAATCTCAGCCAGGATTTCACATGATTTTGCTGTTAAAGCCTTTTCAGCTATAGTTGAGAGCCAAAACTCACATGAACCTCATATTTTAGACCCCCAATGGGCCTGGATTCCTGTGACCTTTCTCCACTCCGTGAAAAGCCTTGCCTGCATGTGATCTCCAGAGCTTTTACTGAAAGGAGATTCCTCAACACTTAATTTCTCGTGAATGAATCAAAACCCACAGTGCCAAATTCTTCATTCTTGAAATATGGCTAGGCCAATAACGTGAAGGTTTTGAGAATCCCATGACCAGAAATCCCTGGAGAACCTTTAGATCTCCTGTTGCTCATCATGACTGAACCCGCCATTGCCGTTTTTGACTGAGTGGAATTCATGACCATGGTGAAGAACAGAGATGTCAGTGAGTAGGAGCCAGCAGGGAACTGGGTCTGGAGCAATGGAGTGCAGGTGTGTGACCAACATCTGTGGTGAGCCCCTGTGGTTCTGTCATTGGTATCCAAATGACATGTGACTGACAAGGTGCAGCCAGCAGACCCTAAAATGTAAAGGCATGTTGTTGTGGGGAGAGGATCTGGTGCGATGCTCAGAATCAAGTTGCTACGCTCAAGTGGGAAAGATATATGGGGTAGCAGCCCAGTTTGTGTTTTTTCCGTCAGACCCTGACTCACCCCACGTGACAGAGCTCCCTCCAGCACTGTGACCCGGTTGACCTTTATGTATTTCAAAAACAAACACCAAATTTCCAGGGAAGCTGCAAGAAATGCCATTAAAACTGGACTGTGAGCCAAAGGCTTCACAATCCCCCCAAAGGGGGACACTCATACCCCAATGGCCACAGTTACCTACAAAGAGAGGATTCAGCTCTGCTGCCTCCTGTTTGTATTGGGAAATAGGAAACCATGTCCTCCTGTTCACATAGCCTGAGACCAAGCTTTCCTGGTCTCACTGCAAAGGAAGCTAAAGCACAAAGCTATATTTCTAGTGCACAAATGTCAGAGGCAGATAGTCAAGAAATCATTAGGCCAGCAAAGTTCCATGTTTGTGGAATGTTCACCCTGTCCCCTACCATTGGGATCTCTTGTGCCACACCCAAGTTTGTGAGCTCCTCAGAATTTCCAATTCCAGATATGTATTCACAGGTTTTGTTCCTCTTCTCCTCTCATTGTATCTTATTTGGGGTGATAGTAATGTCAAGGCATTGTGGTGGATGACAGTGGAAGATTGTTATGTGGCACGTGTTCGCATATATCTTAGACTCGTTTTTCATTTTGCCCTTTGAAATATTGAATCTCTGTGTCAATACTTATACTACCTTGATTCTTTAATGTCCATCTGGGTGGATTTATAATCAACTTTTCACAAGATATTTCTCAGAAATATACATTTTCTTGACATATATATTCATTTCTGAATTCTCAAAATGAACTTCAGTGAATATTGAGTACTAACCCTAATATTTCGTCAGTAAGTGACCCAGTTTAACATCAATGAAAGTCTATTCATACGGGACGTGATGTGTGTTTTGAAGTAAATGGTCATTCAAAATTGTTAAATTCCTATTTCTTCGTATCATAGGATGTATCATTTCATCCAATATTCACAAATTGACATGCATATGATTCACTTACATTCATTCCCTGTATCAGAACCCATGTATTTCTCCATGTTGCTTTACTTGCTTTTTCATGAGATTTCTTTTATAAAACATTACTTTTGAATTCCATCATCATTTTCGAAGCAAAACTCACAGTTTGGTGTAATTAGTAACCCTAATATTACCACTAGACGTACACCTACTTGGATTGAATGTTTATCTGAATACCAGATTTCATGTATTTTTTAAAATATCAATTCAATCCATTATTTAAAATAGTAACCAGTTATATTTTTTATTCACCGTATGGTCTATTCATGCATCATCTCTATATACGTAAACCCAGGGTGCACCTATTTTTATCCCCAAACTCTAAATGACAGGGTTTGAAAACATGCTCCCAGAAATGCTGGAAGAAATACACATGTCACCTCCTCCCTGTATTCCTTTCATCACATCATCTTCTGGACACCAAATGCAAAACTCACACTCACCTTATGATTCTCCCAAAGCCTGATTTTAATGAGAGCATGGATTACTAAAATCATCTAAGTCCGCTTTGCCTATTGTTTTCAATATTCAATCCTATGGTGAGCGTACACTTGTTTCTTCCTAGGGTAGTGTATTCAACCACCCCCCTGTTGAAAATATCCCTGATCTTATCACTCATTTTGTACTTTGAGCGATCTCCTAACATCCCAATGGATATCTATTTCCCCAAGTGCCTTGTTGTGACTCACTCTTCATGTGTGCTGACATTCCCATTTACACTCTAATAGAAATTCATTCGATTGCAAAAAGGGCCTTTTGCCCAAATCCTAAACTCACTCTTCTTCCTTACCCTACACTGGAATCCTGTCTACTATCTCAATATCACTGGAAGTTCTCTTTCACATTCAGTGGTCCCAGGTACAAGATCTTATGCCATTGTATATGGATTTAGAGGATTCACCTCTGCAGAACATAATTCAAAACTATGTATCCAAATCAAGGGCCCAACACCCTTGTGTGCTTCAGCTCTTACCTAGTTTTCACCTTCCATTCTTATAAATATCCCAGTTGCCCAATCCCCGTATTCATCCAGCAGAATGACTCCTAAGCCAAATCGAACCTGATATGACCCTGAAGCAGACTCTGTTCCCTCAATCTATTTTCACATAACAGCAGGTCCTGAGTTGATCTTGCCATACAGGTATGTAGGGAATCCTCCAGCTGCTGAGAAGCTCAAAGGTAGATGCAGAAATGATCCCTGGAGCCAATGTAGGCAGCTAGGTAGGACCTGTGAGGTGTAAAGTCATCTTCCATGGCCAACAACCCAGTGAGGATGAAGGGATGTGGCTGAATCAGCCTCTCTCTTCTCAATGCAGGGAAGATGGACACAATCAGGCCTGGGTGGGTTGCTGATCCCGGGCTCCTAGTGTATATAGACCTTTATGACTTGTGAAAATGTCACAGGAAGGTGGGGCAGCCTCCCTCTCATGGGACAACGTGGTCGCCAAGGCAGTGACCTCATTCACTTCCCTGAAGGAAGTGACCTCACCTCACTTCCTTGGTGATGGAACCCTCTGAACGTGGGATCCAGGAGGCGAGGCACCCAGAGGCAATTCCAGTCCCAGTGGGCTCCCTTGTTTTTTTCTGTACCAAGGCCAGAGTCATTCTTTCTTGGCACCTGGTGATGTGTGGGTAGCCAAATGCCTTGAATGGTCTGAACAGGGGCCTTTCCTGAGAAAGAAGTGTTGGCTCATTGCTGGCTCCTGACAACTACACAGAGATGGCCAAGGAGACCAGAGCTGAGACAGGACCGGCCACTGCTGGGGAACAAATTTTCACCCACCAGTCAGAGGTCAGAGTGGATAGATGCAGACCAAATACAGGGGTGGTTTGTGTGTCTTAGTGGGTGTGTGTTTCAATTTGGCATTTTGTCTCCTGTTCTGAGGTCATGTAGGAAAAACGTGTTTTTTGTTGTTGTTGTTGTGGTTTGTTGGTTTGAAATGGACTGTTAACTAGTGAGTCTTTCTATAGAGTCAGTGGATCCCACTGGGTTTGTGGTTAAAGAGAGTAGAGAGAAGAATGCAGCCGTGAATGTGTCCTGTCTAGTGGAAATCTTTGCAGGACTCCTCAAGGCCAATTGATGAATGGACTGCTGCTTGTCTTGCAGATGGGAAGCACCTACCAAGATCCCAAGTTCCTGTATTCTTCCAGAATTTTGGCCACTCTCTGAAGGGGTTCGTGTTTTTGTGAACAAGATGGGTACCACCTTCAAGCTCTGTGACAAGGCCATGGACTGGATTGCTGACGGGAATGCCAAGCATCTCAGAAAAGTAAAAATTAGCATGACTGGTAAGGATCTCTCTGGAGAATCCCTGCTTGCATAGATAGCCACCCAAGTTGCATGATTAGGAGCTGTCAGTGCCACAGTGTTCAATAAAAGAAAAGTTTTTCTCCAGGCTTCTTTCCTCCCTATTGTTCTGTTCCCCTGAATTTCAGGGAGGTGTTTGCCTTAGGGCACTCCTTTGGGAATCCTCCAGAAAACAGTTTCAAACGGAAAGGAAGAGGCCCAATCTGTGCCTTTTAGGTAAAGTGCTTTGTAAAGGCTACATCTGAATCAGACTCTTGGCCCTGTGTGTGGCTGTGAATTACATTCTCAGCACCCCAGGAAACTCAAGAAAAATCCCATGTGTCCATGCACATCTAAAAGGATGAAAAAGAAGTGTAATATTGGATGAAGTCTCTTGCCTTCCTCTGGTCAGGCTCCTGACACCGATGAAGTAAGAACAGGGATCCTCTGGGTCAAATGAGTTGTTGCAAGCCATCCAGTCACTAGCACACAGGTGTTTGGGTGTTTTCATGAGTCCAGTACACATAAAGAATCTACCCCTGGCAGGCAGGAGGCCTCGAATTTGAGAAGCAGAGCAGTGTTAACTACAGGCCCATTTTATCTATCCTGATTCTCAGGAAGGGTGTCCAGGCCACCATGACATTTGGCACATGATGGGCATGAGACCTTACTTTGCACACCATCTTAGACTGCTCCCCCTATGGAAACCCCCAGCCAGAATGTTATGATGAGTATCTGTATGGAAGAAGAGGAGGGCCATGTGGGAGTGTTTTTCTTAGAATAGTGGTCTTTTGTGTGGTGGTTGGAAAAGATGAGTGGGTCCACCTCAGCTTGAACTCTGGTGTGATGCCTTTAGAGACTCAGTTCTGGAACTGATCCCAGAGAACTCTTGCCATGAATCGAGTTGGGATTTTACAAGGCCAGGCATTAGAGGAGCCCTTGGAAACTGAGATCTAGGCCGAGGGTGGCTTCCTCCACAGCACTGGGAATCTCAGCCAGGATTTCACATGATTTTGCTGTTAAAGCCTTTTCAGCTATAGTTGAGAGCCAAAACTCACATGAACCTCATATTTTAGACCCCCAATGGGCCTGGATTCCTGTGACCTTTCTCCACTCCGTGAAAAGCCTTGCCTGCATGTGATCTCCAGAGCTTTTACTGAAAGGAGATTCCTCAACACTTAATTTCTCGTGAATGAATCAAAACCCACAGTGCCAAATTCTTCATTCTTGAAATATGGCTAGGCCAATAACGTGAAGGTTTTGAGAATCCCATGACCAGAAATCCCTGGAGAACCTTTAGATCTCCTGTTGCTCATCATGACTGAACCCGCCATTGCCGTTTTTGACTGAGTGGAATTCATGACCATGGTGAAGAACAGAGATGTCAGTGAGTAGGAGCCAGCAGGGAACTGGGTCTGGAGCAATGGAGTGCAGGTGTGTGACCAACATCTGTGGTGAGCCCCTGTGGTTCTGTCATTGGTATCCAAATGACATGTGACTGACAAGGTGCAGCCAGCAGACCCTAAAATGTAAAGGCATGTTGTTGTGGGGAGAGGATCTGGTGCGATGCTCAGAATCAAGTTGCTACGCTCAAGTGGGAAAGATATATGGGGTAGCAGCCCAGTTTGTGTTTTTTCCGTCAGACCCTGACTCACCCCACGTGACAGAGCTCCCTCCAGCACTGTGACCCGGTTGACCTTTATGTATTTCAAAAACAAACACCAAATTTCCAGGGAAGCTGCAAGAAATGCCATTAAAACTGGACTGTGAGCCAAAGGCTTCACAATCCCCCCAAAGGGGGACACTCATACCCCAATGGCCACAGTTACCTACAAAGAGAGGATTCAGCTCTGCTGCCTCCTGTTTGTATTGGGAAATAGGAAACCATGTCCTCCTGTTCACATAGCCTGAGACCAAGCTTTCCTGGTCTCACTGCAAAGGAAGCTAAAGCACAAAGCTATATTTCTAGTGCACAAATGTCAGAGGCAGATAGTCAAGAAATCATTAGGCCAGCAAAGTTCCATGTTTGTGGAATGTTCACCCTGTCCCCTACCATTGGGATCTCTTGTGCCACACCCAAGTTTGTGAGCTCCTCAGAATTTCCAATTCCAGATATGTATTCACAGGTTTTGTTCCTCTTCTCCTCTCATTGTATCTTATTTGGGGTGATAGTAATGTCAAGGCATTGTGGTGGATGACAGTGGAAGATTGTTATGTGGCACGTGTTCGCATATATCTTAGACTCGTTTTTCATTTTGCCCTTTGAAATATTGAATCTCTGTGTCAATACTTATACTACCTTGATTCTTTAATGTCCATCTGGGTGGATTTATAATCAACTTTTCACAAGATATTTCTCAGAAATATACATTTTCTTGACATATATATTCATTTCTGAATTCTCAAAATGAACTTCAGTGAATATTGAGTACTAACCCTAATATTTCGTCAGTAAGTGACCCAGTTTAACATCAATGAAAGTCTATTCATACGGGACGTGATGTGTGTTTTGAAGTAAATGGTCATTCAAAATTGTTAAATTCCTATTTCTTCGTATCATAGGATGTATCATTTCATCCAATATTCACAAATTGACATGCATATGATTCACTTACATTCATTCCCTGTATCAGAACCCATGTATTTCTCCATGTTGCTTTACTTGCTTTTTCATGAGATTTCTTTTATAAAACATTACTTTTGAATTCCATCATCATTTTCGAAGCAAAACTCACAGTTTGGTGTAATTAGTAACCCTAATATTACCACTAGACGTACACCTACTTGGATTGAATGTTTATCTGAATACCAGATTTCATGTATTTTTTAAAATATCAATTCAATCCATTATTTAAAATAGTAACCAGTTATATTTTTTATTCACCGTATGGTCTATTCATGCATCATCTCTATATACGTAAACCCAGGGTGCACCTATTTTTATCCCCAAACTCTAAATGACAGGGTTTGAAAACATGCTCCCAGAAATGCTGGAAGAAATACACATGTCACCTCCTCCCTGTATTCCTTTCATCACATCATCTTCTGGACACCAAATGCAAAACTCACACTCACCTTATGATTCTCCCAAAGCCTGATTTTAATGAGAGCATGTATTACTAAAATCATCTAAGTCCGCTTTGCCTATTGTTTTCAATATTCAATCCTATGGTGAGCGTACACTTGTTTCTTCCTAGGGTAGTGTATTCAACCACCCCCCTGTTGAAAATATCCCTGATCTTATCACTCATTTAGTACTTTGCCCGATCTCCTAACATCCCAATTGATATCTATTTCCCCAAGTGCCTTGTTGTGACTCACTCTTCATGTGTGCTGACATTCCCATTTACACTCTAATAGAAATTCATTCGATTGCAAAAAGGGCCTTTTGCCCAAATCCTAAACTCACTCTTCTTCCTTACCCTACACTGGAATCCTGTCTACTATCTCAATATCACTGGAAGTTCTCTTTCACATTCAGTGGTCCCAGGTACAAGATCTTATGCCATTGTATATGGATTTAGAGGATTCACCTCTGCAGAACATAATTCAAAACTATGTATCCAAATCAAGGGCCCAACACCCTTGTGTGCTTCAGCTCTTACCTAGTTTTCACCTTCCATTCTTATAAATATCCCAGTTGCCCAATCCCCGTATTCATCCAGCAGAATGACTCCTAAGCCAAATCGAACCTGATATGACCCTGAAGCAGACTCTGTTCCCTCAATCTATTTTCACATAACAGCAGGTCCTGAGTTGATCTTGCCATACAGGTATGTAGGGAATCCTCCAGCTGCTGAGAAGCTCAAAGGTAGATGCAGAAATGATCCCTGGAGCCAATGTAGGCAGCTAGGTAGGACCTGTGAGGTGTAAAGTCATCTTCCATGGCCAACAACCCAGTGAGGATGAAGGGATGTGGCTGAATCAGCCTCTCTCTTCTCAATGCAGGGAAGATGGACACAATCAGGCCTGGGTGGGTTGCTGATCCCGGGCTCCTAGTGTATATAGACCTTTATGACTTGTGAAAATGTCACAGGAAGGTGGGGCAGCCTCCCTCTCATGGGACCCTTGGAAACAACTGTTAGGACAACGTGGTTGCCAAGGCAGTGACCTCATTCACTTCCCTGAAGGAAGTGACCTCACCTCACTTCCTTGGTGATGGAACCCTCTGAACGTGGGATCCAGGAGGCGAGGCACCCAGAGGCAATTCCAGTCCCAGTGGGCTCCCTTGTTTTTTTCTGTACCAAGGCCAGAGTCATTCTTTCTTGGCACCTGGTGATGTGTGGGTAACCAAATGCCTTGAATGGTCTGAACACGGGCCTTTCCTGAGAAAGAAGTGTTGGCTCATTACAACTACACAGAGAAGGCCAAAGAGACCAGAGCTGAGACAGGACCGGCCACTGCTGGGGAACAAATTTTCACCCACCAGTCAGAGGTCAGAGTGGATAGATGCAGACCAAATACAGGGGTGGTTTGTGTGTCTTAGTGGGTGTGTGTTTCAATTTGGCATTTTGTCTCCTGTTCTGAGGTGATGTAGGAAAAACGTGTTTTTTGTTGTTGTTGTTGTGGTTTGTTGGTTTGAAATGGACTGTTAACTAGTGAGTCTTTCTATAGAGTCAGTGGATCCCACTGGGTTTGTGGTTAAAGAGAGTAGAGAGAAGAATGCAGCCTTGAATGTGTCCTGTCTAGTGGAAATCTTTGCAGGACTCCTCAAGGCCAATTGATGAATGGACTGCTGCTTGTCTTGCAGATGGGAAGCACCTACCAAGATCCCAAGTTCCTGTATTCTTCCAGAATTTTGGCCACTCTCTGAAGGGGTTCGTGTTTTTGTGAACAAGATGGGTACCACCTTCAAGCTCTGTGACAAGGCCATGGACTGGATTGCTGACGGGAATGCCAAGCATCTCAGAAAAGTAAAAATTAGCATGACTGGTAAGGATCTCTCTGGAGAATCCCTGCTTGCATAGATAGCCACCCAAGTTGCATGATTAGGAGCTGTCAGTGCCACAGTGTTCAATAAAAGAAAAGTTTTTCTCCAGGCTTCTTTCCTCCCTATTGTTCTGTTCCCCTGAATGTCAGGGAGGTGTTTGCCTTAGGGCACTCCTTTGGGAATCCTCCAGAAAACAGTTTCAAACGGAAAGGAAGAGGCCCAATCTGTGCCTTTTAGGTAAAGTGCTTTGTAAAGGCTACATCTGAATCAGACTCTTGGCCCTGTGTGTGGCTGTGAATTACATTCTCAGCACCCCAGGAAACTCAAGAAAAATCCCATGTGTCCATGCACATCTAAAAGGATGAAAAAGAAGTGTAATATTGGATGAAGTCTCTTGCCTTCCTCTGGTCAGGCTCCTGACACCGATGAAGTAAGAACAGGGATCCTCTGGGTCAAATGAGTTGTTGCAAGCCATCCAGTCACTAGCACACAGGTGTTTGGGTGTTTTCATGAGTCCAGTACACATAAAGAATCTACCCCTGGCAGGCAGGAGGCCTCGAATTTGAGAAGCAGAGCAGTGTTAACTACAGGCCCATTTTATCTATCCTGATTCTCAGGAAGGGTGTCCAGGCCACCATGACATTTGGCACATGATGGGCATGAGACCTTACTTTGAACACCATCTTAGACTGCTCCCCCTATGGAAACCCCCAGCCAGAATGTTATGATGAGTATCTGTATGGAAGAAGAGGAGGGCCATGTGGGAGTGTTTTTCTTAGAATAGTGGTCTTTTGTGTGGTGGTTGGAAAAGATGAGTGGGTCCACCTCAGCTTGAACTCTGGTGTGATGCCTTTAGAGACTCAGTTCTGGAACTGATCCCAGAGAACTCTTGCCATGAATCGAGTTGGGATTTTACAAGGCCAGGCATTAGAGGAGCCCTTGGAAACTGAGATCTAGGCCGAGGGTGGCTTCCTCCACAGCACTGGGAATCTCAGCCAGGATTTCACATGATTTTGCTGTTAAAGCCTTTTCAGCTATAGTTGAGAGCCAAAACTCACATGAACCTCATATTTTAGACCCCCAATGGGCCTGGATTCCTGTGACCTTTCTCCACTCCGTGAAAAGCCTTGCCTGCATGTGATCTCCAGAGCTTTTACTGAAAGGAGATTCCTCAACACTTAATTTCTCGTGAATGAATCAAAACCCACAGTGCCAAATTCTTCATTCTTGAAATATGGCTAGGCCAATAACGTGAAGGTTTTGAGAATCCCATGACCAGAAATCCCTGGAGAACCTTTAGATCTCCTGTTGCTCATCATGACTGAACCCGCCATTGCCGTTTTTGACTGAGTGGAATTCATGACCATGGTGAAGAACAGAGATGTCAGTGAGTAGGAGCCAGCAGGGAACTGGGTCTGGAGCAATGGAGTGCAGGTGTGTGACCAACATCTGTGGTGAGCCCCTGTGGTTCTGTCATTGGTATGCAAATGACATGTGACTGACAAGGTGCAGCCAGCAGACCCTAAAATGTAAAGGCATGTTGTTGTGGGGAGAGGATCTGGTGCGATGCTCAGAATCAAGTTGCTACGCTCAAGTCGGAAAGATATATGGGGTAGCAGCCCAGTTTGTGTTTTTTCCGTCAGACCCTGACTCACCCCACGTGACAGAGCTCCCTCCAGCACCGTGTCCAGGTTGACCTTTATGTATTTCAAAAACAAACACCAAATTTCCAGGGAAGCTGCAAGAAATGCCATTAAAACTGGACTGTGAGCCAAAGGCTTCACAATCCCCCCAAAGGGGGACACTCATACCCCAATGGCCACAGTTACCTACAAAGAGAGGATTCAGCTCTGCTGCCTCCTGTTTGTATTGGGAAATAGGAAACCATGTCCTCCTGTTCACATAGACTGAGACCAAGCTTTCCTGGTCTCACTGCAAAGGAAGCTAAAGCACAAAGCTATATTTCTAGTGCACAAATGTCAGAGGCAGATAGTCAAGAAATCATTAGGCCAGCAAAGTTCCATGTTTGTGGAATGTTCACCCTGTCCCCTACCATTGGGATCTCTTGTGCCACACCCAAGTTTGTGAGCTCCTCAGAATTTCCAATTCCAGATATGTATTCACAGGTTTTGTTCCTCTTCTCCTCTCATTGTGTCTTATTTGGGGTGATAGTAATGTCAAGGCATTGTGGTGGATGACAGTGGAAGATTGTTATGTGGCACGTGTTCGCATATATCTTAGACTCGTTTTTCATTTTGCCCTTTGAAATATTGAATCTCTGTGTCAATACTTATACTACCTTGATTCTTTAATGTCCATCTGGGTGGATTTATAATCAACTTTTCACAAGATATTTCTCAGAAATATACATTTTCTTGACATATATATTCATTTCTGAATTCTCAAAATGAACTTCAGTGAATATTGAGTACTAACCCTAATATTTCGTCAGTAAGTGACCCAGTTTAACATCAATGAAAGTCTATTCATACGGGACGTGATGTGTGTTTTGAAGTAAATTGTCATTCAAAATTGTTAAATTCCTATTTCTTCGTATCATAGGATGTATCATTTCATCCAATATTCACAAATTGACATGCATATGATTCACTTACATTCATTCCCTGTATCAGAACCCATGTATTTCTCCATGTTGCTTTACTTGCTTTTTCATGAGATTTCTTTTATAAAACATTACTTTTGAATTCCATCATCATTTTCGAAGCAAAACTCACAGTTTGGTGTAATTAGTAACCCTAATATTACCACTAGACGTACACATACTTGGATTGAATGTTTATCTGAATACCAGATTTCATGTATTTTTTAAAACATCAATTCAATCCATTATTTAAAATAGTAACCAGTTATATTTTTTATTCACCGTATGGTCTATTCATGCATCATCTCTATATACGTAAACCCAGGGTGCACCTATTTTTATCCCCAAACTCTAAATGACAGGGTTTGAAAACATGCTCCCAGAAATGCTGGAAGAAATACACATGTCACCTCCTCCCTGTATTCCTTTCATCACATCATCTTCTGGACACCAAATGCAAAACTCACACTCACCTTATGATTCTCCCAAAGCCTGATTTTAATGAGAGCATGGATTACTAAAATCATCTAAGTCCGCTTTGCCTATTGTTTTCAATATTCAATCCTATGGTGAGCGTACACTTGTTTCTTCCTAGGGTAGTGTATTCAACCACCCCCCTGTTGAAAATATCCCTGATCTTATCACTCATTTTGTACTTTGCCTGATCTCCTAACATCCCAATTGATATCTATTTCCCCAAGTGCCTTGTTGTGACTCACTCTTCATGTGTGCTGACATTCCCATTTACACTCTAATAGAAATTCATTCGATTGCAAAAAGGGCCTTTTGCCCAAATCCTAAACTCACTCTTCTTCCTTACCCTACACTGGAATCCTGTCTACTATCTCAATATCACTGGAAGTTCTCTTTCACATTCAGTGGTCCCAGGTACAATGTCTTATGCCATTGTATATGGATTTAGAGGATTCACCTCTGCAGAACATAATTCAAAACTATGTATCCAAATCAAGGGCCCAACACACTTGTGTGCTTCAGCTCTTACCTAGTTTTCACCTTCCATTCTTATAAATATCCCAGTTGCCCAATCCCCGTATTCATCCAGCAGAATGACTCCTAAGCCAAATCGAACCTGATATGACCCTGAAGCAGACTCTGTTCCCTCAATCTATTTTCACATAACAGCAGGTCCTGAGTTGATCTTGCCATACAGGTATGTAGGGAATCCTCCAGCTGCTGAGAAGCTCAAAGGTAGATGCAGAAATGATCCCTGGAGCCAATGTAGGCAGCTAGGTAGGACCTGTGAGGTGTAAAGTCATCTTCCATGGCCAACAACCCAGTGAGGATGAAGGGATGTGGCTGAATCAGCCTCTCTCTTCTCAATGCAGGGAAGATGGACACAATCAGGCCTGGGTGGGTTGCTGATCCAGGGCTCCTAGTGTATATAGACCTTTATGACTTGTGAAAATGTCACAGGAAGGTGGGGCAGCCTCCCTCTCATGGGACCCTTGGAAACAAGTGTTAGGACAAAGTGGTTGCCAAGGCAGTGACCTCATTCACTTCCCTGAAGGAAGTGACCTCACCTCACTTCCTTGGTGATGGAACTCTCTGAACGTGGGATCCAGGAGGCGAGGCACCCAGAGGCAATTCCAGTCCCAGTGGGCTCCCTTGTTTTTTCTGTACCAAGGCCAGAGTCATTCTTTCTTGGCACCTGGTGATGTGTGGGTAGCCAAATGCCTTGAATGGTCTGAACAGGGGCCTTTCCTGAGAAAGAAGTGTTGGCTCATTGCTGGCTCCTGACAACTACAAAGAGATGGCCAAGGAGACCAGAGGTGAGACAGGACCGGCCACTGCTGGGGAACAAATTTTCACCCACCAGTCAGAGGTCAGAGTGGATAGATGCAGACCAAATACAGGGGTGGTTTGTGTGTCTTAGTGGGTGTGTGTTTCAATTTGGCATTTTGTCTCCTGTTCTGAGATCATGTAGGAAAAACGTGTTTGTTGTTGTTGTTGTTGTGGTTTGTTGGTTTGAAATGGACTGTTAACTAGTGAGTCTTTCTATAGAGTCAGTGGATCCCACTGGGTTTGTGGTTAAAGAGAGTAGAGAGAAGAATGCAGCCGTGAATGTGTCCTGTCTAGTGGAAATCTTTGCAGGACTCCTCAAGGCCAATTGATGAATGGACTGCTGCTTGTCTTGCAGATGGGAAGCACCTACCAAGATCCCAAGTTCCTGTATTCTTCCAGAATTTTGGCCACTCTCTGAAGGGGTTCGTGTTTTTGTGAACAAGATGGGTACCACCTTCAAGCTCTGTGACAAGGCCATGGACTGGATTGCTGACGGGAATGCCAAGCATCTCAGAAAAGTAAAAATTAGCATGACTGGTAAGGATCTCTCTGGAGAATCCCTGCTTGCATAGATAGCCACCCAAGTTGCATGATTAAGAGCTGTCAGTGCCACAGTGTTCAATTAAAGAAAAGTTTTTCTCCAGGCTTCTTTCCTCCCTATTGTTCTGTTCCCCTGAATGTCAGGGAGGTGTTTGCCTTAGGGCACTCCTTTGGGAATCCTCCAGAAAACAGTTTCAAACGGAAAGGAAGAGGCCCAATCTGTGCCTTTTAGGTAAAGTGCTTTGTAAAGGCTGCATCTGAATCAGACTCTTGGCCCTGTGTGTGGCTGTGAATTACATTCTCAGCACCCCAGGAAACTCAAGAAAAATCCCATGTGTCCATGCACATCTAAAAGGATGAAAAAGAAGCGTAATATTGGATGAAGTCTCTTGCCTTCCTCTGGTCAGGCTCCTGACACCGATGAAATAAGAACAGGGATCCTCTGGGTCAAATGAGTTGTTGCAAGCCATCCAGTCACTAGCACACAGGTGTTTGGGTGTTTTCATGAGTCCAGTACACATAAAGAATCTACCCCTGGCAGGCAGGAGGCCTCGAATTTGAGAAGCAGAGCAGTGTTAACTACAGGCCCATTTTATCTATCCTGATTCTCAGGAAGGGTGTCCAGGCCACCATGACATTTGGCACATGATGGGCATGAGACCTTACTTTGCACACCATCTTAGACTGCTCCCCCTATGGAAACCCCCAGCCAGAATGTTATGATGAGTATCTGTATGGAAGAAGAGGAGGGCCATGTGGGAGTGTTTTTCTTAGAATAGGGGTCTGTTGTGTGGTGGTTGGAAAAGATGAGTGGGTCCACCTCAGCTTGAACTCTGGTGTGATGCCATTAGAGACTCAGTTCTGGAACTGATCTCAGAGAACTCTTGCCATGAATCGAGTTGGGATTTTACAAGGCCAGGCATTAGAGGAGCCCTTGGAAACTGAGATCTAGGCCGAGTGTGGCTTCCTCCACAGCACTGGGAATCTCAGCCAGGATTTCACATGATTTTGCTGTTAAAGCCTTTTCAGCTATAGTTGAGAGCCAAAACTCACATGAACCTCATATTTTAGACCCCCAATGGGCCTGGATTCCTGTGACCTTTCTCCACTCCGTGAAAAGCCTTGCCTGCATGCGATCTCCAGAGCTTTAACTGAAAGGAGATTCCTCAACCCTTAATGGCTCGTGAATGAATCAAAACCCACAGTGCCAACTTCTTCATTCTTGAGATATGGCTAGGCCAATAACGTGAAGGTTTTGAGAATCCCATGACCAGAAATCCCTGGAGAACCTTTAGATCTCCTGTTGCTCATCATGACTGAACCCGCCATTGCCGTTTTTGACTGAGTGGAATTCATGACCATGGTGAAGAACAGAGATGTCAGTGAGTAGGAGCCAGCAGGGAACTGGGTCTGGAGCAATGGAGTGCAGGTGTGTGACCAACATCTGTGGTGAGCCCCTGTGGTTCCTTCATTGGTATCCAAATGACATGTGACTGACAAGGTGCAGCCAGCATACCCTAAAATGTAAAGGCATGTTGTTGTGGGGAGAGGATCTGGTGCGATGCTCAGAATCAAGTTGCTACGCTCAAGTGGGAAAGATATATGGGGTAGCAGCCCAGTTTGTGTTTTTTGCGTCAGACTCACCCCACGTGACAGAGCTCCCTCCAGCACTGTGTCCCGGTTGACCTTTATGTATTTCGAAAACAAACACCAAATTTCCAGGGAAGCTGCAAGAAATGCCATTAAAACTGGACTGTGAGCCAAAGGCTTCACAATGCCCCGAGGGAGACACTCATACCCCAATGGCCACAGTTACCTACAAAGAGAGGATTCAGCTCTGCTGCCTCCTGTTCCTATTGGGAAATAGGAAACCATGTCCTCCTGTTCACATAGACTGAGACCAAGCTTTCCTGGTCTCACTGCAAAGGAAGCTAAAGCACAAAGCTATATTTCTAGTGCACAAATGTCAGAGGCAGATAGTCAAGAAATCATTAGGCCAGCAATGTTCCATGTTTGTGGAATGTTCAAAGTGTCCCCTACCATTGGGATCTCTTGTGCCACACCCAAGTTTGTGAGCTCCTCAGAATTTCCAATTCCAGATATGTATTCACAGGTTTTGTTCCTCTTCTCCTCTCATTGTGTCTTATTTGGGGTGATAGTAATGTCAAGGCATTGTGGTGGATGACAGTGGAAGATTGTTATGTGGCACGTGTTCGCATATATCTTAGACTCGTTTTTCATTTTGCCCTTTGAAATATTGAATGGTTTTTTCTGTACCAAGGCCAGAGTCATTCTTTCTTGGCACCTGGTGATGTGTGGGTAGCCAAATGCCTTGAATGGTCTGAACAGGGGCCTTTCCTTAGAAAGAAATGTTGGCTCATTGCTGGCTCCTTATAACTACACAGAGATGGCCAAGGAGACCAGAGCTGAGACAGGACCGGCCACTGCTGGGGAACAAATTTTCACCCACCAGTCAGAGGTCAGAGTGGATAGATGCAGACCAAATACAGGGGTGGTTTGTGTGTCTTAGTGGGTGTGTGTTTCAATTTGGCATTTGGTCTCCTGTTCTGAGATCATGTAGGAAAAACGTGTTTGTTGTTGTTGTTGTTGTGGTTTGTTGGTTTGAAATGGACTGTTAACTAGTGAGTCTTTCTATAGAGTCAGTGGATCCCACTGGGTTTGTGGTTAAAGAGAGTAGAGAGAAGAATGCAGCCGTGAATGTGTCCTGTCTAGTGGAAATCTTTGCAGGACTCCTCAAGGCCAATTGATGAATGGACTGCTGCTTGTCTTGCAGATGGGAAGCACCTACCAAGATCCCAAGTTCCTGTATTCTTCCAGAATTTTGGCCACTCTCTGAAGGGGTTCGTGTTTTTGTGAACAAGATGGGTACCACCTTCAAGCTCTGTGACAAGGCCATGGACTGGATTGCTGACGGGAATGCCAAGCATCTCAGAAAAGTAAAAATTAGCATGACTGGTAAGGATCTCTCTGGAGAATCCCTGCTTGCATAGATAGCCACCCAAGTTGCATGATTAGGAGCTGTCAGTGCCACAGTGTTCAATTAAAGAAAAGTTTTTCTCCAGGCTTCTTTCCTCCCTATTGTTCTGTTCCCCTGAATGTCAGGGAGGTGTTTGCCTTAGGGCACTCCTTTGGGAATCCTCCAGAAAACAGTTTCAAACGGAAAGGAAGAGGCCCAATCTGTGCCTTTTAGGTAAAGTGCTTTGTAAAGGCTGTGTCTGAATCAGACTCTTGGCCCTGTGTGTGGCTGTGAATTACATTCTCAGCACCCCAGGAAACTCAAGAAAAATCCCATGTGTCCATGCACATCTAAAAGGATGAAAAAGAAGTGTAATATTGGATGAAGTCTCTTGCCTTCCTCTGGTCAGGCTCCTGACACCGATGAAGTAAGAACAGGGATCCTCTGGGTCAAATGAGTTGTTGCAAGCCATCCAGTAACTAGCACACAGGTGTTTGGGTGTTTTCATGAGTCCAGTACACATAAAGAATCTACCCCTGGCAGGCAGGAGGCCTCGAATTTGAGAAGCAGAGCAGTATTAACTACAGGCCCATTTTATCTATCCTGTTTCTCAGGAAGTTTGTCCAGACCACCATGACATTTGGCACATGATGGGCATGAGACCTTACTTTGCACACTATCTTAGACTGCTCCCCCTATCTTAGACTGGAAACCCCCAGCCAGAATGTTATGATGAGTATCTGTATGGAAGAAGAGGAGGGCCATGTGGCAGTGTTTTTCTTAGAATAGTGGTCTGTTGTGTGGTGGTTGGAAAAGATGAGTGGGTCCACCTCAGCTTGAACTCTGGTGTGATGCCATTAGAGACTCAGTTCTGGAACTGATCTCAGAGAACTCTTGCCATGAATCGAGTTGGGATTTTACAAGGCCAGGCATTAGAGGAGCCCTTGGAAACTGAGATCTAGGCCGAGGGTGGCTTCCTCCACAGCACTGGGAATCTCAGCCAGGATTTCACATGATTTTGCTGTTAAAGCCTTTTCAGCTATAGTTGAGAGCCAAAACTCACATGAACCTCATATTTTAGACCCCCAATGGGCCTGGATTCCTGTGACCTTTCTCCACTCCGTGAAAAGCCTTGCCTGCATGCGATCTCCAGAGCTTTAACTGAAAGGAGATTCCTCAACCCTTAATGGCTCGTGAATGAATCAAAACCCACAGTGCCAACTTCTTCATTCTTGAGATATGGCTAGGCCAATAACGTGAAGGTTTTGAGAATCCCATGACCAGAAATCCCTGGAGAACCTTTAGATCTCCAGTTGCTCATCATGACTGAACCCGCCATTGCCGTTTTTGACTGAGTGGAATTCATGACCATGGTGAAGAACAGAGATGTCAGTGAGTAGGAGCCAGCAGGGAACTGGGTCTGGAGCAATGGAGTGCAGGTGTGTGACCAACATCTGTGGTGAGCCCCTGTGGTTCTGTCATTGGTATCCAAATGACATGTGACTGACAAGGTGCTGCCAGCATACCCTAAAATGTAAAGGCATGTTGTTGTGGGGAGAGGATCTGGTGCGATGCTCAGAATCAAGTTGCTACGCTCAAGTGGGAAAGATATATGGGGTAGCAGCCCAGTTTGTGTTTTTTGCGTCAGACTCACCCCACGTGACAGAGCTCCCTCCAGCACTGTGTCCCGGTTGACCTTTATGTATTTCAAAAACAAACACCAAATTTCCAGGGAAGCTGCAAGAAATGCCATTAAAACTGGACTGTGAGCCAAAGGCTTCACAATGCCCCAAGGGAGACACTCATACCCCAATGGCCACAGTTACCTAAAAAGAGAGGATTCAGCTCTGCTGCCTCCTGTTCCTATTGGGAAATAGGAAACCATGTCCTCCTGTTCACATAGACTGAGACCAAGCTTTCCTGGTCTCACTGCAAAGGAAGCTAAAGCACAAAGCTATATTTCTAGTGCACAAATGTCAGAGGCAGATAGTCAAGAAATCATTAGGCCAGCAAAGTTCCATGTTTGTGGAATGTTCACCCTGTCCCCTACCATTGGGATCTCTTGTGCCACACCCAAGTTTGTGAGCTCCTCAGAATTTCCAATTCCAGATATGTATTCACAGGTTTTGTTCCTCTTCTCCTCTCATTGTGTCTTATTTGGGGTGATAGTAATGTCAAGGCATTGTGGTGGATGACAGTGGAAGATTGTTATGTGGCACGTGTTCGCATATATCTTAGACTCGTTTTTCATTTTGCCCTTTGAAATATTGAATGGTTTTTTCTGTACCAAGGCCAGAGTCATTCTTTCTTGGCACCTGGTGATGTGTGGGTAGCCAAATGCCTTGAATGGTCTGAACAGGGGCCTTTCCTTAGAAAGAAGTGTTGGCTCATTGCTGGCTCCTTATAACTACACAGAGATGGCAAAAGAGACCAGAGCTGAGACAGGACCGGCCACTGCTGGGGAACAAATTTTCACCCACCAGTCAGAGGTCAGAGTGGATAGATGCAGACCAAATACAGGGGTGGTTTGTGTGTCTTAGTGGGTGTGTGTTTCAATTTGGCATTTTGTCTCCTGTTCTGAGATCATGTAGGAAAAACGTGTTTGTTGTTGTTGTTGTTGTGGTTTGTTGGTTTGAAATGGACTGTTAACTAGTGAGTCTTTCTATAGAGTCAGTGGATCCCACTGGGTTTGTGGTTAAAGAGAGTAGAGAGAAGAATGCAGCCGTGAATGTGTCCTGTCTAGTGGAAATCTTTGCAGGACTCCTCAAGGCCAATTGATGAATGGACTGCTGCTTGTCTTGCAGATGGGAAGCACCTACCAAGATCCCAAGTTCCTGTATTCTTCCAGAATTTTGGCCACTCTCTGAAGGGGTTCGTGTTTTTGTGAACAAGATGGGTACCACCTTCAAGCTCTGTGACAAGGCCATGGACTGGATTGCTGACGGGAATGCCAAGCATCTCAGAAAAGTAAAAATTAGCATGACTGGTAAGGATCTCTCTGGAGAATCCCTGCTTGCATAGATAGCCACCCAAGTTGCATGATTAGGAGCTGTCAGTGCCACAGTGTTCAATTAAAGAAAAGTTTTTCTCCAGGCTTCTTTCCTCCCTATTGTTCTGTTCCCCTGAATGTCAGGGAGGTGTTTGCCTTAGGGCACTCCTTTGGGAATCCTCCAGAAAACAGTTTCAAACGGAAAGGAAGAGGCCCAATCTGTGCCTTTTAGGTAAAGTGCTTTGTAAAGGCTGTGTCTGAATCAGACTCTTGGCCCTGTGTGTGGCTGTGAATTACATTCTCAGCACCCCAGGAAACTCAAGAAAAATCCCATGTGTCCATGCACATCTAAAAGGATGAAAAAGAAGTGTAATATTGGATGAAGTCTCTTGCCTTCCTCTGGTCAGGCTCCTGACACCGATGAAGTAAGAACAGGGATCCTCTGGGTCAAATGAGTTGTTGCAAGCCATCCAGTAACTAGCACACAGGTGTTTGGGTGTTTTCATGAGTCCAGTACACATAAAGAATCTACCCCTGGCAGGCAGGAGGCCTCGAATTTGAGAAGCAGAGCAGTATTAACTACAGGCCCATTTTATCTATCCTGTTTCTCAGGAAGTTTGTCCAGACCACCATGACATTTGGCACATGATGGGCATGAGACCTTACTTTGCACACTATCTTAGACTGCTCCCCCTATCTTAGACTGGAAACCCCCAGCCAGAATGTTATGATGAGTATCTGTATGGAAGAAGAGGAGGGCCATGTGGCAGTGTTTTTCTTAGAATAGTGGTCTGTTGTGTGGTGGTTGGAAAAGATGAGTGGGTCCACCTCAGCTTGAACTCTGGTGTGATGCCATTAGAGACTCAGTTCTGGAACTGATCTCAGAGAACTCTTGCCATGAATCGAGTTGGGATTTTACAAGGCCAGGCATTAGAGGAGCCCTTGGAAACTGAGATCTAGGCCGAGGGTGGCTTCCTCCACAGCACTGGGAATCTCAGCCAGGATTTCACATGATTTTGCTGTTAAAGCCTTTTCAGCTATAGTTGAGAGCCAAAACTCACATGAACCTCATATTTTAGACCCCCAATGGGCCTGGATTCCTGTGACCTTTCTCCACTCCGTGAAAAGCCTTGCCTGCATGCGATCTCCAGAGCTTTAACTGAAAGGAGATTCCTCAACCCTTAATGGCTCGTGAATGAATCAAAACCCACAGTGCCAACTTCTTCATTCTTGAGATATGGCTAGGCCAATAACGTGAAGGTTTTGAGAATCCCATGACCAGAAATCCCTGGAGAACCTTTAGATCTCCAGTTGCTCATCATGACTGAACCCGCCATTGCCGTTTTTGACTGAGTGGAATTCATGACCATGGTGAAGAACAGAGATGTCAGTGAGTAGGAGCCAGCAGGGAACTGGGTCTGGAGCAATGGAGTGCAGGTGTGTGACCAACATCTGTGGTGAGCCCCTGTGGTTCTGTCATTGGTATCCAAATGACATGTGACTGACAAGGTGCTGCCAGCATACCCTAAAATGTAAAGGCATGTTGTTGTGGGGAGAGGATCTGGTGCGATGCTCAGAATCAAGTTGCTACGCTCAAGTGGGAAAGATATATGGGGTAGCAGCCCAGTTTGTGTTTTTTCCGTCAGACTCACCCCACGTGACAGAGCTCCCTCCAGCACTGTGTCCCGGTTGACCTTTATGTATTTCAAAAACAAACACCAAATTTCCAGGGAAGCTGCAAGAAATGCCATTAAAACTGGAGTGTGAGCCAAAGGCTTCACAATGCCCCGAGGGAGACACTCATACCCCAATGGCCACAGTTACCTACAAAGAGAGGATTCAGCTCTGCTGCCTCCTGTTCCTATTGGGAAATAGGAAACCATGTCCTCCTGTTCACATAGACTGAGACCAAGCTTTCCTGGTCTCACTGCAAAGGAAGCTAAAGCACAAAGCTATATTTCTAGTGCACAAATGTCAGAGGCAGATAGTCAAGAAATCATTAGGCCAGCAAAGTTCCATGTTTGTGGAATGTTCACCCTGTCCCCTACCATTGGGATCTCTTGTGCCACACCCAAGTTTGTGAGCTCCTCAGAATTTCCAATTCCAGATATGTATTCACAGGTTTTGTTCCTCTTCTCCTCTCATTGTGTCTTATTTGGGGTGATAGTAATGTCAAGGCATTGTGGTGGATGACAGTGGAAGATTGTTATGTGGCACGTGTTCACATATATCTTAGACTCGTTTTTCATTTTGCCCTTTGAAATATTGAATCTCTGTGTCAATACTTATACTACCTTGATTCTTTAATGTCCATCTGGGTGGATTTATAATCAACTTTTCACAAGATATTTCTCAGAAATATACATTTTCTTGACATATATATTCATTTCTGAATTCTCAAAATGAACTTCAGTGAATATTGAGTACTAACCCTAATATTTCGTCAGTAAGTGACCCAGTTTAACATCAATGAAAGTCTATTCATACGGGACGTGATGTGTGTTTTGAAGTAAATGGTCATTCAAAATTGTTAAATTCCTATTTCTTCGTATCATAGGATGTATCATTTCATCCAATATTCACAAATTGACATGCATATGATTCACTTACATTCATTCCCTGTATCAGAACCCATGTATTTCTCCATGTTGCTTTACTTGCTTTTTCATGAGATTTCTTTTATAAAACATTACTTTTGAATTCCATCATCATTTTCGAAGCAAAACTCACAGTTTGGTGTAATTAGTAACCCTAATATTACCACTAGACGTACACCTACTTGGATTGAATGTTTATCTGAATACCAGATTTCATGTATTTTTTAAATATCAATTCAATCCATTATTTAAAATAGTAAGCAGTTATATTTTTTATTCACCCTATGGTCTATTCATGCATCATCTCTATATATGTAAACGCAGGGTGCACCTATTTTTATCCCCAAACTCTAAATGACAGGGTTTGAAAACATGCTCCCAGAAATGCTGGAAGAAATACACATGTCACCTCCTCCCTGTATTCCTTTCATCACATCATCTTCTGGACACCAAATGCAAAACTCACACTCACCTTATGATTCTTCCAAAGCCTGATTTTAATGAGAGCATGTATTACTAAAATCATCTAAGTCCGCTTTGCCTATTGTTTTCAATATTCAATCCTATGGTGAGCGTACACTTGTTTCTTCCTAGGATAGTGTATTCAACCACCCCCCTGTTGAAAATATCCCTGATCTTATCACTCATTTTGTACTTTGCCCGATCTCCTAACATCCCAATTGATATCTATTTCCCCAAGTGCCTTGTTGTGACTGACTCTTCATGTGTGCTGACATTCCCATTTACACTCTAATAGAAATTCATTCGATTGCAAAAAGGGCCTTTTGCCCAAATCCTAAACTCACTCTTCTTCCTTACCCTACACTGGAATCCTGTCTACTATCTCAATATCACTGGAAGTTCTCTTTCACATTCAGTGGTCCCAGGTACAATGTCTTATGCCATTGTATATGGATTTAGAGGATTCACCTCTGCAGAACATAATTCAAAACTATGTATCCAAATCAAGGGCCCAACACCCTTGTGTGCTTCAGCTCTTACCTAGTTTTCACCTTCCATTCTTATAAATATCCCAGTTGCCCAATCCCCGTATTCATCCAGCAGAATGACTCCTAAGCCAAATCGAACCTGATATGACCCTGAAGCAGACTCTGTTCCCTCAATCTATTTTCACATAACAGCAGGTCCTGAGTTAATCTTGCCATACAGGTATGTAGGGAATCCTCCAGCTGCTGAGAAGCTCAAAGGTAGATGCAGAAATGATCCCTGGAGCCAATGTAGGCAGCTAGGTAGGACCTGTGAGGTGTAAAGTCATCTTCCATGGCCAACAACCCAGTGAGGATGAAGGGATGTGGCTGAATCAGCCTCTCTCTTCTCAATGCAGGGAAGATGGACACAATCAGGCCTGGGTGGGTTGCTGATCCAGGGCTCCTAGTGTATATAGACCTTTATGACTTGTGAAAATATTACAGGAAGGTGGGGCAGCCTCCCTCTCATGGGACACTTGGAAACAACTGTTAGGACAACATGGTTGCCAAGGCAGTGACCTCATTCACTTCCCTGAAGGAAGTGACCTCACCTCACTTCCTTGGTGATGGAACTTTCTGAACATGGGATCCAGGAGGCGAGGCACCCAGAGGCAATTCCAGTCCCTGTGGGCTCCCTTGTTTTTTCTGTACCAAGGCCAGAGTCATTCTTTCTTGGCACCTGGTGATGTGTGGGTTGCCAAATGCCTTAAATGGTCTGAACAGGGGCCTTTCCTTAGAAAGAAGTGTTGTCTCATTGCTGGCTCCTTATAACTACACAGAGAAGGCCAAAGAGACCAGAGCTGAGACAGGACCGGCCACTGCTGGGGAACAAATTTTCACCCACCAGTCAGAGGTCAGAGTGGATAGATGCAGACCAAATACAGGGGTGGTTTGTGTGTCTTAGTGGGTGTGTGTTTCAATTTGGCATTTTGTCTCATGTTCTGAGATCATGGAGGAAAACGTGTTTGTTGTTGTTGTTGTTGTTGTTTGTTGGTTTGAAATGGACTGTTAACTTGTGAGTCTTTCTATGTCAGTGGATCCCACTGGGTTTGTGGTTAAAGAGAGTAGAGAGAAGAATGCAGCCGTGAATGTGTCCTGTCTAGTGGAAATCTTTGCAGGACTCCTCAAGGCCAATTGATGAATGGACTGCTGCTTGTCTTGCAGATGGGAAGCACCTACCAAGATCCCAAGTTCCTGTATTCTTCCAGAATTTTGGCCACTCTCTGAAGGGGTTCGTGTTTTTGTGAACAAGATGGGTACCACCTTCAAGCTCTGTGACAAGGCCATGGACTGGATTGCTGACGGGAATGCCAAGCATCTCAGAAAAGTAAAAATTAGCATGACTGGTAAGGATCTCTCTGGAGAATCCCTGCTTGCATAGATAGCCACCCAAGTTGCATGATTAGGAGCTGTCAGTGCCACAGTGTTCAATTAAAGAAAAGTTTTTCTCCAGGCTTCTTTCCTCCCTAGTGTTCTGTTCCCCTGAATGTCAGGGAGGTGTTTGCCTTAGGGCACTCCTTTGGGAATCCTCCAGAAAACAGTTTCAAACGGAAAGGAAGAGGCCCAATCTGTGCCTTTTAGGTAAAGTGCTTTGTAAAGGCTGCATCTAAATCAGACTCTTGGCCCTGTGTGTGGCTGTGAATTACATTCTCAGCACCCCAGGAAACTCAAGAAAAATCCCATGTGTCCATGCACATCTAAAAGGATGAAAAAGAAGTGTAATATTGGATGAAGTCTCTTGCCTTCCTCTGGTCAGGCTCCTGACACCAATGAAGTAAGAGCAGGGATCCTCTGTGTCAAATGAGTTGTTGCAAGCCATCCAGTAACTAGCACACAGGTGTTTGGGTGTTTTCATGAGTCCAGTACACATAAAGAATCTACCCCTGGCAGGCAGGAGGCCTCGAATTTGAGAAGCAGAGCAGTGTTAACTACAGGCCCATTTTATCTATCCTGATTCTCAGGAAGGGTGTCCAGGCCACCATGACATTTGGCACATGATGGGCATGAGACCTTACTTTGCACACCATCTTAGACTGCTCCCCCTATGGAAACCCCCAGCCAGAATGTTATGATGAGTATCTGTATGGAAGAAGAGGAGGGCCATGTGGGAGTGTTTTTCTTAGAATAGTGGTCTTTTGTGTGGTGGGTTGGAAAAGATGAGTGGGTCCACCTCAGCTTGAACTCTGGTGTGATGCCTTTAGAGACTCAGTTCTGGAACTGATCCCAGAGAACTCTTGCCATGAATCGAGTTGGGATTTTACAAGGCCAGGCATTAGAGGAGCCCTTGGAAACTGAGATCTAGGCCGAGGGTGGCTTCCTCCACAGCACTGGGAATCTCAGCCAGGATTTCACATGATTTTGCTGTTAAAGCCTTTTCAGCTATAGTTGAGAGCCAAAACTCACATGAACCTCATATTTTAGACCCCCAATGGGCCTGGATTCCTGTGACCTTTCTCCACTCCGTGAAAAGCCTTGCCTGCATGCGATCTCCAGAGCTTTTACTGAAAGGAGATTCCTCAACCCTTAATGGGTCGTGAATGAATCAAAACCCACAGTGCCAAATTCTTCATTCTTGAGATATGGCTAGGCCAATAACGTGAAGGTTTTGAGAATCCCATGACCAGAAATCCCTGGAGAACCTTTAGATCTCCTGTTGCTCATCATGACTGAACCCGCCATTGCCGTTTTTGACTGAGTGGAATTCATGACCATGGTGAAGAACAGAGATGTCAGTGAGTAGGAGCCAGCAGGGAACTGGGTCTGGAGCAATGGAGTGCAGGTGTGTGACCAACATCTGTGGTGAGCCCCTGTGGTTCTGTCATTGGTATCCAAATGACATGTGATTGACAAGGTGCAGCCAGCAGACCCTAAAATGTAAAGGCATGTTGTTGTGGGGAGAGGATCTGGTGCGATGCTCAGAATCAAGTTGCTACGCTCAAGTGGGAAAGATATATGGGGTAGCAGCCCAGTTTGTGTTTTTTCCGTCAGACCCTGACTCACCCCACGTGACAGAGCTCCCTCCAGCACTGTGACCCGGTTGACCTTTATGTATTTCAAAAACAAACACCAAATTTCCAGGGAAGCTGCAAGAAATGCCATTAAAACTGGACTGTGAGCCAAAGGCTTCACAATCCCCCCAAGGGGGACACTCATACCCCAATGGCCACAGTTACCTAAAAAGAGAGGATTCAGCTCTGCTGCCTCCTGTTCCTATTGGGAAATAGGAAACCATGTCCTCCTGTTCACATAGACTGAGACCAAGCTTTCCTGGTCTCACTGCAAAGGAAGCTAAAGCACAAAGCTATATTTCTAGTGCACAAATGTCAGAGGCAGATAGTCAAGAAATCATTAGGCCAGCAAAGTTCCATGTTTGTGGAATGTTCAAAGTGTCCCCTACCATTGGGACCTCCTGTGCCACACCCAAGTTTGTGAGCTCCTCAGAATTTCCAATTCCAGATATGTATTCACAGGTTTTGTTCCTCCTCTCCTCTCATTGTGTCTTATTTGGGGTGATAGTAATGTCAAGGCATTGTGGTGGATGACAGTGGAAGATTGTTATGTGGCACGTGTTCGCATATATCTTAGACTCGTTTTTCATTTTGCCCTTTGAAATATTGAATCTCTGTGTCAATACTTATACTACCTTGATTCTTTAATGTCCATCTGGGTGGATTTATAATCAACTTTTCACAAGATATTTCTCAGAAATATACATTTTCTTGACATATATATTCATTTCTGAATTCTCAAAATGAACTTCAGTGAATATTGAGTACTAACCCTAATATTTCTTCAGTAAGTGACCCAGTTTAACATCAATGAAAGTCTATTCATACGGGACGTGATGTGTGTTTTGAAGTAAATGGTCATTCAAAATTGTTAAATTCCTATTTCTTCGTATCATAGGATGTATCATTTCATCCAATATTCACAAATTGACATGCATATGATTCACTTACATTCATTCCCTGTATCAGAACCCATGTATTTCTCCATGTTGCTTTACTTGCTTTTTCATGAGATTTCTTTTATAAAACATTACTTTTGAATTCCATCATCATTTTCGAAGCAAAACTCACAGTTTGGTGTAATTAGTAACCCTAATATTACCACTAGACGTACACCTACTTGGATTGAATGTTTATCTGAATACCAGATTTCATGTATTTTTTAAAATATCAATTCAATCCATTATTTAAAATAGTAAGCAGTTATATTTTTTATTCACCCTATGGTCTATTCATGCATCATCTCTATATACGTAAACCCAGGGTGCACCTATTTTTATCCCCAAACTCTAAATGACAGGGTTTGAAAACATGCTCCCAGAAATGGTGGAAGCAATACACATGTCACCTCCTCCCTGTATTCCTTTCATCACATCATCTTCTGGACACCAAATGCAAAACTCACACTCACCTTATGATTCTTCCAAAGCCTGATTTTAATGAGAGCATGGATTACTAAAATCATCTAAGTCCGCTTTGCCTATTGTTTTCAATATTCAATCCTATGGTGAGCGTACACTTGTTTCTTCCTAGGATAGTGTATTCAACCACCCCCCTGTTGAAAATATCCCTGATCTTATCACTCATTTTGTACTTTGCCCGATCTCCTAACACCCCAATTGATATCTATTTCCCCAAGTGCCTTGTTGTGACTGACTCTTCATGTGTGCTGACATTCCCATTTACACTCTAATAGAAATTCATTCGATTGCAAAAAGGGCCTTTTGCCAAATCCTAAACTCACTCTTCTTCCTTACCCTACACTGGAATCCTGTCTACTATCTCAATATCACTGGAAGTTCTCTTTCACATTCAGTGGTCCCAGGTACAATGTCTTATGCCATTGTATATGGATTTAGAGGATTCACCTCTGCAGAACATAATTCAAAACTATGTATCCAAATCAAGGGCCCAACACCCTTGTGTGCTTCAGCTCATACCTAGTTTTCACCTTCCATTCTTATAAATATCCCAGTTGCCCAATCCCCGTATTCATCCAGCAGAATGACTCCTAAGCCAAATCGAACCTGATATGACCCTGAAGCAGACTCTGTTCCCTCAATCTATTTTCACATAACAGCAGGTCCTGAGTTGATCTTGCCATACAGGTATGTAGGGAATCCTCCAGCTGCTGAGAAGCTCAAAGGTAGATGCAGAAATGATCCCTGGAGCCAATGTAGGCAGCTAGGTAGGACCTGTGAGGTCTAAAGTCATCTTCCATGGCCAACAACCCAGTGAGGATGAAGGGATGTGGCTGAATCAGCCTCTCTCTTCTTAATGCAGGGAAGATGGACACAATCAGGCCTGGGTGGGTTGCTGATCCTGGGCTCCTAGTGTATATAGACCTTTATGACTTGTGAAAATGTCACAGGAAGGTGGGGCAGCCTCCCTCTCATGGGACCCTTGGAAACAACTGTTAGGACAACATGGTTGCCAAGGCAGTGACCTCATTCACTTCCCTGAAGGAAGTGACCTCACCTCACTTCCTTGGTAATGGAACTCTCTGAACGTGGGATCCAGGAGGCGAGGCACCCAGAGGCAATTCCAGTCCCTGTGGGCTCCCTTGTTTTTTCTGTACCAAGGCCAGAGTCATTCTTTCTTGGCACCTGGTGATGTGTGGGTAGCCAAATGCCTTAAATGGTCTGAACAGGGGCCTTTCCTTAGAAAGAAGTGTTGGCTCATTGCTGGCTCCTTATAACTACACAGAGAAGGCCAAAGAGACCAGAGCTGAGACAGGACCGGCCACTGCTGGGGAACAAATTTTCACCCACCAGTCAGAGGTCAGAGTGGATAGATGCAGACCAAATACAGGGGTGGTTTGTGTGTCTTAGTGGGTGTGTGTTTCAATTTGGCATATTGTCTCATGTTCTGAGATCATGGAGGAAAAACGTGTTTGTTGTTGTTGTTGTTGTTGTTTGTTGGTTTGAAATGGACTGTTAACTTGTGAGTCTTTCTATGTCAGTGGATCCCACTGGGTTTGTGGTTAAAGAGAGTAGAGAGAAGAATGCAGCCGTGAATGTGTCCTGTCTAGTGGAAATCTTTGCAGGACTCCTCAAGGCCAATTGATGAATGGACTGCTGCTTGTCTTGCAGATGGGAAGCACCTACCAAGATCCCAAGTTCCTGTATTCTTCCAGAATTTTGGCCACTCTCTGAAGGGGTTCGTGTTTTTGTGAACAAGATGGGTACCACCTTCAAGCTCTGTGACAAGGCCATGGACTGGATTGCTGACGGGAATGCCAAGCATCTCAGAAAAGTAAAAATTAGCATGACTGGTAAGGATCTCTCTGGAGAATCCCTGCTTGCATAAATAGCCACCCAAGTTGCATGATTAGGAGCTGTCAGTGCCACAGTGTTCAATTAAAGAAAAGTTTTTCTCCAGGCTTCTTTCCTCCCTATTGTTCTGTTCCCCTGAATGTCAGGGAGGTGTTTGCCTTAGGGCACTCCTTTGGGAATCCTCCAGAAAACAGTTTCAAACGGAAAGGAAGAGGCCCAATCTGTGCCTTTTAGGTAAAGTGCTTTGTAAAGGCTGCATCTATATCAGACTCTTGGCCCTGTGTGTGGCTGTGAATTACATTCTCAGCACCCCAGGAAACTCAAGAAAAATCCCATGTGTCCATGCACATCTAAAAGGATGAAAAAGAAGTGTAATATTGGATGAAGTCTCTTGCCTTCCTCTGGTCAGGCTCCTGACACCGATGAAGTAAGAACAGGGATCCTCTGGGTCAAATGAGTTGTTGCAAGCCATCCAGTAACTAGCACACAGGTGTTTGGGTGTTTTCATGAGTCCAGTACACATAAAGAATCTACCCCTGGCAGGCAGGAGGCCTCGAATTTGAGAAGCAGAGCAGTGTTAACTACAGGCCCATTTTATCTATCCTGATTCTCAGGAAGGGTGTCCAGGCCACCATGACATTTGGCACATGATGGGCATGAGACCTTACTTTGCACACCATCTTAGACTGCTCCCCCTATGGAAACCCCCAGCCAGAATGTTATGATGAGTATCTGTATGGAAGAAGAGGAGGGCCATGTGGGAGTGTTTTTCTTAGAATAGTGGTCTTTTGTGTGGTGGGTTGGAAAAGATGAGTGGGTCCACCTCAGCTTGAACTCTGGTGTGATGCCTTTAGAGACTCAGTTCTGGAACTGATCCCAGAGAACTCTTGCCATGAATCGAGTTGGGATTTTACAAGGCCAGGCATTAGAGGAGCCCTTGGAAACTGAGATCTAGGCCGAGGGTGGCTTCCTCCACAGCACTGGGAATCTCAGCCAGGATTTCACATGATTTTGCTGTTAAAGCCTTTTCAGCTATAGTTGAGAGCCAAAACTCACATGAACCTCATATTTTAGACCCCCAATGGGCCTGGATTCCTGTGACCTTTCTCCACTCCGTGAAAAGCCTTGCCTGCATGCGATCTCCAGAGCTTTTACTGAAAGGAGATTCCTCAACACTTAATTTCTCGTGAATGAATCAAAACCCACAGTGCCAAATTCTTCATTCTTGAGATATGGCTAGGCCAATAACATGAAGGTTTTGAGAATCCCATGACCAGAAATCCCTGGAGAACCTTTAGATCTCCTGTTGCTCATCATGACTGAACCCGCCATTGCCGTTTTTGACTGAGTGGAATTCATGACCATGGTGAAGAACAGAGATGTCAGTGAGTAGGAGCCAGCAGGGAACTGGGTCTGGAGCAATGGAGTGCAGGTGTGTGACCAACATCTGTGGTGAGCCCCTGTGGTTCTGTCATTGGTATCCAAATGACATGTGACTGACAAGGTGCAGCCAGCAGACCCTAAAATGTAAAGGCATGTTGTTGTGGGGAGAGGATCTGGTGCGATGCTCAGAATCAAGTTGCTACGCTCAAGTGGGAAAGATATATGGGGTAGCAGCCCAGTTTGTGTTTTTTCCGTCAGACTCACCCCACGTGACAGAGCTCCCTCCAGCACTGTGACCCGGTTGACCTTTATGTATTTCAAAAACAAACACCAAATTTCCAGGGAAGCTGCAAGAAATGCCATTAAAACTGGACTGTGAGCCAAAGGCTTCACAATCCTCCCAAGGGGGACACTCATACCCCAATGGCCACAGTTACCTACAAAGAGAGGATTCAGCTCTGCTGCCTCCTGTTCCTATTGGGAAATAGGAAACCATGTCCTCCTGTTCACATAGACTGAGACCAAGCTTTCCTGGTCTCACTGCAAAGGAAGCTAAAGCACAAAGCTATATTTCTAGTGCACAAATGTCAGAGGCAGATAGTCAAGAAATCATTAGGCCAGCAAAGTTCCATGTTTGTGGAATGTTCACCGTGTCCCCTACCATTGGGATCTCCTGTGCCACACACAAGTTTGTGAGCTCCTCAGAATTTCCAATTCCAGATATGTATTCACAGGTTTTGTTCCTCTTCTTCTCTCATTGTGTCTTATTTGGGGTGATAGTAATGTCAAGGCATTGTGGTGGATGACAGTGGAAGATTGTTATGTGGCACGTGTTCGAATATATCTTAGACTCGTTTTTCATTTTGCCCTTTGAAATATTGAATCTCTGTGTCAATACTTATACTACCTTGATTCTTTAATGTCCATCTGGGTGGATTTATAATCAACTTTTCACAAGATATTTCTCAGAAATATACATTTTCTTGACATATATATTCATTTCTGAATTCTCAAAATGAACTTCAGTGAATATTGAGTACTAACCCTAATATTTCTTCAGTAAGTGACCCAGTTTAACATCAATGAAAGTCTATTCATACGGGACGTGATGTGTGTTTTGAAGTAAATTGTCATTCAAAATTGTTAAATTCCTATTTCTTCGTATCATAAGATGTATCATTTCATCCAATATTCACAAATTGACATGCATATGATTCACTTACATTCATTCCCTGTATCAGAACCCATGTATTTCTCCATGTTGCTTTACTTGCTTTTTCATGAGATTTCTTTTATAAAACATTACTTTTGAATTCCATCATCATTTTCGAAGCAAAACTCACAGTTTGGTGTAATTAGTAACCCTAATATTACCACTAGACGTACACCTACTTGGATTGAATGTTTATCTGAATACCAGATTTCATGTATTTTTTAAAATATCAATTCAATCCATTATTTAAAATAGTAAGCAGTTATATTTTTTATTCACCCTATGGTCTATTCATGCATCATCTCTATATACGTAAACCCAGGGTGCACCTATTTTTATCCCCAAACTCTAAATGACAGGGTTTGAAAACATGCTCCCAGAAATGGTGGAAGAAATACACATGTCACCTCCTCCCTGTATTCCTTTCATCACATCATCTTCTGGACACCAAATGCAAAACTCACACTCACCTTATGATTCTTCCAAAGCCTGATTTTAATGAGAGCATGGATTACTAAAATCATCTAAGTCCGCTTTGCCTATTGTTTTCAATATTCAATCCTATGGTGAGCGTACACTTGTTTCTTCCTAGGATAGTGTATTCAACCACCCCCCTGTTGAAAATATCCCTGATCTTATCACTCATTTTGTACTTTGCCCGATCTCCTAACACCCCAATTGATATCTATTTCCCCAAGTGCCTTGTTGTGACTGACTCTTCATGTGTGCTGACATTCCCATTTACACTCTAATAGAAATTCATTCGATTGCAAAAAGGGCCTTTTGCCCAAATCCTAAACTCACTCTTCTTCCTTACCCTACACTGGAATCCTGTCTACTATCTCAATATCACTGGAAGTTCTCTTTCACATTCAGTGGTCCCAGGTACAATGTCTTATGCCATTGTATATGGATTTAGAGGATTCACCTCTGCAGAACATAATTCAAAACTATGTATCCAAATCAAGGGCCCAACACCCTTGTGTGCTTCAGCTCTTACCTAGTTTTCACCTTCCATTCTTATAAATATCCCAGTTGCCCAATCCCCGTATTCATCCAGCAGAATGACTCCTAAGCCAAATCGAACCTGATATGACCCTGAAGCAGACTCTGTTCCCTCAATCTATTTTCACATAACAGCAGGTCCTGAGTTGATCTTGCCATACAGGTATGTAGGGAATCCTCCAGCTGCTGAGAAGCTCAAAGGTAGATGCAGAAATGATCCCTGGAGCCAATGTAGGCAGCTAGGTAGGACCTGTGAGGTGTAAAGTCATCTTCCATGGCCAACAACCCAGTGAGGATGAAGGGATGTGGCTGAATCAGCCTCTCTCTTCTCAATGCAGGGAAGATGGACACAATCACGCCTGGGTGGGTTGCTGATCCTGGGCTCCTAGTGTATATAGACCTTTATGACTTGTGAAAATGTCACAGGAAGGTGGGGCAGCCTCCCTCTCATGGGACCCTTGGAAACAACTGTTAGGACAACATGGTTGCCAAGGCAGTGACCTCATTCACTTCCCTGAAGGAAGTGACCTCACCTCACTTCCTTGGTAATGGAACTCTCTGAACGTGGGATCCAGGAGGCGAGGCACCCAGAGGCAATTCCAGTCCCTGTGGGCTCCCTTGTTTTTTCTGTACCAAGGCCAGAGTCATTCTTTCTTGGCACCTGGTGATGTGTGGGTAGCCAAATGCCTTAAATAGTCTGAACAGGGGCCTTTCCTTAGAAAGAAGTGTTGGCTCATTGCTGGCTCCTTATAACTACACAGAGAAGGCCAAAGAGACCAGAGCTGAGACAGGACCGGCCACTGCTGGGGAACAAATTTTCACCCACCAGTCAGAGGTCAGAGTGGATAGATGCAGACCAAATACAGGGGTGGTTTGTGTGTCTTAGTGGGTGTGTGTTTCAATTTGGCATTTTGTCTCATGTTCTGAGATCATGTAGGAAAAACGTGTTTGTTGTTGTTGTTGTTGTTGTTTGTTGGTTTGAAATGGACTGTTAACTTGTGAGTCTTTCTATGTCAGTGGATCCCACTGGGTTTGTGGTTAAAGAGAGTAGAGAGAAGAATGCAGCCGTGAATGTGTCCTGTCTAGTGGAAATCTTTGCAGGACTCCTCAAGGCCAATTGATGAATGGACTGCTGCTTGTCTTGCAGATGGGAAGCACCTACCAAGATCCCAAGTTCCTGTATTCTTCCAGAATTTTGGCCACTCTCTGAAGGGGTTCGTGTTTTTGTGAACAAGATGGGTACCACCTTCAAGCTCTGTGACAAGGCCATGGACTGGATTGCTGACGGGAATGCCAAGCATCTCAGAAAAGTAAAAATTAGCATGACTGGTAAGGATCTCTCTGGAGAATCCCTGCTTGCATAGATAGCCACCCAAGTTGCATGATTAGGAGCTGTCAGTGCCACAGTGTTCAATTAAAGAAAAGTTTTTCTCCAGGCTTCTTTCCTCCCTATTGTTCTGTTCCCCTGAATGTCAGGGAGGTGTTTGCCTTAGGGCACTCCTTTGGGAATCCTCCAGAAAACAGTTTCAAACGGAAAGGAAGAGGCCCAATCTGTGCCTTTTAGGTAAAGTGCTTTGTAAAGGCTGCATCTAAATCAGACTCTTGGCCCTGTGTGTGGCTGTGAATTACATTCTCAGCACCCCAGGAAACTCAAGAAAAATCCCATGTGTCCATGCACATCTAAAAGGATGAAAAAGAAGTGTAATATTGGATGAAGTCTCTTGCCTTCCTCTGGTCAGGCTCCTGACACCGATGAAGTAAGAGCAGGGATCCTCTGTGTCAAATGAGTTGTTGCAAGCCATCCAGTAACTAGCACACAGGTGTTTGGGTGTTTTCATGAGTCCAGTACACATAAAGAATCTACCCCTGGCAGGCAGGAGGCCTCAAATTTGAGAAGCAGAGCAGTGTTAACTACAGGCCCATTTTATCTATCCTGATTCTCAGGAAGGGTGTCCAGGCCACCATGACATTTGGCACATGATGGGCATGAGACCTTACTTTGCACACCATCTTAGACTGCTCCCCCTATGGAAACCCCCAGCCAGAATGTTATGATGAGTATCTGTATGGAAGAAGAGGAGGGCCATGTGGGAGTGTTTTTCTTAGAATAGTGGTCTTTTGTGTGGTGGTTGGAAAAGATGAGTGGGTCCACCTCAGCTTGAACTCTGGTGTGATGCCTTTAGAGACTCAGTTCTGGAACTGATCCCAGAGAACTCTTGCCATGAAT
Organism: Urocitellus parryii; assembly: GCF_045843805.1. Classification (NCBI taxonomy): domain Eukaryota; kingdom Metazoa; phylum Chordata; class Mammalia; order Rodentia; family Sciuridae; genus Urocitellus; species Urocitellus parryii. The sequence goes on from NC_135548.1 coordinate 15,171,216, forward strand.
CGAGTTGGGATTTTACAAGGCCAGGCATTAGAGGAGCCCTTGGAAACTGAGATCTAGGCCGAGGGTGGCTTCCTCCACAGCACTGGGAATCTCAGCCAGGATTTCACATGATTTTGCTGTTAAAGCCTTTTCAGCTATAGTTGAGAGCCAAAACTCACATGAACCTCATATTTTAGACCCCCAATGGGCCTGGATTCCTGTGACCTTTCTCCACTCCGTGAAAAGCCTTGCCTGCATGCGATCTCCAGAGCTTTTACTGAAAGGAGATTCCTCAACACTTAATTTCTCGTGAATGAATCAAAACCCACAGTGCCAAATTCTTCATTCTTGAGATATGGCTAGGCCAATAACATGAAGGTTTTGAGAATCCCATGACCAGAAATCCCTGGAGAACCTTTAGATCTCCTGTTGCTCATCATGACTGAACCCGCCATTGCCGTTTTTGACTGAGTGGAATTCATGACCATGGTGAAGAACAGAGATGTCAGTGAGTAGGAGCCAGCAGGGAACTGGGTCTGGAGCAATGGAGTGCAGGTGTGTGACCAACATCTGTGGTGAGCCCCTGTGGTTCTGTCATTGGTATCCAAATGACATGTGACTGACAAGGTGCAGCCAGCAGACCCTAAAATGTAAAGGCATGTTGTTGTGGGGAGAGGATCTGGTGCGATGCTCAGAATCAAGTTGCTACGCTCAAGTGGGAAAGATATATGGGGTAGCAGCCCAGTTTGTGTTTTTTCCGTCAGACCCTGACTCACCCCACGTGACAGAGCTCCCTCCAGCACTGTGACCCGGTTGACCTTTATGTATTTCAAAAACAAACACCAAATTTCCAGGGAAGCTGCAAGAAATGCCATTAAAACTGGACTGTGAGCCAAAGGCTTCACAATCCCCCCAAGGGGGACACTCATACCCCAATGGCCACAGTTACCTACAAAGAGAGGATTCAGCTCTGCTGCCTCCTGATCCTATTGGGAAATAGGAAACCATGTCCTCCTGTTCACATAGACTGAGACCAAGCTTTCCTGGTCTCACTGCAAAGGAAGCTAAAGCACAAAGCTATATTTCTAGTGCACAAATGTCAGAGGCAGATAGTCAAGAAATCATTAGGCCAGCAAAGTTCCATGTTTGTGGAATGTTCACCGTGTCCCCTACCATTGGGATCTCCTGTGCCACACACAAGTTTGTGAGCTCCTCAGAATTTCCAATTCCAGATATGTATTCACAGGTTTTGTTCCTCTTCTCCTCTCATTGTGTCTTATTTGGGGTGATAGTAATGTCAAGGCATTGTGGTGGATGACAGTGGAAGATTGTTATGTGGCACGTGTTCGAATATATCTTAGACTCGTTTTTCATTTTGCCCTTTGAAATATTGAATCTCTGTGTCAATACTTATACTACCTTGATTCTTTAATGTCCATCTGGGTGGATTTATAATCAACTTTTCACAAGATATTTCTCAGAAATATACATTTTCTTGACATATATATTCATTTCTGAATTCTCAAAATGAACTTCAGTGAATATTGAGTACTAACCCTAATATTTCTTCAGTAAGTGACCCAGTTTAACATCAATGAAAGTCTATTCATACGGGACGTGATGTGTGTTTTGAAGTAAATTGTCATTCAAAATTGTTAAATTCCTATTTCTTCGTATCATAAGATGTATCATTTCATCCAATATTCACAAATTGACATGCATATGATTCACTTACATTCATTCCCTGTATCAGAACCCATGTATTTCTCCATGTTGCTTTACTTGCTTTTTCATGAGATTTCTTTTATAAAACATTACTTTTGAATTCCATCATCATTTTCGAAGCAAAACTCACAGTTTGGTGTAATTAGTAACCCTAATATTACCACTAGACGTACACCTACTTGGATTGAATGTTTATCTGAATACCAGATTTCATGTATTTTTTAAAATATCAATTCAATCCATTATTTAAAATAGTAAGCAGTTATATTTTTTATTCACCCTATGGTCTATTCATGCATCATCTCTATATACGTAAACCCAGGGTGCACCTATTTTTATCCCCAAACTCTAAATGACAGGGTTTGAAAACATGCTCCCAGAAATGGTGGAAGAAATACACATGTCACCTCCTCCCTGTATTCCTTTCATCACATCATCTTCTGGACACCAAATGCAAAACTCACACTCACCTTATGATTCTTCCAAAGCCTGATTTTAATGAGAGCATGGATTACTAAAATCATCTAAGTCCGCTTTGCCTATTGTTTTCAATATTCAATCCTATGGTGAGCGTACACTTGTTTCTTCCTAGGATAGTGTATTCAACCACCCCCCTGTTGAAAATATCCCTGATCTTATCACTCATTTTGTACTTTGCCCGATCTCCTAACATCCCAATTGATATCTATTTCCCCAAGTGCCTTGTTGTGACTGACTCTTCATGTGTGCTGACATTCCCATTTACACTCTAATAGAAATTCATTCCATTGCAAAAAGGGCCTTTTGCCCAAATCCTAAACTCACTCTTCTTCCTTACCCTACACTGGAATCCTGTCTACTATCTCAATATCACTGGAAGTTCTCTTTCACATTCAGTGGTCCCAGGTACAATGTCTTATGCCATTGTATATGGATTTAGAGGATTCACCTCTGCAGAACATAATTCAAAACTATGTATCCAAATCAAGGGCCCAACACCCTTGTGTGCTTCAGCTCTTACCTAGTTTTCACCTTCCATTCTTATAAATATCCCAGTTGCCCAATCCCCATATTCATCCAGCAGAATGACTCCTAAGCCAAATCGAACCTGATATGACCCTGAAGCAGACTCTGTTCCCTCAATCTATTTTCACATAACAGCAGGTCCTGAGTTGATCTTGCCATACAGGTATGTAGGGAATCCTCCAGCTGCTGAGAAGCTCAAAGGTAGATGCAGAAATGATCCCTGGAGCCAATGTAGGCAGCTAGGTAGGACCTGTGAGGTCTAAAGTCATCTTCCATGGCCAACAACCCAGTGAGGATGAAGGGATGTGGCTGAATCAGCCTCTCTCTTCGCAATGCAGGGAAGATGGACACAATCAGGCCTGGGTGGGTTGCTGATCCAGGGCTCCTAGTGTATATAGACCTTTATGACTTGTGAAAATGTCACAGGAAGGTGGGGCAGCCTCCCTCTCATGGGACCCTTGGAAACAACTGTTAGGACAACATGGTTGCCAAGGCAGTGACCTCATTCACTTCCCTGAAGGAAGTGACCTCACCTCACTTCCTTGGTGATGGAACTCTCTGAACGTGGGATCCAGGAGGCGAGGCACCCAGAGGCAATTCCAGTCCCTGTGGGCTCCCTTGTTTTTTCTGTACCAAGGCCAGAGTCATTCTTTCTTGGCACCTGGTGATGTGTGGGTAGCCAAATGCCTTGAATGGTCTGAACAGGGGCCTTTCCTTAGAAAGAAGTGTTGGCTCATTGCTGGCTCCTTATAACTACACAGAGAAGGCCAAAGAGACCAGAGCTGAGACAGGACCGGCCACTGCTGGGGAACAAATTTTCACCCACCAGTCAGAGGTCAGAGTGGATAGATGCAGACCAAATACAGGGGTGGTTTGTGTGTCTTAGTGGGTGTGTGTTTCAATTTGGCATTTTGTCTCATGTTCTGAGATCATGGAGGAAAAACGTGTTTGTTGTTGTTGTTGTTGTTGTTTGTTGGTTTGAAATGGACTGTTAACTTGTGAGTCTTTGTATGTCAGTGGATCCCACTGGGTTTGTGGTTAAAGGGAGTAGAGAGAAGAATGCAGCCGTGAATGTGTCCTGTCTAGTGGAAATCTTTGCAGGACTCCTCAAGGCCAATTGATGAATGGACTGCTGCTTGTCTTGCAGATGGGAAGCACCTACCAAGATCCCAAGTTCCTGTATTCTTCCAGAATTTTGGCCACTCTCTGAAGGGGTTCGTGTTTTTGTGAACAAGATGGGTACCACCTTCAAGCTCTGTGACAAGGCCATGGACTGGATTGCTGACGGGAATGCCAAGCATCTCAGAAAAGTAAAAATTAGCATGACTGGTAAGGATCTCTCTGGAGAATCCCTGCTTGCATAGATAGCCACCCAAGTTGCATGATTAGGAGCTGTCAGTGCCACAGTGTTCAATTAAAGAAAAGTTTTTCTCCAGGCTTCTTTCCTCCCTATTGTTCTGTTCCCCTGAATGTCAGGGAGGTGTTTGCCTTAGGGCACTCCTTTGGGAATCCTCCAGAAAACAGTTTCAAACGGAAAGGAAGAGGCCCAATCTGTGCCTTTTAGGTAAAGTGCTTTGTAAAGGCTGCATCTAAATCAGACTCTTGGCCCTGTGTGTGGCTGTGAATTACATTCTCAGCACCCCAGGAAACTCAAGAAAAATCCCATGTGTCCATGCACATCTAAAAGGATGAAAAAGAAGTGTAATATTGGATGAAGTCTCTTGCCTTCCTCTGGTCAGGCTCCTGACACCGATGAAGTAAGAGCAGGGATCCTCTGTGTCAAATGAGTTGTTGCAAGCCATCCAGTAACTAGCACACAGGTGTTTGGGTGTTTTCATGAGTCCAGTACACATAAAGAATCTACCCCTGGCAGGCAGGAGGCCTCAAATTTGAGAAGCAGAGCAGTGTTAACTACAGGCCCATTTTATCTATCCTGATTCTCAGGAAGGGTGTCCAGGCCACCATGACATTTGGCACATGATGGGCATGAGACCTTACTTTGCACACCATCTTAGACTGCTCCCCCTATGGAAACCCCCAGCCAGAATGTTATGATGAGTATCTGTATGGAAGAAGAGGAGGGCCATGTGGGAGTGTTTTTCTTAGAATAGTGGTCTTTTGTGTGGTGGTTGGAAAAGATGAGTGGGTCCACCTCAGCTTGAACTCTGGTGTGATGCCTTTAGAGACTCAGTTCTGGAACTGATCCCAGAGAACTCTTGCCATGAATCGAGTTGGGATTTTACAAGGCCAGGCATTAGAGGAGCCCTTGGAAACTGAGATCTAGGCCGAGGGTGGCTTCCTCCACAGCACTGGGAATCTCAGCCAGGATTTCACATGATTTTGCTGTTAAAGCCTTTTCAGCTATAGTTGAGAGCCAAAACTCACATGAACCTCATATTTTAGACCCCCAATGGGCCTGGATTCCTGTGACCTTTCTCCACTCCGTGAAAAGCCTTGCCTGCATGCGATCTCCAGAGCTTTTACTGAAAGGAGATTCCTCAACACTTAATTTCTCGTGAATGAATCAAAACCCACAGTGCCAAATTCTTCATTCTTGAGATATGGCTAGGCCAATAACATGAAGGTTTTGAGAATCCCATGACCAGAAATCCCTGGAGAACCTTTAGATCTCCTGTTGCTCATCATGACTGAACCCGCCATTGCCGTTTTTGACTGAGTGGAATTCATGACCATGGTGAAGAACAGAGATGTCAGTGAGTAGGAGCCAGCAGGGAACTGGGTCTGGAGCAATGGAGTGCAGGTGTGTGACCAACATCTGTGGTGAGCCCCTGTGGTTCTGTCATTGGTATCCAAATGACATGTGACTGACAAGGTGCAGCCAGCAGACCCTAAAATGTAAAGGCATGTTGTTGTGGGGAGAGGATCTGGTGCGATGCTCAGAATCAAGTTGCTACGCTCAAGTGGGAAAGATATATGGGGTAGCAGCCCAGTTTGTGTTTTTTCCGTCAGACCCTGACTCACCCCACGTGACAGAGCTCCCTCCAGCACTGTGACCCGGTTGACCTTTATGTATTTCAAAAACAAACACCAAATTTCCAGGGAAGCTGCAAGAAATGCCATTAAAACTGGACTGTGAGCCAAAGGCTTCACAATCCCCCCAAGGGGGACACTCATACCCCAATGGCCACAGTTACCTACAAAGAGAGGATTCAGCTCTGCTGCCTCCTGATCCTATTGGGAAATAGGAAACCATGTCCTCCTGTTCACATAGACTGAGACCAAGCTTTCCTGGTCTCACTGCAAAGGAAGCTAAAGCACAAAGCTATATTTCTAGTGCACAAATGTCAGAGGCAGATAGTCAAGAAATCATTAGGCCAGCAAAGTTCCATGTTTGTGGAATGTTCACCGTGTCCCCTACCATTGGGATCTCCTGTGCCACACACAAGTTTGTGAGCTCCTCAGAATTTCCAATTCCAGATATGTATTCACAGGTTTTGTTCCTCTTCTCCTCTCATTGTGTCTTATTTGGGGTGATAGTAATGTCAAGGCATTGTGGTGGATGACAGTGGAAGATTGTTATGTGGCACGTGTTCGAATATATCTTAGACTCGTTTTTCATTTTGCCCTTTGAAATATTGAATCTCTGTGTCAATACTTATACTACCTTGATTCTTTAATGTCCATCTGGGTGGATTTATAATCAACTTTTCACAAGATATTTCTCAGAAATATACATTTTCTTGACATATATATTCATTTCTGAATTCTCAAAATGAACTTCAGTGAATATTGAGTACTAACCCTAATATTTCTTCAGTAAGTGACCCAGTTTAACATCAATGAAAGTCTATTCATACGGGACGTGATGTGTGTTTTGAAGTAAATTGTCATTCAAAATTGTTAAATTCCTATTTCTTCGTATCATAAGATGTATCATTTCATCCAATATTCACAAATTGACATGCATATGATTCACTTACATTCATTCCCTGTATCAGAACCCATGTATTTCTCCATGTTGCTTTACTTGCTTTTTCATGAGATTTCTTTTATAAAACATTACTTTTGAATTCCATCATCATTTTCGAAGCAAAACTCACAGTTTGGTGTAATTAGTAACCCTAATATTACCACTAGACGTACACCTACTTGGATTGAATGTTTATCTGAATACCAGATTTCATGTATTTTTTAAAATATCAATTCAATCCATTATTTAAAATAGTAAGCAGTTATATTTTTTATTCACCCTATGGTCTATTCATGCATCATCTCTATATACGTAAACCCAGGGTGCACCTATTTTTATCCCCAAACTCTAAATGACAGGGTTTGAAAACATGCTCCCAGAAATGGTGGAAGAAATACACATGTCACCTCCTCCCTGTATTCCTTTCATCACATCATCTTCTGGACACCAAATGCAAAACTCACACTCACCTTATGATTCTTCCAAAGCCTGATTTTAATGAGAGCATGGATTACTAAAATCATCTAAGTCCGCTTTGCCTATTGTTTTCAATATTCAATCCTATGGTGAGCGTACACTTGTTTCTTCCTAGGATAGTGTATTCAACCACCCCCCTGTTGAAAATATCCCTGATCTTATCACTCATTTTGTACTTTGCCCGATCTCCTAACATCCCAATTGATATCTATTTCCCCAAGTGCCTTGTTGTGACTGACTCTTCATGTGTGCTGACATTCCCATTTACACTCTAATAGAAATTCATTCCATTGCAAAAAGGGCCTTTTGCCCAAATCCTAAACTCACTCTTCTTCCTTACCCTACACTGGAATCCTGTCTACTATCTCAATATCACTGGAAGTTCTCTTTCACATTCAGTGGTCCCAGGTACAATGTCTTATGCCATTGTATATGGATTTAGAGGATTCACCTCTGCAGAACATAATTCAAAACTATGTATCCAAATCAAGGGCCCAACACCCTTGTGTGCTTCAGCTCTTACCTAGTTTTCACCTTCCATTCTTATAAATATCCCAGTTGCCCAATCCCCATATTCATCCAGCAGAATGACTCCTAAGCCAAATCGAACCTGATATGACCCTGAAGCAGACTCTGTTCCCTCAATCTATTTTCACATAACAGCAGGTCCTGAGTTGATCTTGCCATACAGGTATGTAGGGAATCCTCCAGCTGCTGAGAAGCTCAAAGGTAGATGCAGAAATGATCCCTGGAGCCAATGTAGGCAGCTAGGTAGGACCTGTGAGGTCTAAAGTCATCTTCCATGGCCAACAACCCAGTGAGGATGAAGGGATGTGGCTGAATCAGCCTCTCTCTTCGCAATGCAGGGAAGATGGACACAATCAGGCCTGGGTGGGTTGCTGATCCAGGGCTCCTAGTGTATATAGACCTTTATGACTTGTGAAAATGTCACAGGAAGGTGGGGCAGCCTCCCTCTCATGGGACCCTTGGAAACAACTGTTAGGACAACATGGTTGCCAAGGCAGTGACCTCATTCACTTCCCTGAAGGAAGTGACCTCACCTCACTTCCTTGGTGATGGAACTCTCTGAACGTGGGATCCAGGAGGCGAGGCACCCAGAGGCAATTCCAGTCCCTGTGGGCTCCCTTGTTTTTTCTGTACCAAGGCCAGAGTCATTCTTTCTTGGCACCTGGTGATGTGTGGGTAGCCAAATGCCTTGAATGGTCTGAACAGGGGCCTTTCCTTAGAAAGAAGTGTTGGCTCATTGCTGGCTCCTTATAACTACACAGAGAAGGCCAAAGAGACCAGAGCTGAGACAGGACCGGCCACTGCTGGGGAACAAATTTTCACCCACCAGTCAGAGGTCAGAGTGGATAGATGCAGACCAAATACAGGGGTGGTTTGTGTGTCTTAGTGGGTGTGTGTTTCAATTTGGCATTTTGTCTCATGTTCTGAGATCATGGAGGAAAAACGTGTTTGTTGTTGTTGTTGTTGTTGTTTGTTGGTTTGAAATGGACTGTTAACTTGTGAGTCTTTGTATGTCAGTGGATCCCACTGGGTTTGTGGTTAAAGGGAGTAGAGAGAAGAATGCAGCCGTGAATGTGTCCTGTCTAGTGGAAATCTTTGCAGGACTCCTCAAGGCCAATTGATGAATGGACTGCTGCTTGTCTTGCAGATGGGAAGCACCTACCAAGATCCCAAGTTCCTGTATTCTTCCAGAATTTTGGCCACTCTCTGAAGGGGTTCGTGTTTTTGTGAACAAGATGGGTACCACCTTCAAGCTCTGTGACAAGGCCATGGACTGGATTGCTGACGGGAATGCCAAGCATCTCAGAAAAGTAAAAATTAGCATGACTGGTAAGGATCTCTCTGGAGAATCCCTGCTTGCATAGATAGCCACCCAAGTTGCATGATTAGGAGCTGTCAGTGCCACAGTGTTCAATTAAAGAAAAGTTTTTCTCCAGGCTTCTTTCCTCCCTATTGTTCTGTTCCCCTGAATGTCAGGGAGGTGTTTGCCTTAGGGCACTCCTTTGGGAATCCTCCAGAAAACAGTTTCAAACGGAAAGGAAGAGGCCCAATCTGTGCCTTTTAGGTAAAGTGCTTTGTAAAGGCTGCATCTAAATCAGACTCTTGGCCCTGTGTGTGGCTGTGAATTACATTCTCAGCACCCCAGGAAACTCAAGAAAAATCCCATGTGTCCATGCACATCTAAAAGGATGAAAAAGAAGTGTAATATTGGATGAAGTCTCTTGCCTTCCTCTGGTCAGGCTCCTGACACCGATGAAGTAAGAGCAGGGATCCTCTGTGTCAAATGAGTTGTTGCAAGCCATCCAGTAACTAGCACACAGGTGTTTGGGTGTTTTCATGAGTCCAGTACACATAAAGAATCTACCCCTGGCAGGCAGGAGGCCTCGAATTTGAGAAGCAGAGCAGTGTTAACTACAGGCCCATTTTATCTATCCTGATTCTCAGGAAGGGTGTCCAGGCCACCATGACATTTGGCACATGATGGGCATGAGACCTTACTTTGCACACCATCTTAGACTGCTCCCCCTATGGAAACCCCCAGCCAGAATGTTATGATGAGTATCTGTATGGAAGAAGAGGAGGGCCATGTGGGAGTGTTTTTCTTAGAATAGTGGTCTTTTGTGTGGTGGTTGGAAAAGATGAGTGGGTCCACCTCAGCTTGAACTCTGGTGTGATGCCTTTAGAGACTCAGTTCTGGAACTGATCCCAGAGAACTCTTGCCATGAATCGAGTTGGGATTTTACAAGGCCAGGCATTAGAGGAGCCCTTGGAAACTGAGATCTAGGCCGAGGGTGGCTTCCTCCACAGCACTGGGAATCTCAGCCAGGATTTCACATGATTTTGCTGTTAAAGCCTTTTCAGCTATAGTTGAGAGCCAAAACTCA